>NC_143140.1:16790000-17095000 GCF_059928025.1 Delphinapterus leucas | reverse complement strand
TGCAGGCTGAGTGAGGGCAGGAGCCGGGCCAGACCCAGAGCCAGGACTGGAGTCGTGGTCACAGCCAGAGCAGGTTGCACAGCATGTCAGGAGGTGAGCACTTCCAAGCTTGCAGCATGCGGGAACTTTCCTGACCAGGGCTCGAACCTGTGGACCCTGCAGTGGAAGTGCGGAGTCTTAATCACTGGACCACCAGGAAAGCCCCTTAAAACAGGGGGCTATTATTATTATTCAGGTATAAATATATATACATAAAAGTGCACAGACAAGTCCTTCCCATCAGGAAGCTTGGACAACCCTCTTAGATAGGGTTCCTTAGATAGCCTCAGCCACCAGAGGACACAGAGCAGAAGCAAGAAAATCTACAATCCTGCAGCCTGTGGAATGAAAACCACATTCACAGAAAGACAGACAAAATGAAAAGGCAGAGGGCTATGTACCAGATGAAGGAACAAGATAAAACCCCAGAAAAACAACTAAATGAAGTGGAGATAGGCAACCTTTCAGAAGAAGAATTCAGAATAATGATAGTGAAGATGATCCAGTACGTCAGGAAAAGAATGGAGGCAAAGATCAAGAAGATGCAAGAAATGTTTAACAAAGACCTACAAGAATTAAAGAACAAACAAACAGAGATGAACAATACAATAACTGAAATGAAAAATACACTAGAAGGAATCAATAGCAGAATAACTGAGGCAGAGGAACAGATAAGGGACCTGGAAGACAGAATGGTGGAATTCACTGCCACAGTACAGAATAAAGAAAAAAGAATGAAAAGAAATGAACACAGCCTAAGAGACATCTGGGACAACATTAAACACACCAGCATTCACATTAAAGGGTCCCAGAAGGAGAAAAGAGAGAGAAAGGACCCGAGAATATATTTGAAGAGATTATAGTCGAAAACTTCCCTAACGTGGGAAAGGAAATAGCCACCCAAGTCCAGGAACCTAAGAGAGTCCCAGGCAGGATAAACCTAAGGAGAAACAGGCAGAGACACATAGTAATCAAACTGACAAAAATCAAAGAAAAATTATTAAAAGCAATAAGGGAAAAATGACAAATAACATACAAGGGAACTCCCATAAGGTTAACAGCTGATTTCTCAGCAGAAACTCTACAAGCCAGGAGGGAGTGGCACGATATATTTGAAGTGATGAAAGGGAAGAACCTACAACAAAGATTACTCTACCCAGCAAGGATCTCATTCAGATTCGACAGAGAAATCAAAAGCTTTACAGACAAGAAAAAGCTAAGAGAATTCAGCACCACCAAAACAGCTCTACAACAAATGTTAAAGGAACTTCTCTAAGTGACAAACACAAGAGAAGAAAAGGACCTACAAAAACAAACCCAAAACAATTAAGAAAATGGTAATAGGCCTCAACTTAATAAAGGCCATATATGACAAGCCCACAGCAAGCATCATACTCAATGGTGAAAAACTGAAAGCATTTCCACTAAGATCAGAAACAAGACAAGGATGTCCACTCTAGCCACATTTATTCAACATAGTTTTAAAAGTCCTACCCACAGCAATCAGAGAAGAAAAAGAAATAAAAGAAATAAAAATTGGAAGAGAAGAAGTAAAACAGTCACTGTTTTCTGATGACATGATACTATAAATAGAAAATCCTAAAGATGTCACCAGAAAACTACTAGAACTAATCAATGAATTTGGTAAGGTTGCAGGATACAAAATTAATGCACAGAAATTCTGGCTTTCCTATACACCAACAATGAAAAATCAGAAAGAGAAATTAAAGAAACACTCTGTTTTACCATTGCAAAAAGAATAAAATACCTAGGAATAAACCTGCCTAAAGAGGTAAAAGGCTTATACTCAGAAAACTATAAAACACTTATGAAAGAAATCAAAGATGACACAAACAGATGGAGAGACATACCATGTTCTTGGATTGGAAGAATCAGTATTGTGAAAATGACTATACTACCCAAAACAATCTACAGAGTCAATGCAATCCCTATCAAATTACCAATGGCATTTTTTACAGAACTAGAACAAAAAATCTTAACATTTGTACAGAGACACAAAAGACCCTGAATAGCCAAAGCAATCTTGAAAAAGAAAAACGAGGCTGGAGGAATCAGACTCCCTGACTTCAGACTATACTACAAAGCTACAGTAATCAAGACAATATGGTACTGGCACAAAAACAGAAATATAGATCAATGGAACAAGACAGAATGCCCAAAGATAAACCCACACACCTATGGTCAACTAATCTATGACAAAGGAGGCAAGGATATACAATGGAGAAAACACAGTCTCTTCAATAAGTGGTGCTTGGAAAACTGGACAGCTACATGTAAAAGAATGAAATTAGAACACTCCCTAACACCATACACAAAAATAAAGTCAAAATGGATTAGAGACCTAAATATAAGACTGGACACTATAAAACTCTTAGAGGAAAACATAGGAAGAACATATGTTTGACATAAATCACAGCAAGACCTTTTGTGACCCACCTCCTAGAGTAATGGAAATAAAAATAAACAAATGGGACATAATGAAACTTCAAAGCTTTTGCACAGCAAAGGAAACTATAAACAAGATGAAAAGACAACCCTCAGAATGGGAGAAAATATTTGCAAACGAATCAACAGACAAAGGATTAATCTCCAAAATATATTAACAGCTCATGCAGCTCAATATTAAAAAAACAAACAACCCAATCAAAAAATGGTCAGAAGATCTAAATAGACATTTCTCCAAAGAAGACATACAGATGGCCAAGAAGCACATGAAAAGCTGCTCAACATCACCAATTATTAGAGAAATGCAAACCAAAATTACAATGAGGTATCACCTCACACCAGTTAAAATGGGTATCATCAGAAAAGCTACAAACAACAAATGCTGGAGAGGGTGTGGAGAAAAGGGAACCTCTTGCACTGTTGGTGGGAATGTAAATTGGTGCAGCCACTGTGAAGAACAGTATGGAGGTTCCTTAAAAAACTAAAAATAGAGCCATCATATGATCCAGCAATCCTACTTCTGGGCATATACCCTGAGAAAACCATAATTCAAAAACACACATGCACCCCAATGTTCATTGCAGCGCTATTTACAATAACCAGGTCATGGAAGCAACCTAAATGCCCATCGACAGACGAATGGATAAAGAAGATGTGGCACATATATACAATGGAATATTACTCAGCCACAAAAAGGAACGAAACTGAGTTATTTATAGAGACGTGGATGGATCTAGAGACTGTCATACAGAGTGAAGTAAGTCCAAAAGAGAAAAACAAATATCGTATATTACTGTATATATGTGGAATCTAGAAAAACGGTACAAATGAACCAGTTTGCAGGGCAGAGATAGAGACACAGATGTAGAGGACAAACATATGGACACCAAGGGAGAAAGCGGGGGTGGGAGGGTGGTGGTGTGATGAATTGGGAGATTGGGCTTGACATGTATGCACTAACATGTATGAAAAAGACAACTAATAAGAACCTGCTGTATAAATAAATTAATTAATAAAATAAAACTCAAAAAAAAAAAAAAAGAGTTGTAGAGGATGGGACAACCTCAGATTGAATGGACAGGGAAAGCCTTTCAGAGAAATGACATTGAGCCCAGACCTGAATGATAAAATGCAGGCAAGATGAGCATTCCAGAAGAGGCAGCAGGGCAGAGTGACCTGTGAGACGGTACACATGCCCTTCTCTCTAAGGAGCTCTTCTCCAAACTGCCGAATGTGAGGCAAACTCTCTACCTCCAGGCCTGCTTCTGGGCAAAATTAGATGTAGGCAAAATTTGTCTTGGGAGTCTGAAGTCCTTCTACCCATCCTTCTGTTCCCTCTTTACCCTTTATTTATGCCTAAGGTTGTATCCCCAAATCACTCATGGTCACCATCCTCTTCCCACCACCCAGCAAGCCCTGCAGGTAAAGTTATATTACTATGCAGGGCTTTGCAAACTACTCCACTGAAAACCGCACTGCAGAGGGGTGTGAACTCATGCACATGGGGCTCTGCATGTGCCTGATCTGTGCTGTATCCATCAAGGCATATATGGAAAACATAATTAACAGATCAGGCTCTCCAGAAATGTAGAGTCTGACTAGGAAGACTCAGTGCACAAATAACCATCAGAGGATCCTCAAGAAGATGTGCCTTAATCATGTGGTAGAGACCAACTACATGGTTAAGTCACATTAATGGGATCTCCTAAAAAGGAAACATCACCACAGATACGCAGTGGCTGTATTAACTTAAACACATTAATTTGACCATGTGTTTTTCAGTTGTGCCTTCCTTCCTCAAAGATGAGAATCACATCTAATATGTCTAACTTATCACATCTAATAAGTTACATAATAACTTTAAGCTCCTCTTAGCATTTTAAACATCCCGGAGGCTCTTATTTCTTACTAACTAAATAATTTTGAGAAAAATTCTAACTTGCCATCATAAAGGTTATCCAAGAACTTCCTTAGTTTCATATAAGAGCCATAATTGATCTTATTATCTCATTATCATTATTATCCCATTTTACAGAGATGGGAACTAAGACTTAGAGAAATCTGGTAATGGCCCAAGATAAAGGGCAGACACAGATTTTGTTCTGAGCTTGTTTTTCATACCAAACTGAAGCATGACTTATTGCAACTTCTCTTTCTAGGTATAATATATGCAGTGTTAGTTAACATAACATCAGATAACCTCTAAAAGCAGTTGCTAAGTGTGAGTTGGGGAAAACACATTATAAGATTGAACCAAGAAGAATTAGGATGAGACCTCAGAGGCAGAGAGTCAGAGCTACAAAGACTTGCAGACAGCATACACAGCTCATAACGCAGCCTGAAGAGGCCGATTTTATAATTTTCCAACTTACTTTAAAGCATTATTGAAATTATCAACCATACCAACTGAAGGGTTACCAAACAAGGTTACAATGGGTTGTGTAACCACTAACAAGACACTTAATTGCCTCCAGAGTTTCATTATAGAATGCGCAAGGTGGACTGATTGATCACCGAATTCAATTTTAGCTCCATAATTGTATGATCAATCAGTTTAGCACAACTGAATGCAATACTGTTCCCCTTAAAAAAAAAAGGTAGAAAATAAGTGGGAACTGCGTTTTTCAAATGCATTAAATGTACCAGAAGTTGATAAACCAATAAGTGAGTCATAAATACTTGTGATGCTAGGATTACACATGATCTACTTTTCCTTCTCTTTCTTCTTATTCTTTCTCCTCATCATTTTCTTTGTTTTCTATATTTTAATAATAGACACATTACTTTTATAATACTAACATGTTTTTAAAAATACAGGCTTTGTTGATGAGTATGTGTGGCAATAAGGGTAAGACCCCTCCCCCCCAAGATCCATTGTTCTTTGAGCCTCATGAAAGACCAGAGTTACCGGAGGTGCCCACTTTTACCAGGAAGGCTGTTCACCTCAAGTCCAATTTCCTCTCTGGCTTTTTAAGACAAGCTCGCTAGTTGCACAATTTCAAAGCTATCTGAGTTATTCCTGCTTAAAAAAAAAAAAAAAAAAAAAAAACACATACTGGAAAACGCAATAATTAATAAACATGGGGGTAAAATGTTTACACAGAAAGCATTAAGTGAAACTATCAAAACCGGCTGTTTGGGGAGGGGGTTGAGGAGGAAGAGAAGCTGATGGTGTCATTGCTTTCCCTGCAGGAGGTCAAGGGCTCCGAACAGCGCAATGTGAACCATGTGAACTGCGCACTCCAAGCAGAGCATTTAAACTTGTTTACAAGTGCCTGGTAAGGAACTGGACTTTGAAAGAGCCTTTGATGAAACTTGGCTTGCCTTTCTCAGGTCTGAGAGAGTGGCATCTGGGGCTTGTTTACACGGATTGGGAAAAGGAGCTATTTACATTTCAAATACATATTTGCTTTTGAGAGAATCAACTTCAGATGGTTTGGAGGTTTCATTTGGAGACCCAGCCAAAGAAGCACTCCCGTCCCTCAGTTTTGACTGGCACAAGACAGTGGTGTTTCCATAGGTGTCCCAGGGTCACACAAGGCACCAAATATCATGCAAGGGACAACTGCACACAACCAAGAATTGTTCCACCCAAAATGCCAATGTCCTGAGTAAAATAAACCAGTCACAAGAAGACAAATACTTATGATTCCACTTATATGAGATGCCTAGAGAAGTTAAATCCATAGAGACAGAAAGCAGAATTGTGGTTGCCAGATGGTAAAAATACAGAAGAATAAGGAATTATTATTTAATAGATACAGAGTTTAAGTTTTGCAGAATGAAGAGTTCTGGAGGTGGACAGTGGTGACAGTTGTACAACCATGTAAATGTATTCAATACCACTGAGCTGTACACTTAGAAATGGTTAAGATGGTAAATTTATGCTACATATATTTTACCGCAATTAAAAATAATTGTTAAAAATGCAGTGGCACCTCCAACTGAGATACATTAAATCCCAGCCCAATCCTGAATCTGCCAAATTGAACGTCAAAGTCAAAGAAGAGGCTCCGTTCTCTTGATCACTCAGCACTGACCAGGGGTAGAGTTCTAGCAGCTCACCCCATGCAGGACCCAGGGCCAAAGAGGCTAACATCCCATGAAATACAAACAATAACGATCCAATGCAACTCACATCCTGTGAGATATATGAAGAGACTTCATTCCATTTGGTTTAAGAACTCAGAGAACACCTCATTTGGTTCCAAATGTGATGGCCTGTATAAAACTTCTTTTTAAATTGTAAAACAGTATATAAATAAGGTATTGTACTTCTTATTCAGTACAGACTCTCTATCCTGTTCCTCGGAATTAAGACATTCTACCATGAACAGAATTGGAAGGGCTTTATCTAGAAGGGCCTAAGTTTCTCAGGACACAGTAGTTACTGTACATTAAAGAGGAGAAAACACATTCACTTTGCATGATAGCATGCACTATCAAAAATGTAGACCTTTACACATTAGTAAGGAAAATATGACATGCCTACAGGAAAATAGGAAGGTACTTGAACAAGCAATTTCTAAAGATATACAACTGGGCAGACAAATGTATGGAAATGTGTTCAATTTCATTAGTAATCCAAAAAGTGCTAATTAAATAATTAAGATATTTAGGTTTACTGACAAGATTAGAAATGATGTGACTGGACTAGTGACCCTCTTCTTCAGATGAAAACAGAGAATAAACTTGTTGACTAAGAAAAGTCTTTGTTGAAACTGTCGTCTCACAGATTACCTTTGTATCTGCAAAAAAAGAGACAGAAAAGGGCATGTAGATACTTTCTTACTCCTGCAGTCCCTAAAGTATGTTGATCTGGAGACAGGAATAAATATAATACTGTTCTGCACACACAGACAAACAGCCTGCAAATTATAAGACAAAAAAATAATTTTATCTTCTTTAGGAGTTTAGACTATCCAGTGCTTGAGAATTAAAGCTTAACATTGGGAGACATGGGAGTACTTGCTGGGTTTCACAGGAGTAATGGAGAGACAATCAGGCCACCCCCACCCACCGTCCATCACAAAAGACGCAAGGCTGGAGAAAGGGTCTCCCCACCCACCCTTGACCCACTGAGAGAGACTTGTGCTCCAAACCTTCTCAGGAAGAAGGCCTTAACCTCTTTCTAACTACTTGCAGTTTGAACTTTAGAGAAAGTCTTACAAAGTACATTATTTTACTTTCCCCTTCCTTTGATTAAATTCCCTTTTTCAAATTGCCTGGGCCCTTTAATAAAGTTGCAAATAGCTAGTTCGTTAGGGTTTGTGGAGACTGAGGCACAGGATATACAAAAACGGTCTCCACTGAAGGCTTTGGGGGTTAGGTATGGGGGTCAGCAGCCTGTCAAAGGGATCGTGTCCTAAAGGTCCAGCCAATGGCAGACAGTAGGGAGGCCCAACTGACATTGCAAATTTCCTCTTGGCAGGGACTAGAGCCTCTTCATTCCTGTACCTTCCTCAGTGTTAGACCCAAAGCCTTATCTGTAAGCATGGCTCAGTTCTTCCTCAGGCCCACTTTGGTGGTAACTATGAAGTGACATTTTCCTTTAAATAACGTAAAAAACGAATCTTGTTTTCCTCCGGATGTTTCCCTTCTAACTAGGACTTTAGTAAATCACTTTATTAACTAAAATACTCAGTGATGGAGGCAGAGTCAAGATGATGGTGTGGGAAGATGCAGAGTTAGCGTCTCCCCACAACTAGGGTGCCTGCCAGCCACTGATGGGGGACTCTAATGCCCAAGGAGATGGGAGGAACCCCAAAGTGAACCGGTAGGACATAGGGGGACCAAGAGGGAGGAGAAATGGAGGTCAGACAGGATCGGCATCCCAAGGCCAGGGGGATCAGGAGAGGCTGGTGGGAGGGACTCTCTGGGAAGAGCGGGAGAGAAGCAGAGGGTGATCGCCTGCCCCACTCGGGCCGGGGAGCCTGCTGAGCTCCCAAGCTGGTACCCACCCCCGCCCCAAAGCCCCATCCAGGCCGTGTAGGTACTGGGGGCATAGGAGGGAGGCGGGGGAGATCAGGAGAGGCAGGCAGGAGGGGCCCTCCAGGAGGAGTGGGAGAGGAGTGGAGGGTGATTGTCCCACCCACTCTGGCCCAGGGAACCTGCTGAGCTCCCAGGCTGATCCCCTGCCCTCCAAAGCCACCTCCAGGCTCCATAGGTCCTTGGGGGCATAGGTGGGAGGCTGGGGAGATCAGGAGAGGAAGGGCGGAGGGGCCCTCCCAGACCGGAGGAGCAGAAGAGGAGAGGAAAGCATTTGCCCCACCCACTCGAGCCCAGGAAGCCTGCTGGGCTCCCAGGTGAGGTCCCCTGCCCTCGGAGACCAGAGGCGGAAGGCACACCTGGGCCCCTTCTGTTCCTTGAGCCTAAGCCTCACCCTCCACAGCCCCCAGGGCCTTTTCCAGCCCTGTGGGTCATGAGCATTGGCCCCACCCACTGCCCAAATCTTGCCCTCGCTTAGGCCCTGCCCTCCACAGCCAAGGCCTTCCTCCGCCTTTTATTCTTTTCTTTTCCCTCCTCCTTTCTTTTTTACTATTGTACTCATGTACCTTCTGGTTGTTGATTCATCTATATTTTTATTTTTATATTCTTCCTAACATATCTGTTAGTTTCCTAGTCTAATTTTATTTTCTTACTTTGTTATTGTTCTCCTTTTTCTTTTTTTTGGCTGCCCCAGGCAGCTTGTGGGATCTTGGTTCACAAGCCCAGGACGGAGCCAAAGCTCCTGCAGTGGGAACCCCGAGTCTGAACCACTGGACTAATAGAGAACCTCAGATCCCAGGGAATATTCATCAGAGTGAGGTCTCACAGACTTCCTTATCTCAGCACCAAGACCCAGCTCTACCTAATAGTCTACAAATGCCAGTGTTGGAAGCCTCAGGCCAAAGAACCAGTAAGACAGGAACACAATCCTCCTCAAAAAAAAAAAAAAATGAGACAGCAAAAATATGTATCACAGATGAAGGAACAAGGTAAAATTCTACAAGACCAAATAAATGAAGAGGGAATAGGCAATCTACCTGAAAAAGAATTCAGAGTAATGATAGTAAAGCTGAACCAGAATCTCAGAAATAGAATGGAGGCACGGATTGAGAAAATACAAGAAATGTTTAACAACTATCTAGAGGAACTAAAGAACAAACAAACAGAGATGAACAACACAATAACTGAAATGAAAAATATGCTACAAGGAATCAGTAACAGAATAACTGAGGCAGAGGAATGGATAAGTGACCTGGAAGACAAAATGGTGGAAATAACAGCTAAGGAGCAGTATAAAGAAAAAAGAATCATAAGAATTGAAGACAATCTCAGAGACTTCTGGGACAACACTTAATGCACCAACATTCGACTTATAGGGGTCCCAGAAGAAGAAGAGAAAAGAAAGGGTCTGAGGAAATATTTGAAGAGATTATAGTGGAAAACTTCCCTAACATGGGAAAGGAAATAGTCACCCAAGTCCAGGAAGCACACAGAGTCCCATACGGGAAAAAACTTAGGAAAAACACACCAAGACACATATTAATCAAACTAATAAAAATTAAATTCAAAGAAAAAAATATTAAAAGCAGCAAGGGAAAAACAAAAAATAACATACAAAGGAATCCCCATAAGGTTATCAGCTGATTTTTCAGCAGAAACTCTGAAGGCCAGAAGGGAGTGGAAGGATATACTTAAAGTGATGAAAGAGAAAAACCTACAACCAAGATTACTCTATCCAGCAAGGATCTCATTCAGATTTGATGGAGAAGTCAAATGCTTTTCAGACAAGCAAAAGCTAACAGAATTCAGCACCACCAAACCAGCTTTACAGCAAATGCTAAAGAAACTTCTCTAAGCAGGAAACACAAGAAAACAAAAAGACCCACAAAAACAAACCCAAAACATTAAGAAAATGGTAATAAGAACATACATGTCAATAATAACCTTGAATGTAAATGGATTAAATGCCCCAACCAAAAGACACAGACTGGCTGACTGGATACAAAGACAAGAACCATATATATACTGTCTACAAAAGACCCACTTCAGACCTAGGGACACACACAGACTGACAATGAGGGGATAGAAAAAGATATTCCATGCAAATGGAAATCAATAGAAAGCTGGAGTATCAATGCTCATAACAGATAAAATCGATTTTAAAATAAAGACTGTTACAAGAGATAAGGAGGGACACTACATAATGATCAAAGGATCAATCCAAGAAGATATAACAACTATAAATGATTATGCACCCAAACATAGGAGCACCTCAATACATAACGCAAATCCTAACAACCATGAAAGGAGAAATCAACAGTAACACAATAATAGTAGGGGATTTTAACACCCCACTTACACCAATGGACAGATCATCCAAACAGAAAATAAATAAGGGAACACAAGCTTTAAATGACATAATAGTCCAGAGAGACCTAATTGATATTTATAGAACATTCCAACCAAAAGTGGCAGAATACACTTTCTCCTCAAGTGCACGTGGAATATTCTCCAGGATAGATCACATCCTGGGTCACAAATCAAGTCTTGGAAAATTTAAGAAACTTGAAATCATACCAAGCATCTTTTCTGACCACAATGCTATGAAATTGGAAATCAATAACAGGAAAAAAAACTGTAAAAAACACAAATACATGGAGGTTAAACAGTGCACTAATAAATAACCAATAGATCACTGAAGAAATCAAAGAACAAATTAAAAAAAAAACATAGAAACAAATGACAATGAAAACACGATGACCCAAAACCTATGGGATGCAGCAAAAGCAGTTCTAAGAGGGAAGTTTACAGCAATCCAATCTCACCTCAAGAAACAAAAAAATGTCTCAAATAAACAAACTAACCCTACAATTAAAACAACTAGAGAAACAAGAACAAAGAAAACCCAGTCAGTAGAAAGAAAGAAATCACAAAGATCACAGCAGAAATAAATGAAATATAAACAAAGAAAACAATAGCAAAGATCAGTAAAGCTAAAAGCTGGTTCTTTGAGAAGATAAAAAAATTGATAAACCTTTAGCCAGACTCATGAAGAAAAAAAGGGAGAGGATGCAAATCAATAAAATTAGAAATGAAAAACAGGAAATCACAACTGACACTGCAGAAATACAAAGGATTATAAGAGACTACTACAAACAACTATATGCCAATAAAATGGACAACCACAAAGAAATGGGCAAATTCTTGGAAAGGTACAATTTTCCAAGACTGAACCAGGAAGATTTAGAAAATATAAACAAACCTATCACAAGTAATTAATTTAAACCATAATTAAAAATCTTCCAACAAACAAAAGTACAGGACCAGATGGCTTCACAGGTGACTTTTATCAAATATTTAGAGTAGAGCTAACACCCATCTTTCTCAAACTCTTCAAAAAAATTGCAGAGGGAGAAACATTCCCAAATTCATTCTACAAAACCAACATCACCCTGATACCAAAAGCAGAAAAAGATATCACAAAAAAAGAAAATTATAGACCAATATCACTGATGAATATGGATGCAAAAATCCTCAGCAATATATTAGCAAACAGAATCCTACAGCACATTAAAATAATAATACACCATGATCAACTGGGATTTATCCCAGAGATGCAAGGATTCTTCAACATATGCAAGTCACCCAAGGTAATACACCACATTAACAAATTAAGGAATAAAAACCACATGATCATTTCAATAGATGCAGAAAAAGCTTTTGACGAAATTCAACACCATTTATGATAAATTTCTCTAGAAAGTGGGCAAAAAGGGAAACTACCTCAACATAATAAAGGTCATATATGACAAATCCACAGCAAACAACATAGTCAATGGTGAAAAACTGAAAGCATTTCCTCTAAGATCAGGAGCAAGACAAGGATATTAACTCTTGCCACTCTTAATCAACATAGTTTTGGAAGTCCTAGTCACAGCCATCAGAGAAGAAAAAGAAATAAAAGGAATCGAAATTGGAAAAGAAGAAGTAAAACTGTCACTGTTTGCAGATGACATGATACTATACATCGATAATCCTAAAGATGCCACCAGAAAACTACTAGAGCTCATCAATGAATTTGGTAAAGTTGCAGTTTTCAAAATTAATGCACAGAACTTGCTAGCATTCCTATACACTAACAATGAAAGATCAGAAAGAGAAATTAAGGAAACAATCCCATTCACCATTGCAACAAAAAGAATAAAATACCTAGGAATAAACCTACCTGAGGAGGTAAAAGACCTGTACTCAGAAAACTATAAGACATTGATTAAAGAAATCAAAGATGACACAAACAGATGGAGAGATATACCATGTTCTTGGATTGGAAGAATCAATATTGTGAAAATGACTATACTACCCAAAACAATCTACAGATTCGATGCAAGCCCTATCAAATTACCAATGGCATTTTTTACAGAACTAGAACAAAAAAATCTTAAAATTTGTATGGAGACCAAAAGACCCCAGATAGCCAAAGCAATTTTGAGGGAGAAAAACGGAGCTGGAGGAATCAGATTCCCTGACTTCAGACTATACTACAAAGCTACAGTAATCAAGACAATATGGTACTGGCTCAAAAACAGAAATATAGATCAATGGAACAGGATAGACAACCCAGAGATAAACCCACGCACCTATGGTCAACTAATCTATGACAAAGGAGGCAAAGATATACAATGGAGAAAACACAGTCTCTTCAATAAGTCGTGCTGTGAAAACTGGGCAGCTACATGTAAAAGAATGAAATTAGAACAGTCCTTAACACCACACACAAAAATAAACTCCAAATGGATTAAAGACCTAAATGTAAGACCGGACACTATAAAACTCTTAGAGGAAAACATAGGAAAAACACTCTTTGACATAAATCACAACAAGATCTTTTGTGACCCACCTCCTAGAGTAATGGAAATAAAAATAAACAAATGGGACTTAATTAAACTTAAAAGCTTTTGCACTGCAAAGGAAACCATAAACAAGACAAAAAGGCAACCCTTAGAATGGGAGAAAATATTTGCCAATGAAACAACAGACAAAGGATTAATCTCCAAATGTACAAACAGTTCATGGAGCTCAGTATCAAAAAAACAAAAATTCCAGTTAAGAAATGGGCAGAATACCTAAATACACATTTCACCAAGGAAGACATGCAGATGGCCAAGAGGCACATGAAAAGATGCTCAGCAACACTAATTATTAGAGAAATGCAAATCAAAACTACAATGAGGTATCATCTCATGCTGGTCAGAATGGCCATTATCAAAAAATCTAGAAACAATAAATGCTGGAAAGGGTGTGGTGAAAAGGGAACCATCCTGCACTGTTGGTGGGAAGGTAAATTGATACACACAGTATGGAGGTTCCTTAAGCAACTAAAAATTGAACTACCATATGACCCAGCAATCCCACTACTGGGCATATACCCTGAGAAAACCATAATTCAAAAAGAGTCATGTACCACAATGTTGATTCAGCACTATTTACAATAGCCAGGACATGGAACCAACCTAAATGTCCATCAACAAATGTATGGATAAAGAAGATGTGGCACATATATACAATGGAATATTACTCAGCTGTAAAAAGAAACGAAATTGAGTTATTTGTAGTGAGGTGGATGGACATAGTGTCTATCATACAGAGTGAAGTAAGTCAGAAAGAGAGAAACAAATACTGTATGCTAATGCATATATATGGAATCTAAAAAAAAAAATGGTACTGATGAACCTAGTTGCAGGGCAGGAATAAAGAGGCAGACGTAGAGAATGGACTTGAGGACATGGGGTGGGAGGGTGAAGCTGGGGCAAAGTGAGAGTTACATCATCATATATACACTACCAAATGTAAAATAGTTGGCTGGTGGGAAGCAGCTGAATAGCACAGGGAGGTCGGCTCAGTGCTTTGCGATGACCTAGAGAGGTGGGATAGGGAGGGTGGGAGGGAGGGGATATGGGGACATGTGTGTGCATATGGCTGATTCACTTTGTTGTGAAACAGAATCTAACACAGTATTGTGAAGCAATTATACTCCAATAAAGATCTATTTTTAAAAAAAATACTCAGTGATGAGTTACAAATGGCCCTGGGTACAGAAGTGGGAAAATCCCTTGAGACAAAAACATCCCATCCCCATTTCTTCTGGAGTGAATTGCATGCTGCCCAGTTTCGGCCAAGATACTTCACAGCACTTATGGATTGTAAGGCTGCAATTCATTAGGAGATGGCTGGGAATTTATGTCTATCTGGATTCTGGTCAAGTTCTAAAAGCCAAGTGCTGACAGTGGGTGAGACACTTCATGCCCAGCTCTCCTGGAATGAAAGAAAACAGCTGTGTCTAAAGAAAACAGGTGGACATCATTAACATGATAGCCAAATATTCATTGGATAAAAAGTAACTTCTCTCCTTTCACAGGAGGCAGGAGATGAGTCTGTCAGGGAATGCTCTTTAAATTAGGGCTTAGAAATTTGGAGAAATTGCAAAATTCTCTTCATTACTACAACCTCTCTAGATTCCACAAGACCATTTAACAATGACACATCTAGTGGCTTCGGTGTCATCTGGTTTTGAGAAATACATGGAATCCCCTGATGTAATACTTTCCTTTATTTAAAATGTTAGCTATTTGTCAAGAGCGCTGTCTTAGCACCAGATGTCTAGAATTACCTTCAGGATGGATCATATCTCAGGCCAGGAGGGCATCATTCAACTACTGAGAGGGAAAACAGACACGCATTCCAATTGTACATCAGAAGAGCTCAGGCATGCTAACAATCTTCCATGACATCTGTTATAACCACTCCACTGCCACCTCATAAATGTTTCTCCTTTGACCCCCTAGGCGATGTGCCCTAACCCCATCGACAGCCTTAGGGCAGAGAGAAGGGGATGAAGAGTGTTCCTAAGTCTACAATCGCAACTGCTCTGCAGGATTTGGGGGTCTCACTGAGCCTGGCACCTATCCATTCTCATTACTGAAAATGTCTCAAAAATATGTCCTCTGTCCCTGCCACCTCCCTGGCCAGCATTATTGGAATAGCCTCCAAAAAGTTCTGTATCCACTCTAAATCAACCCACATACCACCTTTGCCCATATTTGTAAAAAGAAAAAAATGTACACAGTTCATTTTGACACTCTCCAGCTCAATAATAAATAATGTATTAACTAATTAATTCAATAGACAACAACAATAAAAACACTACTTATAAAGTCCAAGTGCCTCACCACAATACCCAGTTGAGCCCCAGCCTTTGTTTCCTAAAAGCCTGCCCACAAGATACTAGGGTTGGATCACCGCACGGAACTCATTTCAATGCAGCTGAGCACAGACACAGTTTGGCCTGGACAGCATGAAGTGGGATTGGGTCTCTTTAGGCACTGGTGGGCTATTGCCTCAGTAAAGGTGAGGGTCTTCAGCAAACCCGGCCTTGAGCAAAATGAGGGGTGAATAAGAAGCAACATGAGGAAGGCTGTGAGCCACTTGGGCAAGAATGTGGGGTTTCCAGTTTGAAATCAAACTGGGGATGGGCTGAGACAAATGAGAGGTGAGCCCTCAGAGGCAGCCTCAAGAACAACTGCCGAACTTGACCTTAAACTTGTGCGTCCGAGGGAACCTGCAGTGGGACGAGGGGGTTGTGCCATAGGTGTGTCAGCAGAAGCCAGTGAGCCTCAAAGGCAGGATGCGGTGAGGATTCAGTTATAGGTTAGAATCGATTCTCACCCAGTCCTTTAGCCTGTTGTGTATCTCAGCCAGGTCTGCAAGGCAGCAGGGTTCTACGTGTGCTGCTGAGAACCCTCATGTTTTGGATCTAAGTCTTTAGTGCCAGAACTAAGTCAGCAGCCCTGGACTGGCTGCACAGAATGTCATTTTGCATTTTGAAGAAGGGAGCTGTAGCATGACCAACCACAGTTTGTCAATATGTCTGCAGTCACCCACTAGCAAGGGCTAGCAAGTGGATTTTGAACGTAATTACACATGAGAAAGAAGCCTTCCCCAGGAGGCGGGTTTTACAAGCCTAAGTAATTCCGCATGAAGAGGCAGTGGAAACAGCCCCTGGAGCACAGGACCAAAATGTCCGCACACAAGGGAAGGTGGTGGGGCTGCCACCACCGCAAATTTCTAAACTTTGCTAGAAGACAGCAATATCTTAGGTACCACTTTCTACGAGTGGAAATAAGATGGATTTTTTTCCCTCAAACAAACCTGGTGAGAAATTTCTCCCAGTTGACCTTATGTTCATTCATTGTTGTTTCTGGACAGCTGGTATTAATTGGTATCCTGGAGAAACTAAAACCAAGTTTTTGTTACTGTTGTTTGGTTGGTTGGTTAGTTGGTATTGTTTTCTTTTGTTTCATCTATACTCCTTGCATCAGACACTATTGGGTTTCTTCCACAACCTTTGTCCACACTACCCACTGGGTTCTGAGAACAAAATTTCGCCTAGGTTACTTGCTAAAGTTGTTAAGGGCAGTGCTATAAGGCTGTGTTGACCCGTTGGACTCGTTTTGCAAGGGAAGTTTGTCAGAGACTTGGCATCGGATTTTCCAAAGCCCTGAACCAACTGTACTCATTCATGTGAGTGACACATAAGGTCTAGGTGTCTACGCGGGGGCCAAGAACCTCTGAGGAGGAGTCAGATGAGAAATGGGAAGGACGGTAGTTTCTTTATACTTTTAACTCACAAAGCCAGGAGAATCTAATTTTGGACTTTAATGTCTTTTGATATGGGTCTTTAATTTCAGGGAATTTTATAATTGCAGGAGTTTAAATTCAGATTTTGGACATCTCTACATGGTTGTGGAAAGAACAAAATTAATACCTGCTTTAGAGGCAAAGCCTTTATTATTGGATTTATTTAAAAGTCTTATTTAATCCCCCTGAAAGCTCGATAGATGATGATGGACCACACAGCTGGATATAGGTTAAAAAGGGAATAAGAAGAGGAAATGATTTTCACCCTTGGACACAAAGTTGTCTGTTTATTTAGTTAATATATATTTTAACCCACTTCTGTACCTTCTGGGTCAAAACTTTATATTGCCCACCAGTGGTCCCAGAATAAAACCTAAAAGAACAGCAGTTGGTCCTAAGGGGTGGCTAGGTGAAGGTGGAATCAGGACTGCCCTGAAAGACAGCAGACTGTCTCAGTTAAGGGGGATAGCTATGCCCCCAGTGGACCCTGAGCTCAATGGCTAAGCCCACTAATGAAGAGAACACAAAGCAAAGGGATGCTAGAAGGGGCATTTCCTCCATACTCCTGTTTCCTCCCAGGTGGAGGCAGCACCACTGGGAGGACACTTCTGACCCCTCGCTGCCCCTTCCATCTCTCAAAGCAAGGGAGATGCAGTGACTTACAGCAGCTTGGGGGAGCATGCCCAGCTCAGTCCTTTCCTCCTCCTAAAACATAAGCCATCTGTGGACATCATCCATTGTGCTGGTCCTACAGGAATCAGTTAGCAGAGCTTTTGGATCTCACAGTAAACTAGAATCTGGAATGTAGTCATTATCGGAAATGAAGATGCAGTCTTGGTTCGTCCTCTGTTTATTTCTGTTTGTTCACCACTGAGACAGGGAGGAGGCAGCACTATTTACTGAGATTCCCACAACCTCTCTAACACAGCCTGCCTGCTAGAGCCACGCTTGTTGTTGATTCCACTCTCAGCTTCCAGTTCTTCAAGATACAACAGCCCCATAAGTCCCTCCCTAAGTATCCCTACCCCCAGTACCCTGCCTAACTGCCACTCCAGCATTCGTATTAATGCAGACCTATTTCACATGGCTTTATCTTATTTTCCCAGGATGTCTAGCTCCTGAGCAACTGAAATCCTGCTTACATTTATTTGTAATTCCTCTATCTTTGTGGCACCCAACATAATGGATGCATGTTGAAAGTACGTGATCAATTATTTTTAAATAAATGAGTACTGTCTTTGCAATTCTCTGACATCTAAACCATGCTGAGAGGTTTCCTTTCTATTTGAACAGAGTACAGTAATTTCAGAAATCTGAATGTTTGGGCTACAAAAGGCAGAATTTCTTAGGAGTGTATTGCTCTTTGTAACATGTATAAATTGTGTGTGGAAAACCAAAGCCATTATATATTTCCACAAACTGAACCTCAGAAAAATGTTGGTGTTCATTAAGTACTTGTCAACTGAGCACCTACTATATGCCTAGCCCCATTCTAAGTAAAGGGGACACAAAGAAGGCAATTAGAGCCTGGCTCTCAGGGAGATCACCCTTGAGATGAATGAGCTCTCAAAGTGTGGCCCAAAGAGGTCTCATCAGAATCCCCTGCTGTTGAGCACTGAGACTCCCAGGTCTCAGGCCCTACTGGATCAGGATTTCTGTGAGCAGACCCAGTAATCTCTTACTAACCGAGTTCCCCGGGGTTCTCAGGCACACGGAGAACCCCTGCCAAAGACCGAGACAGGGACCAGTAAGTGCTGTGACTGAGGGATGAGCCCAGTACTGACCTAGATGGCACTTGAGGAGAGGCAGAGGATCTTCTGGAGAAAAGTGATGTCTGAGCAGAGGTTGATAATGCACGATGAGTTAATTGAACGACAAAAGGGGGTACGTAGTTCCAGCAATCAGTAGAGTTTGTGTTGTTTTTTTTTTTTTAATTTTAGTCTGCAATGTTTCCTACTCAGAATAAATTCACCCAGCAGGACATTGTTGCTGGGACTGTTGTGACAGTTCCATTTAATTCTCACAACAACCCCTCAAAACAAGCAGAGCTAATATTTTAAAACCTATTTTATACATAAAGAAACAGAAGCGAGTAGTTTGTGTACAATCATACACCTGAAAAAATGCCAAAGCTGGGATGGGAACAGAGCTACCCCTGTTCTGATTTCAATACCTGTGACTTGTATTTCTCCATGGCATGCTATCCCTTACGGAATGTATACCAACTTCAAAACACACGTTACCATCCAGTCTCCCCCTCCCATTAAGGATTCAAAGGGATTTATACATGCTAGGTTATCTTTGATGTCCACCCAAGCACTAAAATTCCACAGATCTGTGAAAAAGTTTAAACCTTGTTAAAGTAAGAATTAAGGTCACCACTAACAGATTCATTCATGCGACACTGCCCTTAGTTTTCAAGCATGTGTTTATTTTCAGGCGAAAGCCATGGTCGAATTGGGAAACACCAGCTGGAAAAAACATCAAAAATTAATGTTATGATTCAAATAAGAATGCAAAGATAAAAGGAAAAGGCCACCATGACTGAATATTGTGACATGACAGGATGTCATATGAATATTATTCAAATACCTGTAAATTTTTAAAAGGAAACTTGTAGAATGGGTTCTGGTTTTGGAATCATTTGCTGGAATTAAGACACATCCTTTATTATTTTGACCTTTTTCAATCTGACAAATGAATAGCGTAGAAGACACACCCAGGTCTGTCTTTCAAAGAGCATTGGTATTTACATCAGGTGTGAATATTTTTAATTTGTGTCCACTTTTAATTTTTAATAATTTTATTTGTTTCAATAAAGTGATCTTAAGGTTGGGGGTGGGAGGAAGAAAGCAGGATAAGGCATATCATTCAGTATGCTTTCAACTAAAGTATCCTCCTCCTAACTTTGAAAATCACCAGCATTGACCCCTGGGCTGGATACGGGTCCTGCCCCTTCCGAGGCGCATAGTCCTGCGGTGGATGGATCCTGGAAGGAAATCAGTGTTCTGCTGGGTAGGCAGCATTGTTCGTTCTTGTTTTGCAGTGAGACCATTAAGAGAAGGAGAATACTGGAAGCAATTCAAGATATACTTTCTTCCTGAGCTCTTAGATTCACACACCATGTCTTACACAGTCTTTACGTGACTTCATAACCATCGGCACTTCAGACGTGGTACAAGGTTCTAGTCAAATGAAATGATGGAAGGAAGATACTTTTGGCATCTTCAGTAGGTTAATTCTCTATTTTGTGGGACTATTTCATGCACTGCAGGCCATTTAACATCCCTGATCTTCCTTGTTTAAATTCCAGAGCTTCTCCCATCCCAAAGACAGCTTAAAAATGCTTCTTCACACTTAGTCCCTCCTGTTTTGTCAAGAATGATAATTACCAGTGCCCTGCTTAGTTGTGAAACAGAAAGTTATGCTCATCCCTGAATTGCTACAAGGGAAGTATATATTTATCCATGAGTGCCAACTTTTTTCCATTAAAACCAACAAAGCACTGTGAGAGTTGGCTATGGAATTTGGAATACACCTGACTGACAATAGGGGCTGGGCTGAACAGAAGCAGTAGGATGGGGAAGCTACACCTGGCTGGCAGAACTAACAAATCTTGTTCTGGTTTATGGCGTGGGAGAACAGGTCCTAAACTCTGCCAGTTCTCTTTGTTTTCCTTTTCTGCAACTGTTCTGTCTCTTGAATTGAGCCCTGGGTTATACTGATGAAAGATTCTACTTTATGAAAATGAAATCATATTGTCTTTAAATATTTGAAATCTGGTCATGATTAGAGATAAGACATTTCTCTATGGCTCCAATGAATTGGACCAGGATATGTGGGTAAAAGCTATAAGGAGATCATTTTCTAGCAGTCAGAGTTTTCTAAAGATGGAATGATAAGCCTTGGGTAAGAATGGGGGTGTAGGTTTGGCAACCTGTGTCAGACAGAGTTAAAGAATTTTGGACTAGATGATCTTTAAGGTGCTAGGGGCCTTCTGGCCCAGTGATTAAGTGGCTTAATGAAAAACTTGCTTTGGGGAACCAGTTCTCACTTCCCACTCCCTGGTCCCGTACTTCACAGTGGATTTCATCAGAGTTCTTCAGTCCGAATCCAAAAGATAATGCTAATTTATATCACCTTAAAGAACTAGTACAAAGATAGAAATAGACCCACAGACATAGAAAGCAAACTTAATGGTTACCAAAGCGGAAGGGGGGGGATAAATTAGGAGTTTGGGATAAACATATACACACTATTATATATAAAATAGATAACCAACAAGGGCCTACTGTATAGCACAGGGAACTCTACTCAATATTTTGTAATAACCTATAAGGGAAAAGAATCTGAAAAAGAATATATATATGTGTATATATGTGTGTGTGTGCATATATATATATATAAAACTGAATCACGGTGCTGCACACCTGAAACTAACACAACATTATAAATCAACTATACTTCAATAAAATAGTAAAATAAAGAACAAGGACATTGTAGTTGTCTACAAATTTTTTAGCTGTATAAAGAGAAAGGGGTGCTTAGAATGTCTTGCTCGTATTTAACTAGTGCTCAAGCAACTTTCACTACTACATGATAAATACATAACTGAATAATATGTTAAGAAAACTTTTCACAAATCAAATCCAAATTTGTTCAAATACTCTGTCTAGTGCAGACTTTGGGAACCCATCCAAAAGTCTTCTGAATCACATGCAGCTCCAAAGTGTCTGTCTTTTACAGTCTTCAGTAATTTTTGGCATCTCTGGTCAATTATTAAAAGCATCACTTCATATATTTGGAACACTCCAGTAAAAAGTTAGATATTTCACATTTCAATATATCTTTCTGTCCTACACACACATAGATGCGTAGATATATGTGATATTTCTTCTAAAATGATTAAGTGACTTTTTAGTGCTCCAGTTAGAAAAATATGACATAAAAATCATGCTTCTCTGGGATAGTTTTACTAACTACTTACAAATTGATTTATCCCTTTTCTGTTTAAGAGGAATAGATCTTAAATAATATTCTCTTTCCTAAGGACTCACACATCACAGAAGAAAAATATAATAAGTGTTTTCAGGAAAAGTAGATGAGATTCATGTTACCAAGGCCAAGTATTTATTATTTAGTGAAACTGAGAAATATTTTTAGATACCAATTTACTTGATCAACACTTCAACTATAAAAAAATATATCTGGAAGTTTCATCTATTTCAAAAAATGGCATTTGTCAAAAAAGTTTCACCTTTAATAAAAATCTATTACATAATGCTTCAAAAATACTCCTACTGAATTCATCATTTAAAAAGAAATCAAAAATAAACCAGTCACAAAAAGACAAAAACTATATGATTCCACCTACATGAGGTACTAAGAGCAGTCATATTCATAGAGACAGAGACTAGAACGGTGGTTTCCAGGGGCTGGAGGAACAGGGGAATGAGGAGTTCTTGTTTAATGGATAGTTTCAGTCTCGCAAAATGAGAAGAGTTCTGGAGATTTCAACACTACTCAACTGTACACTTAAAGATGTTTCAAATGGTAAATATTATGTGTATTTTACCACAATTAATAATTTATAAATTTAAAAAAAGAAAGAAATCCATTTCTAACCCTGTCTGCTGAAAAGGTCTAGAAGCCAAGCCATCCCCAGTCAGGGCACATCTGACACACAGATCTTGCTTTCTAAATGCCACTTCCAGCTAAAAGAAGAGAGGCTGAATCCAGGGAAAGTGACAAGTTGAATCTGAAACATATTATTAAGCAAGGTAGGGCTCAAAAACTGATAAGAACATATCAGAAGGACATAGGAGCCAGCCTAACAGGGTTCCCAGTGCCCAAACTTTAAATAATTTTTTAGCACCAACATGAATCATGAAAGCCATGGATTATAGCACATCAAATAAAAAAAATCCATGACTTCATACCAATACCAAAACAAACAACAAATTAATGAAGAGACTATGTTCTTTAAAGTAGAAAGCGAACTAACAAATGTACAGGGAATAATAGAGCTAGAATGTTACTTTTTTTGCAATCTTTAAACCAACAACTGGTTCAGGCAAGAACCATCACTGGATGCTAAAATCATTGGTTGCAACTTTGTGTGGAACAGATTATTTGCACAATCTTAAAATATCTCCCCACAGACAATATATTAATTGCAAAGGGAGCAAATTATAATTTCATAATGGAAAAATCTGGAAGATACCACCCTAACCTAATGATCAAATATCATTAATAAAAAAACATAATGGAAAAGAATCTGAAAAAGAATATATATATTGTATATATGTAAAACTGAATCACTTTGCTGTACACCAGAAACTAACACATTTTTTTCATAATGAAGAGCATACAGTTTTATTTCATTTTGTTTTACTTAAGAAAAACTGTTCCCATCACCAGAATAATTTTTATTATGATTTTTAATAGATATTTATAAATCAACTATACTTCAATAAAAAATAAATAAAATAAATCTTGAAAGAATAATAATATGACAAGCTGACATTAGGTACTTCCTGTATAATGCAGTGAGGACACAGCACCATTTACATAGTAGTACCGCTGCAAAGGATGCATAACCTGAATAAAAATGCAGGTCAGACAAACCCAAACTGAGGGATATTCTGGAAAATCACTGGCCTGTCTTCTCCCGAAATGTCAGTCATAAATGACCAAAAAAAAGCAGAAAATATTCCACATTAAAGGAGATATGGCATGCTACAAATGATAATACTGGCACAGTGGCAAATTTTGAATAAGGCTATATTTAGATAATATAATGATTTTAACTTTTCTTAATTTGATTATACTTATTTTTTTAGAACTATCGTTGACTTTAGGGGGAAGTACAGAATGAAGACTGAGCTTTAAAATATTGATAAAGCTTCAAATTGTTTTATTTACTTCAATGCACAAGTTCTATTTTGAATAATTGTAGGGAAATGACTTTTGTTCTGAAAATTTTCCCCAGCTTTACTGAGATATGACTGACAAATAAAAATTATACAGATTTAAAATAAAATGATTATATACATATATATACATTGTGAAATAATTATATAATCAAGATAATTAACATATCCATCACCTCACATAGTTACCATTATCTTTTGTGGTGAGAACATTTGAGACATACTCTCAGCAAATTTCAAGTCAGAACAATACATTCCGTTTTGAAATTTTTTTAAAAATTAAGATATCTAACAGGAAAAAAAACAAGAAAATAACAGAATTAAACGTTCTCTTTCTCTCTTTCTTTCTTTCGTCAGTTTACATCATTGTTTCTCAAATGGCGATTATGGTTATGTAAAGAATTCCTTGTTCTGGGAATTTCCTGGTGGTCCAGTGATTAGGACTCCGTGCTCTCACTGTTGAGGGCCTGGCTGTGCACAGCACAGCCAAAAAAAAAAAAAAAAAAAGAACTCCTTGTCCTTAGGAGGCCAAGAAAATAAGTAAACATAAAACATATACATACATACATATTGAGAGAAGAGAGAAAGAAAATGGGCGAAATGTTAACAAATGGTGAATTTACAATGAAGGGTATGCACGAATTCATTGTTCTATTCTTGCAAGGTTTGAAATTTTTTCAAAATAAGAAGTTTAAAAGTCTAAAATCTGATAACAAAGTCACAAGACTTGATACAAGGCTCAAGCTGCTCATTTCTAAAATACGACTTCAAAATCAGTACAACTTTAGGTGGACTTTCTAAGAGCACTTTAAGAATATGAACACCGCTTCTTGTTACTTTTTAATTATTAAAAGTTTATCTTGAAAAAATAACTATAACTTTATTATTTAGAGCAAATACTATATAATCTTTAGGCTGTCCTTCTGTATAAAATTCAAATTTTATAGTTCCAGTTTTGTGGAACCCCAGTTATACCTGTAATGTGAGCTAACTAACTAATGGTTTTTGACTATATTCGTGTTGTTATATTTCAGGAAATATGACAGAAACAAAAGTATATCTAAATAAAGATAAAGAGATACTACAGATTCCATAATGTTCTGAAAACTTAACTCCAAAGGGCATTCTATATAATAACTACATGTGATGTTATACGTGCCAAAAGAAAATTCAAATAATCACCCAACTCTTTCAAAAAGACCAAGCACTGGGAATCACAAATTTAGTTCAGTGTTCTGCCCAGGGTATGCCCTCCACATGTGTGCACCAGGGCTTCTCCACCTCAGTGCTGTGGATGTTTTGGGCCAGATAATTCTTTGCTGTGGAGGACTGTTTTATATGCTATAAGATGTTTAGCTGCATCCCTGGCCTCCACCCACTAGATGCCAGTAGCACATACCCTCCACCCTTCCTAGTTATGACAACCAAACACATCTCCAGGCATTGCCAAGCGTCCTCTGGGAAGGAAGACAAAAAAAATCACTCTATTTGAGAGCTAATGATATAGACTGACTACAAAAAAAGAAAAGAAAGACAAGTGTTTGTTTGCTAATTCTCGACGATTTTCTTGGTTTTACCTAGAAAAATCCTGATTTTTTAAAATTTCAAAACACAATGTACTGCAGACTTGAAATTTGCCAAGAGAGTATATCTCAAGTGTTCCCACCACAAAAGAAAAAAAAGTAGTAACTATGTGAGGCGATGGTATGTTTTGTTTTGTTTTGTTCACGGTCCTTTTTTTTTAACATCTTTATTGGAGTATAATTGCTTTACAATGTTGTGTTAGTTTCTGCTGTATAACAAAGTGAATCAGCTATATGAATACATATATCCCCATATCCCCTCCCTCTTGCATCTCCCTCCCACCCTCCCTATTGCACCCCTCTAGGTGGTCACGAAGCACCGAGCTGATCTCCACGTGCTATGCGGCTGCTTCCCACTAGCTAGAGGTGATGGTATGTTAATTAGCTTGACTGTGTAATCATTTCATAATGTGTATGCATATCAAAACATCACCTTAAATATATATCATTGTACACCTTTAAATATATACATTTATCACTTTAAATGTATATATATTTGTCACAGTTTTTGTTTATCGACCATACCTCAATAAATCTGGGGGAAATTTTTCAGAACAAAAGTCAGATTTCTACAATTATTCAAAGTAGAATTTGTACATTGAAGTAAATGAAAACAATTTGAAGCTTTACAATCTTCCTAAAGCCCAGCCCTCATTCCATACTTCCCCTAATCAAAATTCAACAATAATTTCTACCAAAATAAGTTTAAAATCCTAGTCTTGTATTTGAGACTCAACACAATTTCATACCAACCTAACTCTCTAGGCTTATCCTGAAAAGCACCTGCTTGATCAAATCATCCTAGAAGGGGCACTCAGATGCCATATTCAATCCCAAATCCCCAAACCAGTAACTTTGCAGCGTGAAATGGTACTTCTTCTCCTCTGGGTGGTGTAGGTAGCCCTGCAATTCCAGCAAGGGATAAAAATAATTACAGAGATGGTGAAGAAATTAATCACATAGTATTGATTTGGAGAGGTGGAATAAGTACTGGTATTCATAAGTTTTGTAACCATTGTATTACTTTGTGTATATCTCATTATTTAAAGATTTTTTTTTAAATACCAAACATGATCTGATACACCTAGTATGTGAAAATTTTAAATTTGGTTTACAATATTTATTAGATACTTATAAACCTACTGTAAATTTATATTTATAAGATAGCTTGTGCTTTTTAAATGTATATCTTGCACATGGAAATTGTAGCATGTGCTATTTAGAAAGGGATATCTCATTTGGGAAATGGGACTGAAAGATTCCCTTTCCTAGATAATAGAAATGGAAATATTTGCTCTAAAGTGGAAGACATTCTTTAATTTGGGCTTAGTCTACTGTAGAGTTTCTCATAATTGAAATGTGTAGAGCAAACTCTATTCCTTACTTTTTCCACATAAAAAGTAAAGAAACTTCATAAAGTAGATGGGTAATAAAATTAGAATTAATGCACTCCGAGCAAAACATTTTATTTTACTTGCATTGGAGCACTAATTTCATTTCCAAAGTTCCAATTATTGAGAATAATTCACAATATTTCCCACTCTGATATCATTCACAAGCTCTGGGAACTAAAGAAGACAAATATAAATCTGACAAAGACTCTTTCCTAGAACTTGAAAAGCATACATTCAGTACAATGAAAAGAGACATAAGGGACTTTCCTGGTGGCACAGTGGTTAAGAATCCGCCTGCCAATGCAGGGGACACAGGTTCGAGCCCTGGTCCGGGAAGATCCCACATGCCACGGAGCAACTAAGCCCTTGCGCCACAACTACTGAGCCCACGAGCCACAACCACTGAAGCCCACGTGCCTAGAGCCCGTGCTCTGCAACTAGAAAAGCCACGGTAATGATAAGCCTGTGAACCGCAATGAAGAGCAGCCCTAGCCCTTGCCGCAACTAGAGAAAGCCGGAGCACAGCAACGAAGACCCAATGCAGCAAAAAATAAATAAATAAATTTATTTTTTAAAAAAAACACAGAATCATGTTATTTAAAAAAAAGAGACACAGCTGGAGAAGAATGAGATATGATTTCTCCCT
This sequence comes from Delphinapterus leucas, assembly GCF_059928025.1. Classification (NCBI taxonomy): domain Eukaryota; kingdom Metazoa; phylum Chordata; class Mammalia; order Artiodactyla; family Monodontidae; genus Delphinapterus; species Delphinapterus leucas. The sequence continues at coordinate 17,067,258 of NC_143140.1, read as the reverse complement.
TAATTATTCTGATATAACTGACTTTCCTCATTTGGAAAGTGCATAATGGTCAGTACCCTAATGTACAATGACTTGCATATTATGGAAATTGCTCTTCATAAAAAATTTAAATAATCAAATATAGAATTTGGAAAATATGCACTTGATTATGTTTGCCTTGATAACAGCCTATGCACCTTTTTTCTCCTTAATGCATGGAACTAAGAGGCACATTATTTGTCTCCAGAAGCAACATCTAGAAGCAGTATGATTTATCGTAATTACTATAGGATTGTAACCATCCTTCAAAAGGCAAGTATTCTATTTCAAATGCTCATCTTATGACCCTGGTTGAATAGTTCTATATTCGGTTGTAATATTAGGGAGTCTACATGGCATAAGAAGGGCCATCTCTGCAGGTGTGAGCTCACTAACCTCTTCAATCATCTACAACATCTCACAATCCTATAGAAGGCAAAATGAACACTTAGGGCAAACTTGGAGGAGAAAATGAATAACAAGGAGAAGCATAAGAGAAGGGCAGAGTCAGAAAAGGAAAGGGGAAGTCCCACGCATGTTTTGTGGATTATTTTATGGTAACACCTGGAAGAATCCACTGCTTCAGGGCATCTCTGCCCAGCCACGGTCCCCACCCACCACGTCACTTTGATACTACCCATTAATGCATTTTATTGAGCACTTCGTTTTAGATAATATTCCTGCAGGTACCAACTATAAAGGAAACAAACCCTCATCTAAGCCTCTCTGTTACACCGCTTCCCTTAGGATGTCAGTCGGTGAGCCAAACACTATCGTTATCTAAACATTTCCAATCTTCTATGGAAAACATAACCTCCCTTATTCATACCTGATTCCAACTTCTGCTCATATCCTGAATGTAAGGTACATCCATAGATTTCCAATATCCTCTTTATAATTCCAGCTTACAGAAGCCTTAATGGAAATGAAGACTAACTGTTGCCCTGTCACATTCCTATTACCTTAAAAACCCAGAAACCCACCTAGTCTGCTAAGTAGACACTAGTTGATCGGTGGTAGGTAGAAGGAAAAAAGCACAGTAGAATCAGTGGATTGGCAAGTCCAAATAAAAGTCAGAGGGAAGAATATGGAAAGCATTTGAGCCAAGAATTTTGGAGATGGAAACACCAAATGACGATACTAGATTCAAAAACAAAGTCAGAAATACACGTAAGACCACAGCAGAGGTCTCCAGAGCACCCTAAGGTTGACTGTGAAAGGCAATGGCGGCTAACTCACATCAGTTCTGCGTGCCATGTGTTGTCACTCATGCAGATCTCACAGGTGTCTTTACTTAGGTAGAATTCACCATAAAAAAATTGTTTGGTATTCTGATATTATTCATTCTCCTCACATTTCTTGCTCATGAAAGTCAACCTTCTATGATTGTTATTTCAAAAAGCTAAAGTTCTTGCCTCCCATATTCATTGCTGGAAATTATAAGGCTAGTCTCTTCTCCTTCAGCATATCGCCCAAAACCAACTAGGAGAATGAAGAACAGAGAGTTAAGCTCCACTTTTAATAAAATTCAGAGACTTTTATAATTCCAAAACATGGTACATGAGAATGGGCTGCCAAATACATTGAAAGTCAGAGGTATGGGAAGACACCCAGCGACGAAGTATTTAGCTAAAGATCTCAAACAAGGCTGTCAGAGCACAGGTCTCCAGGGCCAGTAGGACAACCTGAGACGGTGTGAAACCTGTGTCCAAGAGAAACAGGGAAGGTAGGGGTAAACCAGGAATTAGTCACATTTTTAGGAAGCTTTCAAAAAGCAAGGCAGAGTAGAGCACATTATGGACAGTGTTGTCCATAAGAAATGGATTAGACAAAACTGTGACTAGAACACTGGAGAGAACCAAGAAATCCATTCTCTAGCATCTCCCTCATTCTTCCTCTTTAGTGAAGTCCTAGTTTATGTCTCCTCTGTTTGGGAGAACAGCCAACTGTCTAGAATCTCCTGGTCTCAGAGATTTGAGAAGGGACCTATTGGCCCATATTTGCCCAATCAGCTGTGAAAGCAAAGACATGTTGTGTGAACTTGGCTGTCCCCACTATCACTTGAATGGGGGCTGGGTGTTGGCAGGGAAAAGGGGGCAAAGGGCAAGGGTTACCAAAGAAAGGGAAGTACTGTGAGCTGGGCAGTCAACCACGGGGATGTGCACCACAAGTCCACACACATATGTAGCTTTTTCTGCTTCTCCAACTTCCTCTTTTTCTCTCCCCACCCCTTGCTTCTACTGACACCCACTTACTTCAAGACTCTCATACTTGCCACACTCTCTGACCCATCATACACGCCTTAAGTAAAACGCTTTATGTTGGGGATGAATTTACCTGTCTCAGACCTCTTTTACCAAGGGTCCTGCCTCACTTTCTGCACCTAGAAGCAACTTGTTTGGCTATAACAACACAGTAAGTTAATACACGGTCCTTCTGGGATGACCTTTCAGAGGACTTTCTGGATATAATACTTTATTTCTCTATTCCATTAACAAGTATTTAAGGTACACAGTTTTCTACACCCCTCAAATCGTGCCATGTGGAAAAAGTGACATCAGCAAGTGAGTTTGACAAAGAATTCATAAGGATACTTGTAGGGCCAAAATGTTATAAATTTTAAAGTATATATGTATAAATAATTTTTACTGAAAATATCTATCATAGTGCTATATAAATTCCATTATTAAAGTGAAAGAATAAGACTTCAAAGTAGTAAAACATGTATTATTAACTACAGAAAAAATGGTTTCCATAGAAAAAGAAACTAAAACAATACAAATCGCACAGAGGAAAGAGTTTGAGCAAATCAAAGCCAGATGACGAGAGCTAAATACTGAAGAAAGAAGGAATGGCACACAGATGGTTCAGAGCAGAACAGAATTAGCAAAACAAAATTCAGGAACACAGAGACCAAATTTATCCTGCTCCCAAATTTTCAGGAAAGCTAACTAGTTGGAAAGATGTCCATCCTGAACTGCAAACCAGCCAACTAGGGCACTGATATAACTCAGTGGCAAAGAATGTGGGCACTAGAGTCATAGTGTTGGCTTTGAAGAAGCTGTATAACATTGGGAAATTACACAGTAACCCTAAATTCATCTTTAAACCCAGGACAATAGTAGTACATTTGATTGCTGTGTGGATTAAGAGGTAATACGTGTAAAGCATTTGCTTTACCTTTAGTTAAGTACTAAATAATATTTCAATAAACATTAGCTGTATTACTTGAAAATAGTATTAATTAGTCAAATTTAGGAAATGACACTCCAGTTCACATTATTCTTGAGTACGTACCAGAGTGATCTTTTCATTAAACTCCAGTTTTTACTATGGATTGCTCTCCCAAACAAGAGTAACTTCCATGTATGCGATCACACCAGAACCTAAGGGATTGTGAATAAAATCTGGGTCCGTAGGGCTCTGTGGAAGTCAGGTGAATGCTAGCAGGGGGCAGGGTGGTGTAGAAGTTAGGAGCCCACGCTCTGGAACCAGCTTGCTAGAATGTGAGCTAGGCTCTCCACCTACTATAATGTGATGTATACTAAACTCTATTTTGTCAGGGTCTTCATCTGTAGAGTGCACCTATCTTACAAGGCATATGGAAGGATTACCTGCCGTAAAACATAGGCGAGTAATCGATGTTAACTGCTGCTCGGGACACGGGCTGCCCCAGGCAGCTCCCTGCTGGAGCGAGGCCAGGAACATGGACAGTGCCACACAATGGTTTGTCTTTTCACAGGAACACGTGACGTCAATAATCTGTGATTACTAAGTAATCGTCATCAACATCTTGGCGTCTCTTTCCCAGGAGATAAAGTGCACTGGGGAGGAGAACATGGAATGTCTAGATATTTCTGTTCAATGCCTCTTTGTTTGGAACTGAGATGACATCTTTTGTTCACATCTGACTAACAATAAAGAGGACTTTGCCCTTCAGTGTACCATACAAAGAGAAAGGGTAACGATTTGATGTCACACACACACACACACACTCACACACACACACTCTGAAGCACTCACCTTGTCACACCCTCGGGCTTGGCTGTGGCGCTAGCAGGAGAATCTTTCTATGTCTGGTCCTTCACCCAATGACCCACACAGCTCAGGGTCCCAGAGTCCTTGAAAATATTCCTCTTTCCACACAGGGCTGCAGACTACACAGTTAATGTCTTATACTGTTTAGCACTGTCTTGGGTAGAAAATAAAGAGCTAGTAGAAACCTTTAGTGACTTGTCTCTGTTTCCCAGTATCCTGCAACTTCTGTCTCATTGAAGAGGAACACTTGGCCAAGAAAATGGGATCCTCCCTACTTGGGTCAGTGTCAAAACAACTTGGACTCAGGAAACTGTAGTTTTAGCCCTCACACCGACTTCAACGCTGTGACTTTGGGGGCATCATTTAATCTCTCAGAACCAATTTTTGGTTTCCTCACCTGAAAACAGTTGGGTGAGGCAGTCAGCTCTGAGTTGATAGTAAGTAAAGATAAATCACCTACATGATCTTCTCGGCCTAATAATTGAGAGATTTGAGAGAACTTTGTCAAGGGCGAAGCTCTGAGGGTAGCTCTCTGCAGCATTTTGTGTGGGAAGAAAACCCCACCGTCCCCTCTTTCCTCATGTCCTATTCTGAGTGAGAGAACTCCATCAGCCTTCTCAGTGGCAACGAACAAGGACTCTGGTGCGGAGGGAGGGCTAGTCCTGTGACCCTGACATTCAAATTCCTGCTTTCAGTGTCTCATCTATGAAGGTTACCACTTCCACACGGCCTCACAGGGAGGCATGGCTCTCACCTGAAGGTTTAACTCTTCCTTAAATTCCCTTCAACTGAAATAAGGCCAAAACGTTTATAAACCACTAATATCTAAGAGAGAACAGGAGGAGAATAAATGGGCAACTAGATACTCCAGTTTATGTGGTATAATTCACGCATCTTCAGCCCCCTCCCTGCCTCCCAGCCTTCCCCTCAAGCATGTCCAAACACCCCCAAGTCCAGCCCAGGAAAACACTACCCAAAGAAAGGCAGGAGCCCCCTCCTGCACCTCCTGATTTCTGTCTTGCTGTCTGAGGACCCACAACTTGCCCAGATTACGGCCCAGGGGATGACTGCCACCTTTGAGGAGACGCAACCCTCCTCTAGGACTTTCCTCACCAGGAAAATTTTCTCAGAGACAAGCATGCACTTTAGGGAAAGGAAGAAGAGAGGGGGTGGTCCCCGTAGAGGGAAGGTCCCTCCATTACCATATCAGACCCAGTAATGCACTTCCCTATTAGACAATCCTCCCAGACGAGGATTCTCATAAGACATTTTTATACAGATAAGCTAGTCCAGAACAAAGAAGAGTATGGTGGGGTCTGGTGCTCTAAGCAAAGACAGGCTTTGAGAAGCCGACCAGGCAACCAAACCTCCACTAGCAAGTCCATTTTGCTGTCTTTTCAGTTATATTTGTTCTTCTCCAACGGTGATTATAAAAGAAGAAACATTGAAAGGAAAAAACATACTTCAAGCACAAAGCAAAACTAGGCAGGAAAAGATCGTAATAAATATACGTTAGAGGATTAATGGAGACCCTTTCATTCCATTAGGAGATTAAAATTCCACAGATTCTAGGTCAAGCTTTACTTATGGTAACAGTATCTCTTTCTGAACTGTCAAAAGACTAATGAGCTCTCAGGTTTTGAAAATCAGGATTTACTTTTATAAAATCAAAACGGAGCTCCCAGTCTGGATATGCTTTTCACTCTAAAAACAAAAAATTTTTCTCCATAAATTATGTACATACCAAAATAAGCATCCTTCTATGGTAATAGAAGTAAAAAAAATTTTAATACCTTTATTATCTGTTTGCACAGAAAGGAGAAAAAGCTCTCAGATCTCATTTCATTTTCTGTACATAAAAAGAATTTTTTAATTGGGCAGCAATTTGGGGGAGGTTTCCCTTTGCTCCGATCCTCTTCTGCCCCCTAGTGGCAGCATATTTTATGTAAATTTTTTCCAGCTTTATGGAGGCACTGATAAATACAAACTGCGTGTATTTGAGGCAGCGGTCCCCAAACTTTTGGGCACCAGGGACAGGTTTCGTGGAACACAATTTTTCCGCGGGTGGGATGGTCCAGGAGGAGTGGCGGATGAAGCTTCACTCCCTCACCTGCTGTTCATCTCCCGCTGTGTGGCCCGGTTCCTAACAGGTCACGGACCGGTACCGGTCCTCGGCCCCAGGGGTTGGGGACCCCTGATTTAAGGTGTGCATTCTGATGATTTGATATATGTATACATTGTGAAGTAATTACCATAGCCAACTTATTATAGTTACCTTCTTTTTTTGGGGGTGGTGGGAACACAAGATCTACTGTCTTAGCAAACATCAAGTATACAGTACAATATTAACTATAGTCACCATGCTGTATATTAGATTCCCAGAAATTATTTATCTTACAACTGAAAGGTTGTACCCTTTGACTAACATCTCCCCATTTTCCCAACCCCCAGCCCCTGGAAACCACTGTTCCACTCTCTGGTGCTATGAGTTTTGGGGGGAGTTTTTGTTTTTGTTTTGTTTTGGTTTTTGCCTTTAGGAATATTTGGTGGTTATATTTCCACCATTAGAGTAACTCTACTGTATTTTATGCCTATTATAAACCTTACAATCAACTTGATAAACACATTTGACTGTGTGATAAACTGCATGGTTATTTCAGAATTTAAATACTGTGTTTTAACCTACAACAGCTCTACCCAAAATACTTTCCCTGGAAAACCACCAGAGAGAAATATTCTATGAAAAGGACATTAATGTGCTGGTCTAAAAGTTTGGAAAGTGGAGAATATCATGTCCTCCTTCTAGAATTTAAAATATGCATTACCATGTTAAAGATCCATTCCACAGTAGTGACGGTTTTTGTGATTTTCTAAACTTTGCCATTGAACACTTTTTTCACATTAGACCTGCTGGCGTTCTGTAAATTCACCTTGGGAAGTGTTGGCATGTAGGCATTGTTCCCAACCCATTGTTTTCTCCTGAGAATGGCTAAAAATTTCCTTCCTTGTTATTCTTCTTCCTTTATCACACTTATTATTCCCCATCATACTGACTTCAGTTATTTCATCTGATTATATCAGGTTGGCAAGGTGATGTACACTCCAACCTAAGACTCCAGCAGGCTCTCAAAACCAAATCTTGGGACCCTGTTCAGCCGTAAGAGGGAATGAACATTGATACACGTGACAACTTGGATGGTCTGAAGGGCATTATGCTGAATGGAAAAAAGAAACCTCAAAAGGCCACATACGGTATGATTCCATTTGTATTACACTCTCAAGGTGACAATTATAGAGATAGTTGCCAGGAATTAAGGGAAGAGAAAAAGGCTGTCACAGTAAAGCAGTGGGGAGAGTTCCTTCGTGGTGATGAAAGGGACTTGTATTTTGATTACAATAGTGGTTATTCAGTTCTACAGGTCTTAGTCCCTTTGGGCTGCTCTAACGAAATACCACTGATTGGGTGGCTTATAAACAGCAAACATTTATTTTTCATAGTTCTGGAGGCTGGGAAGTCCGAGATCAAGGCACCCGTAGATTTGGTGGCTGGTAAGAGCCTGCTTCCTGGTTCATAGATGGCAGGTTTTTCTCTGTAACTTCACAGGGGGGATGAGGGTAAGGGAGCTCTCTCGGACTTCTGAGATAAGGGCGCTAATCCCATTCGTAAGGGCTCTGTCCTCCAGTCTAATCACCTCCCACAGGTACCACCTCCAAATACCTTGGGGGTTAGGTTTCATCACAGGAATCCTGCGGGGACAAATTCAGACCATATACGTGCGATAAGATGTCCTAGATTTATACACAAAGACATATAACAAAATGAATGCATGTGAAACGATCATGAAAACAAAGTCTGTACCCTAGTTAATTGTGTCGTGCCCATCAGCATCCTGGCTTCCAAAGTGCACTACAGTCACTTAAGATGTTACCGCAGGGGAAGCAAGGGGAGGGGCATATAGGACCTCTGTGTACTATTTTACAACTTCTTGAGAGTCTATCATTATTTCAAAATTAAAAGGTTTTTTTCATCAAATCCTATGGTCCACACCAAGGAGTTTGCTATATGAATTCTGTAGGAGAGCAGAATATGACACCCCAACATATGTCTCTTTGGCATATTAATTATTTTAAGCTGGTTATTTTCTAAGAAACAGTAAACATGGAGAAGACCCTGATAACGGAGTATAAGTTACCCTTTTGTAAGAAACGTTTACATTTATTTGTAAGGGTATCATCCTCTATACCAGAAAGAGGTGGATGACCAAATCTCTAGAAATGCTTATCAATGGAGAAAGCAACTGACTTAAATCTGCATAACAACTTTACCCTTGTTTACTGTGTTTTTCCTGGTCACCTCCCATAGCTGTCCCCACCTTTAACATCCTCTTTTTTTTTTTTTTTTTTTTTTGCGGTACGGGGGCCTCTCACCGTTGTGGCCTCTCCCGTTGCGGAGCACAGGCTCTGGATGTGCAGGCTCAGCGGCCATGGCTCACGGGCCCAGCCGCTCCGCGGCATGTGGGATCTTCCCGGACCGGGGCACGAACCCACGTCTCCTGCATCGGAAGGCGGACTCTCAACCCCTGCGCCACCAGGGAAGCCCTCAACATCCTGTTTTGTCTCTAGCTGAGGTTGGTATTTAAGGTGAGGGTTTCAGCAATTTTGGTGAGTTAGTGAGTTTTCCTGGGTCTCTCCCATGTACACATGCCATTAAACTTTTGTTTCACTTTCTCCTATTAATCTGTTTCATGTCAATATAATTCTTAGACCAGACAGAAGAACCTAGAATGGTAGAGGGAAATTTCTTCCTCTCCAGCAATTCCTTTGAGTTTTCTAAGTTCCTCTAGATTACAAACAAAAGCAAAAGCAAGAGCAGAGCATTGTATAGGAAAAATTAGGTAATGTTTTGTTATTCTTTGCATTGGCAGATTAGTTGAGGGTCATAACTATATGTTGTTTCTCTTCACTGAGAATTCAATGAGATAAAATGACCCAAGTGGAATACTTGACAAACACACACACACACACACACACACACACACACACACTTTCTCTTTCTCCAGTCTTTCTTCTTTGTCTCAATAAATGCCTCTGCTTCATCTCACAGATTGTTTTAATTTTTATTTTTTTATTGAAGTACAGTTGATTTACAATGTTTCAGGTGTACAACAAAGTGATTCAGATATATATATATGTAATATATATATATTTTTTTCAGATTCTTTTCTGTTGTAGGTTATTACAAGATATTGAATAAATTTCCCTGTGCTATACAGTAGCTCCTTGTTGTTTATCTATTTTGTATATAGTCGTGTGTATCTGTTAATCCCAAACTCCTAACTTACCTCCTCCATCCTAGTTTTTGACTCATCTTTTCCTCACTTCCCACATTTAATCTATTCTGAAGTCTTCCTGATACTGTCTCCAAAATACCTCAAGTCTGCATTTTAAAAATATACTGAGGGAGGGCTTCCCTGGTGACGCAGTGGTTGAGAGTCCGCCTGCCGATGCAGGGAAACGGGTTCGTGCCCCGGTCCGGGAAGATCCCACATGCCGCGGAGTGGCTGGGCCCGTGAGCCATGGCCGCTGAGCCTGCGTGTCCGGAGCCTGTGCTCCGCAACGGGAAAGGCCACAGCAGTGAGAGGCCCGCGTACCGCAAAAACAACAAAAAAAGGACATCTATAGATGGAACAATTCCCACAGAGCACCTGCTGAACACTAGCAGAGGACCTCAGACACCTAAATGGACAAGAAAGATTTCCACATAACTGGGTCGAATGAAAGAAAGAAGAAGGGAAAAGGAAGAGGAGAGGAAGCGGGACAGGACCTGCACCCCCAGCGGGGAGCTGAAGGTGAGGAGAGGTTTCCGCATGTGGGGAAGCCCCCTCACCAGTGGGGAAATCAGCTGGGACAGAAGGGGAGTTTCAGGGGCTCACAGGAGACCTCAGCAAACAGTCTGTGGCAGGCAGGGCAGAGCTGAAATCTCTCCTCACGGCTGGCAAGCCTCAGAGTTACACCTCCACTGAAAGCTTCCTAAATTCAGCACCTGCAAAACATCTGAAAGGACAAGTGCTCCTTTAGCTGGGACGGGTCTGGCTTTAACAGCTGTGGGCTTTGTGGGCACGTACACATGGGGGTGGGGCCAGGCCAGAGTCTGAGCTGCCTCCACAGCTCCCACAGCAGGTCCACGTGCATGACTGCTGCAGTCCTGGGACGTGATCTCAGTGGATCTGCACTGGTGGCCTGGTGAAAACAATACCTGAGAGTCACCAGCGCCAATTGCCAGTGTACCCACAGTTAAGGTGGGACCAAGAGCAGAGCCAACAACAGTGTACTTTGTGAGCCCACACAACGGGTGAAAGGGAACACAACAGAGCACATTCACAGCTGAACATCTCCAGAGGAAGAATACTCAGTGGCTTCTCTCCCAGTGGGAAGGCCCCAGTCCCACATACCTCACATCAGAGACCAGAAACACAGCTAAGAAACAGATCTGGAGGCCTCTGCTCCAACAACTAGGGAGCAGACCCTGCCCCTCACAGAGCAGTGACAACCACAAAGCAAAGGGGAAGCCCTGCTCAATATCCAGGCAGGCTCTGATCACCACAACAGCAATCAAACCCCCTATCAAGAAGATAATGCCACAAGCCTCTGGACCAACCTCACCCAGCAGGGGGCAGACACCAGAAGCAAGAGGAACTATGATCCTGCAGCCTATGGAAAGGAGACCACAAACACAGTAAGTTAGACAAAATGAGGCAACAAAGAAATATGTTGCAGACAAAGGAGCAAGATAAAAACTTACAAAAACAACTAAATGAAGAGGAGATAGGCAACCTAACTGAAAAAGAATTTGGAGTAATGATAGTAAAGATGATCCAAGATCTTGGAAAAAGAATGGAGGCACAGATTGAGAAGGTAAAAGAAATGTTAAACAAAGATCTAGAAGAACTAAAGAACAAAAAAACACAGATGAACAATACAATAACTGAAATGAAAAATACACTACAAGGAATCAATAGCAGAATAACTGAGAGAGAAGAACAGATAAGTAACCTAGAAGACAGAATGGTGGAATTCACTGCCACAGGACGGAATAAAGAAAAAAGAATGAAAAGAAATGAGGGCAGTCTTGGAGACTTCTGGAACAACATGAAATGCACCAACATTCCAATTATAGGGTTCCCAGAAGAAGAAGAAGAAGAAGAGAAAGGGCCTGAGAAAATATTTGAAGAGATTATAGTCAAAAACTTCCCTAACATGAAAAGGAAATAGTCACCCAAGTCCAGGAAGTGCAGAGAGTCCCATAGAGGATAAACCCAAGGAGGAACATGCTGAGACACATATTAATCAAACTAACAAAAATTAATTACAAAGAAAATTATTAAAAGCAACAAGGGGAAAGCAACAAATAATATACAAGGGATTTCCCATAAGGTTATCAGCTGATTTTTCAGCAGAAACTCTGCAGGCCAGAAGGGAGTGGCATAATATATTTAAAATGATGAAAGGGAAAAACCTACAACCAAGAATACTCTACCCAGTGAGACTCTCATTCAGACACACATTCAGAGAAATCAAAATCTTTACAGACAAGCAAAAGATAAGAAAATTCAGCACCACCAGAACACCATTGCAACAAATGCTAAAGGAACTTCTCTAGGCAGGGGGGAAAAAAAGAGGCCACAACTAGAAACAAGAAAATCACTAATGGGAATGCTCGCTGGTAAAGGCAAACATACAGTAAAAGCAGGAAATATGATATCAAATATGATATCAAAACCAGCAACTGTGAAAAGAGGAGAGTACAAATGCAGTAAATGTGAATTACATTTGAAATTAAGAGACCAGCAACTTAAAACAAGCTTGTATATATATAGACTGCTTTATCAAAATCTCATGGGAACTGCAAACCAAAAAACTACAGTAGCTACACACACAGAAAATGCAAGCCAAACACAACACTAAAGATGGTCATCAAAGCACAAGAGGAGAGAACAAAAGAGGAAGGGAAGAAAAAAGAGCTACAAAAAAAAAAAAACAATTAAGAAAATGGCAAAATGAACTTACATATTGATAATTACCTTAAATGTAAATGGACTAAATACTCCAATCAAAAGACACAGACTAGGGGCTTCCCTGGTGGCGCAGTGGTTGAGAGTCCGCCTGCCGATGCAGGGGACATGGGTTCGTGCCCCGGTGCGGGAAGATCCCACATGCCGCGAAGCGGCTGGGCCCATGAGCCATGGCTGCTGAGCCTGCGTGTCCAGAGCCTGTGCTGCACAGCGGGAGAGGCCACAACTGTGAGAGGCCCGCGTACCGCAAAAAAAAAAAAAAAAAAAAAACACAGACTGGCTGAATGGATATAAAAACAAGACACATATAAATGCTGTCCACAAGAGACCCACATCAGACCTAGGGACACATATAGACTGAAAGTGAGGGGATGGAAAAAGATATTCCATGCAAATGGAAATCAAAAGAAAGCTGGAGTAACAATACTCATATCAGACAAAATAGACTGTAAAATAAAGATTGTTAAAAGAGACAAGGAAGGACACTACATACTGATCGTGGGATGAATCCAAGAAGAAGATATAACAATTGTAAATATATATGCAACCAACATAGGAGCACCTCAATATATAAGGCAAATGCTAACAGTCATAAAAGGGGAAATCAACATTAACACAATAAGAGTAGGGGACTTTAACACCCCACTTACACCAATGGACAGATCATCCAAACAGAAAATTAATAAGGAAACACAAGCCTTAAATGACACACTAGACCAGATGGACTTAATTGATATCTATAGGACATTCCATCCAAAAGCAGCAGAATACACTTTCTTCTCAAGTGCACATGGAACATCCTCCTGGACAGATCACATCTTGAGTCACAAATCAAGCCTTGGTAAATTTAAGAAAATTGAAATCATATCAAGCAACTTTTCCAACAACAACACTATGAGATAAGAAGTCAATTACAGAAAAAAACTGTAAAAAACACATACACATGGAGGTTAAACAATATGTTACTAAATAATCAATGGATCACTAAAGAAAGCAAAGAGGAAATCATAAAATACCTAGAGACAAATGACAATGAAAACACGAGGACAAAACTTATGGGAAGCAGCAAAAGCAGTTCTAAGAGAGAAGTTTATAGCAATACACTCTTACTTCAAGAAACAAGAAAAATCTCAAATAAACAACCTAACCTTACACCTAAAGCAACAAGAGAAAGAAGAACACAGGAAACTCAAAGTTGGTAGAAGGAAAGAAATCATAAAGATCAGAGCAGAAATAAATGAAATAGAGATGAAGAAAACAATAACAAAGATCAATCAAACTAAAAACTGGTTCTTTGAGAAGATAAACAAAATTGATAAAACTTTGGCCAGACTCATCAAGATACAAGAAGGAGAGGACTCAAATCAATAAAATTAGAAATGAAAAAGGAGAAGTTACAACTGTCACCACAGAAATACAAAGGATCATAAGAGACTACTACAAGCAACTATACACCAGTAAAATGGACAATCTAGAAGAAATGGACAAATACTTAGAAAGGTACAACCTTTGAAGACTAAACCAGGAAGAAATAGAAAATATGAACAGACCAATCACAAGTACTTAAATTGAAACTGTGATTAAGAAACTTCCAACAAATAAAAGTCCAGGGCCAGGTGGCCTTCTCTAAATTCTTTCAAACATTTAGAGAAGAGTTAACACTTATCCTTCTGAAACTCTTCCAAAAAACTGCAGAGAGAAGAACACTCCCAAGCTCATTTTATGAGGCCACCATAACCCTGATACCAAAACCAGACAAAGATATCACAAAAAAAGAAAATTACAGGCCAATATCACTGATGAACACAGATGCAAAAATCCTCTAAAAAATACTAGCAAACTGAATCCAACAACACATTAAAAGGATCATACACCATGATCAAGTGGGATTTATCCTAGGGATGCAAAGGTTCTTCAGTATACACAAATCAATCAATCAATGTGATACACCACATTAACACACAAAGAATAAAGATCATATGATCATCTCATTAGATGCAGAAAAAGCTTTTGACAGCATTCAATATGCATTTATGATTAAAATGTCTCCAGAAAGTGAGAATAGAGGGAACCTACCTCAACATAATAAAGGCCATATACAACAAACCCATAGCAAATATCATTCTCAATGGTGAAAAACTGAAAGCATTTCCTCTAAGATCAGGAACAAGACAAGGATGTCCACTCTTGCCACTATAATTCAACATAGTTCTGGAAGTCCTAGCCATGGCAAGCAGAGAAGAAAAATAAATAAAAGTAATCCAAATTGGAAAAGAAGAAGTAAAACTGTCACTCTTTGCAGATGACATGATACTCTACACAGAAAACCCTAAAAATGCTACCAGAAAACTACTAGACCTCATCAATGAATTTGGTAAAGTTGCAGGATACAAAATTAATACACAGAAATGTCTTGCATTCCTATATACTAACAATGAAAGATCAGAAAGAGAAATCAAGGAAACAATCCCATTTACCATCACATCAAAAAGAATAAAATACCTAGGAATAAACCTGTCTAAGGAAGCAAAAGACCTGTACTCAGAAAAGTATAAGATACTGATGAGGACTTCCCTGGTGGTGCAGTGGTTGAGAGTCCTCCTGCCGATGCAGGGGACGCGGGTTCATGCCTCGGTCCAGGAAGATCCCACATGCTGGGCCTGTGAGCCATGGCCGCTGGGCCTGCGCGTCTGGAGCCTGTGCTCTGCAACGCGAGAGGCCACAGCAGTGAGAGGCCCATGTACCACAAAAAAAAAAAAAAAGATACTGATGAAAGAAATCAAAGATGACACAAACAGATGGAGCGATATAAAATGTTCTTGAATTGGAAGAATCAATGTTGTGAAAATGACTATACTACCCAAAGCAATCTACAGATTCAATGCAATCCCTATCAAATTACCAATGGCATTTTTCACAGGATTAGAACAAAAATTTTACAATTTGTATGGAAACACAAATAGCCAAACCAATCTTGAGAAAGAAAAACGGAGATAGAGGAATCAGGCTCCCCAACTTCACACTATACTACAAAGCTACAGTCATCAAAACAGTATCATACTGGCACAAAAACAGAAATATAGCTCAAATGGAACAGGATGAAAGTCCACGTACCTATGTTCACCTAACCTATAACAAAGGAGGAAAGAATATACAATGGAGAAAAGACAGTCTCTTCAATAAGTGGTGCTGGGAAAGCTGGACAGCTACATGTAAACAAATGAAATTAGAACACTCCCTAACACCATACACAAAAATAAACTCAAAATGGATTAAAGGCCCAAATGTAAGGCCAGATACTATGAAACTTTTCGAGGAAAACATAAGCAGAACACTCTTTGACATAAACCGCAGCAAGATCTTTTTCAATCCACCTCCTAGAGTAATAAAAATAAAAACAAAAATAAACAAATGGGATATAATTAAACTTAAAAGGTTTTGCACAGCAAAGGAAACCATAAACAAAACAACAAGACAACTCTCTCAGAATGGGAGAAAATATTTGCAAATGAAGCAACCGACAAGGGATTAATCTCCAAAATATACAAACAACTTATAGAGCTCAATATCAAAAAAAACAAACAACCCAATCAAAAAATGGGTGGACGATATAAATAGACATTTCTCCAAAGAAGACACAGATGACTAAAAAGCACATGGAAAGCTACTCAACATCACTGATCATTAGGGAAATGCAAATCAAAACTAGAATCACCTCACACTGGTCAGAATGGTCATCATCAAAAAATCTACAAACAATAAATGCTGGAGAGGGTGTGGATTAAAGGGAACCCTCTTGCAGTGCTGGTGGGAATGTAAATTGATACAGCCACTATGGAGAACAGTATGAAGGTCCCTTAAAAAACTAAAATTAGAACTACCATATGACCCAGTAATCCCAGTACTGGGCATATACCCAGAGAAAAACATAATTCAAAAAGACACATGCACCCCAATGTTCATTGCAGCACTATTTACAATAGCCAGGACATGGAAGCAACCTAAATGTCCATTAACAGAGGAATGGATAAAGAAGGTGTGGTACATATATACAATGGAATATTACTCGGCCATAAAAAGGAATGAAATTGGGTCTTTTGTAGAGACATGGATGGACCTAGAGACTGTCATACAGAGTGAAGTAAGTCAGAAAAAGAAAAACAAATATCATATATTAACTCATATATGTGGAATCTGAAAAACATGGTATAGATGATCTTATTTACAAAGGAGAAATAGAGACACAGACGTAGAGAATTAAACGTATGGATACCAAGGGGGAAAGGGGGTCGGTGGGATGAACTGGGAGATTGGGATTGATATATATACACTACCGATACTTTGTATAAAATAGACAACTAATGAGAACCTACTGTATAACACAGGGAACTCTACTCAGTGCTCTGTGGTGACCTAAATGGGAAGGAAATTCAAAAAATAAGGGGATATATGTATATGTATAGCTGAATCACTTTGCTGTACAATAGAGACTAACACAATATTGTAAAGCAACTATATTCCAGTAAAAAAAAATTTTTAAAGAGCGAAAATAAAATATCTGTAGTGTTTGGGAATCAGCTGAAATTCTCCGAATCCCCTAACTGAAATTTAATAAGGGACACAATGTTTATGCTCAGAACAATTCCATATTTCTCCATCTCCTGCATTTCTTTCTTTCCAACCTTTCCCCCTTTACTTCCTCTAACTCTAGTCCTATATCTTTCATGTGGAGACATTCTTAATTGCAGGTACTTCAAATTCTATCATTCAGTTAAACATTTGTGAATACTTAGAGAGTTAAAAGTAGTGTTAGGGGCTGTGAGAGATAAAGCATGAGTGTGATATCATCCAAAGTGTCAAAAAAACCCTGCTCACCTCTGAAACCAGTAGACGAACGCTTGCTTGCCTCTTTCCAGCTTGTAGACTGTTGGCAATCTTTGGCATTCCTAGGCTTGCAGCCGTGTAACTCAAATCTCTGCCCTTGTCATTACGTGGCGTCCTCCCTGTGTGCCTCTGTCTTCACGTAGCTGTCTTCTCATTATGCAACAACCCTATTTCCAAATAAGGTCACATTCTAAAGTACCGAGGGTTAGGACGTCCACATATCTTTTGCGGAACATCATTCAATCTGTAACAGGGGCTCAACTAGAAAACCTCTTAACCCCTACTATTTTTACCAATTTAAAAAGTGTCAGTCCCTAATGATCATGCGCCTTGCTTAACAACTCTAGGGACCATGTAGTCACCAGCATCTGAGTTAGGGATGTTCTATTTGATTCCCCTTGATATTGTGCCAAAGTCTACCCACTTGTAACAATTCTACAACATAAGCTTGAAGCTGGCAACCTCTGGGAAACTGGAAGAAAAGTGTTAGAGTCTACATGGTTTCTTTCACCAGCTATGTGTCCCCCGCATCCGTTCATCTTTCATCCTGACACCCTTGTGGCTTCTCTGCCCCATATGGACTCCAGTTGGTCTTCCTTCTTAAACTGTGACATTGGTAACCGGGCAAAACACCCTGAAACGTGTAGGCTCTACTGAAGCGAATCACCTCCCTTGTTGAGAAACTGGAGGCATTTCTTCTCTCTTGCCACTGACTCATACTTTGTTTAGCCATCAGGGCTTTTTCACGTGTTCTGCCAGTTAATGTCTCCCTCATCCTAAACTCATGCCGTTGTCTAAACTTCGAGAAGATTGAGGTAACAAAAGGGAATAAAAGCCAGCTACCAATCAGAGCAGAGAATCTTCCAAAGTCCTCTCATCACTCCTCCACCCTGGGGACGTGACCTCAGAGCAGAACAGACGGAAGAGAGAAAGCTCTGACTGCCAGCTCATGGGAGAAAAAGAGGAAGCTGAACGCAAAAGGAGAGCTATAGTACTTGCTAATTCCTGAGGGGGAGTCCCTGACAGACAAAGTGGAGATGGTGGGAACGTCAGAATGGAGAACAGAGATGAAAGGCTGCAGAAGAAGAGGGAGATGCCCTAAAGAGAGCCTCGGGGATCCAGCCACGAGTTGCTCCGCCAGCACAGGAAGTGTCCTCGTGGGGACAATGCAAAGTCTGGGAGGTGGTGCCTCTCCTTCCTGTACAGCCTGATGGGACAACGTAACTAGATCAAGGGGCACAATTCCCCCATATCTGAATCTCCATAATCTGGATTCGACACTGGTAATCTTGAATACATTGTTACTTGAACCTTCTTCGAGGCCCCATTTTGAATCGCCTTAGCAGAAATGATGACCAAGCAGGAGCAGAAAGGAGAAGAGAACCCATCAATCCCAGCCAAGCACTCCCTCCGGTCCACTGTGAGCATCAGAAATGATATCAGAGCAGGCTGTGGGCTTCAGAGGGACCCACCCAGAGGCAACAACTCGGCTGGAGAATCCTCTTCCTTCCTACCCAAAGTTATGCATGTAAATACAGCCAAAGCTATCCACTGACACATACAGACGTAGAGTCACGACCATAACTTATTAAGCACCTCATACATACCAGATATTGCAAAACCTGCCCAAGATCACACTCTTGGTACAGGTGCTGGGGTCTCTGGGAATGCAATACATAGCATCCTTCATCGCCATTTGGTGGGGACAAAAGTCAGCCGATGAAGGAACAAAAATATCCACTCTATCCCTGATAAAGTTCAAGTTGGAGGACACAGCTTGGTGCAAGAATCGAGTGGACTTGCCCAAGGAAGACCATTTCTGGCTGGACTTCCTCCCCCATCCCAGGCAGGACTGGGCCCTGCAAGACGTGGTCAGTGCAAGGGAACCAAGCAGGGTGTCCGTGTGGGACCCCAGATGGAGAAGCGGTGGGCTGCATCCACTGTGGCCGGTGCACTCTTCCTAACATGACAGATCAGAAAGATCTCTGTCTCCTTTGGGGTGGAGTGAGTTTAGGGAAAGAGAGAACCTGAGAACATTTAGGGAAAATTCCACCCCACAAACACCAGAGGGGAAGAGAGTCTCCCCTCTGACAAGAGGCAAAGCCAAGATTGGAGCCCAGGTCTGCCTGGCACCAAAGCCCATGCTCTTAACCACTGTGTATCTATATCTGAATGTGTCTAACAAACTACTTCAGGGAGGGCTACCAGGAGTCCATTTGCTTGAAGATTTGGGGGAGATGAGAGAAAGAGATTGTGTATGTCAGAAGGAAGGTACGTTGGGAGGAGAGTATGGTGTCTGTACCTCACGGCGTGCAGCCCAGCCGCCTGGACTTACGTTTGAGCCAGAGAGTGAGAAAGAGAGGCAGCTACAAGCAGACATTGAAAGAACAGCTTCTACTGAACACTCTGTGAGCTCAGCGCCACAAGCAGACCCTCTCTGTCCAAGGGACAAAGTATAGCACAGAGTCAGGGAGAAAAACTCCCCACTTCAGTGTGGAAATGAGTGTAGCTTTGGAGCAATGAGGACTCCAGAGAACACAGCTCCTCTTTGGTTCAGTGACAGAAGTGGCAGGGGCAATGGAGGCGTGCTGGGCACCAGGGCCAACACCACCATGCTCACAGCCCCTGAACTGCAGAGAAGATGGCGACACCAGGTGTACCAGTAAGGAAGAAGTTGGCTGAATATAATAGAATTAACTTACTTTAAAACTTGTGTATTAGTTTTCTATTGCTGTGCAGCCAATTACCATAAACTTTAGTGGCTTCAAACAGCACACATTTGTTCTCAGCTTCTGTGAGTCAAGAGTCTGGGCACTTAGCAGGACTCACTGTCTAGTCTCACATGGCTATAATCAAAGCATCAGCTGGGGCTGCAATCTCTACTAAGGCTCAACTGGAGAAGGACCCACTTCTGTGTGTAGAACTCAGGTCCTTACAGCTATAGAGGCTTCATTCTCTTGCTGGCTGGAGGCTGGAGGTTGCCCTCAGCTCCTAAAAGCTGCTCTCAGTTCCTTGGTGTCTGGGCCTCCCACCATCACAGCCCACAACATGGCAGCTCACATCTTCAGAAAAGGCAGGAGAGACTCCAGCTAAAGGGGCACTACCGTCTCATAGACATCCTGTCGCCTTTGCCATATTCTGTTGGCTTGAAGCAAGTCACAAGTCACATTCACACTAAAGGGTAGAAGGTCCACAATGGCATGAAAACCACTACATATTCCGGTGGTTCCCAGCCTGAAATGATTATCAATGAGGGGGAGTTCAACAATCCGATTCAGAACCTAATCCTACACCTACTGAATTAGGATTTCCTAGAAGACCAAGGTTTTTTGGTTAAACCAAGTCCTTTAGGGGAGTCTGATAATCATTCAAGTTTGGAAACTACTGTTATAGACATTTTCAAAAAAATAGTTACTACATCTTTCCCCAGTCTCCAACCTAAGTTTCCTAGGGTTGAGATAACAGATTTGTTAATATCTGCCCAGTGATTCCAATGACTTTTTGTTTAAGGATGTCATTAAATTAATCATATTAAATTAACTGACATTACCAGGTGATGTAGAAGTGCCCATCCAGCATCATTTAGCCAAGGAGTTTCACAACCTCGGAACTATTGATATTTTGCCCCTGTTGATACTTGGCCTTTGCTGTGGGTGTGCACCGTAGGATGTCTAGCAGAATTCTTGGTCTCTACCCACTAGATGCCAGTAGCACTACCTCCAGCTGTGACAACGAAAGCTACCTCCAATCACTGCCAAGTGTCACCTGGGGTCAAAATCAGCCCCAACTGAGAACCACCATACTATCCTTAACATTTCACAGAAGCTCAGAAAGTTCATGGCAGGAAAAGTGTTAACAGTAGAAAATCAAGAAAATATACCTGAAAGGTTAGGCTGTGGTTACAAGAGTCCATGCCTCCATTCTCCTGGGTACACAAACTGTGCATTCTATATTTCTGTACAATTTCCAGAAGTTGAGTGGGCCCCTCACCTCACATGTTTCATTTGTGTATCATTTACCTCTCCACCAAACCCACTCCAACACCAAACACAAAGAATGAGGAAGGAGGGTCTTCCCTGGTGGTCCAGTGGTTAAGAATCTGCGCTGCCAATGCAGGGGGCGTGGGTTCAATCCCTGGTCGGGGAACTAGGATCCCACATGCCGCGTGGCCAAAAGATAAAAAAAATAATAATAATAGGGGAAATAATAGGTGTGGCGTATACGGAAACTCTGTAGTATTTTCACAACATTTCTGTAAATCTAAATCTATTCTGAAATTTAAAGCTTCTTTAAAAAACACAAAAGTGAGGCAGCGGCTGGTGGTCAAGCTTCTCTCCTCTCACTCATGTCAAACTCTTGAACACAATAATCCCTCCTCAAACCCACCCTCAGACATCCCATGCCTCACCATTAAATAGGTTTAGGTAAAGGAGATGTGCTACAGATGTGATTTAAGCTAAAATAAGAACAACACTGGCAGTAATCGATGGAAATTTTCATTTTTATTGATAAACCATGATTTCCTATTTAACAGATCATCAAGTACAATTAACAACAACACTTTAACATTTAAAATTTAAACATTCAGAATCACCCTGGTTCAATATACAAAGCTTTAGTTTCTGGGAAAATGATGTTTTATTTCAACAGTATCCTTCTTATATGCAAAACAGCTTCTCAAAATAGAAGATTTGTGAATAAAATCTTATAAAGCTTCCTGTGTACAAAAGAAATCAACTCTACTGTATCAACTGCACCTTAGTAAAAGTCCAAAACATAAAGGCTTGAAGGACCAGAACAGAGCCACATTCTATTAAATCTATCAAAGACAAATCTTAATGATCTATAAATGGAACATGGAACTATCCTATACCACGGATTCAATACCCTGGCAGAAGAGTGGTAAACCGTGGCCTCGTGACAACATGGACAGAATTATTCTTAAATATGTAGTAACATATATATCAATATCATCCCTATTACAAAGACACACACATACCAATGTGTAAATGTCCTGTGAAGTGCGAAACTCGGAAATCATCTAGGAAATATGTTTTCCTGTATTACAACCACTGAAATGAAATGGCAACATTTTAGTGAATGATGCAATGTGGCACTGTCTTTTGACGAGGCACGTGAAAACACAACTCAATGGCTAGAAATAGTTTTGAAACAAGCCTACTCACAACCAATATACACTTAATTACAAATGTATATTTACTGTTTAGTTTCCTAAAGAAAGTGGTATAACGGTTCTTTATTCAAAGTAGTGATAAAAAAAAAATTGTACCTCGAATTACTCCCAATACAACTTAAGATATTTAACATTAACACGAATATCATTTGAATAGATGATAGGAAATTTTTAAGTTCTTAAAGGTGCTATGCTTTACTGGAACTTGAAAAAAAAATCAGAATATTCTTCTGTCTAACAGAAGACTCTACTGAGACTACGTAAAGTCCTGAATCTTATCCAAGAGTCAGTCCACTTACTGTGTCTCAGATTTTAGAAGCGCAAGTAAATGATGCAGCCAAGAAGATGTAATGGCACCTGGACCCATGGGAGCCACTTGATGAACACCAAATTAAGTACTGTCCTTACGTTAAGGAACCTTGTCAAGGAGGTATTTACAACATATTTTTATAGAAAACAGTATTAAACTTCAATGAAGCAAATTAGAAAAAGTGAGGCTGTTAAAAAGAACTCCAGATTACATGCTGGAAGGCTAATAATGGCTCCTTTAAAGAATGACGAAGAAACATCATAGCTCCAATTGTCATAGGACAGCCAGAAATGCTGAATGATATCAAATTGAATTATATCAAAATAATTGAATTGTATCAAAATAAAGATAACTAGCATTATATTGCCAGAATATTTATAACTAAATTTAACATAAAAAGAAATTACAGTTAAATACAACTTTTAAAAAAAATAATGACACCCAGACTCAAAAAAAATGGGAGCAGGGGGAATTACGCTATGTACGATTCTGAAAATTCCCACGTGTGGAACACAGCATTGCATATATAAGTAACAAACTGTTAGGCAATAAGCGTATATCTGGATTTTATATTAACACAATGCTCCACAGATTATAATATAACCAAAATACTAAACCAAAGATGTTATTGTTAGAATATTTTAAAAAAACATAAAGTATAATAGGACCACACAATAAAAGGAAGCATTTCATTGACCCAGCGTATTTTAATGGGCTTTAACTTCTTTTTTAGAATTATAACTGAAGGCAATAAGATGGTGAAACCAAATATAATAGCGTTGCTCTGTCCTTGAAGTACGTGGCTACTAGTTATTCCTAAAGTTCCGTGTCTGGAATCATTGGCCAGTCAAAACTGGAAGTCACACATGCTGCTGTCTTAATGAGGTTCCCACTCAGTGGAAAAGAAGTGGGGACTTTAAATTAGTTCATATCAGAAAGTGAAATTGATGGCATTCTAAAGGGAAAGTTTCAACATCAGCAAACTTAAAGGTAAAAAGAGATTTTTAGTATTATTACTCGTAGCATGTGAAGAAAAAAAGTCGATACTGTCAATTATTACTACTATGTGTCCTCCTTTCCCCCTAATGCCTGTGGCTTTTTCGTCCCTTTTAATCCAAGCGCACTGCTGCAGCAGAGCCAGCGCTCTGAGAGGCGTGACAGAGGAAGACGCCTGCGTCCGCAATGCCCCATGCACCTCCAGCTGCGCTGACCCTCTCCCCCTTCCTTCTTCTCTTCTTCCTCAATCCCTTCCTTCTCCTCTCTTTTAATACATTTATAATAAAAAGAGATGCATTACAACATGAGTTACAAGGTGAATTTTTCATCTGAAATAATTCACAAAAACTATTAGAGTTCTAGTTTTTAAATGAGGAAATATGGTTTAAAAAAGCTACAAACATGGTTTAAAAAACCTACAAACTGTCTTCCAATAGCTTTCCATTCTGGTGTTTCCTAAAATATTACACTAGAAGTCCGGTATGAACAGAATATAAGCTACGGAATATAAACTATTTACGGTTAGTCTGAGGCTCTCTGGGCAGCGAGGGGGTATCCCTTGCCAACACACTCCTCCAACTTCGTTCTAAGATACTTTCATCTCCAAACAAGTCCTAAGCATATAAAAGCCGAAACCCCGCACAGGAAAGCCCAAACCCGAGTTCCTTTTTCAGATCGGATTGTTTCAAAGGTGTAACACAATGAAAAACTTTTCCCCACTTGAAAGTAAATACAAGAAAATTATGTGTTTGATATTCAACTGCTCTCTCTCCATAGACCACCCTCTGAGGATCTATTTTCTACATTTAGGTTTCAAGCTTTAAAAACCTGAATGTTAGTCATTCCTACCTTTGTGTCCAAAATATCCATAAGCATTCCATGAACATCCACTCCACTGTAATTTAAGTTTACTAAAATAAAAACATTCTTTTTAAAATTTACTTTAAAATATATTATTTGCATACTTTATTTTTGGATTTATTTTTAAACAGTTGAAAATACTGCAATGCAGCTTCTTTGGAGCCCATGGTGATTACGTTTCTACATCCCCTTGAGAGAAATGCGGAGTTCAGGAGTGAAATTAAACCAATTTTTAGATTTAGTAAAAAATCTTTAAATTTTTTGGATATATCTAAAATATTTCAATGTATTTCAAATGAAAAGAAGAAAGGAAGAAGGGGAGGGAAGGCAGGATGAAACAAAGGTGAGAAAAGAGGAAAAACAGGGAAGGGGGAAGAAAGGAATCTTTCCTTACAACTTCACCCAGATAAATGAATATTATCCTTCCGAATACAGGGTAACCCATGACACAGGGGCTCAAAATTCAAGAATCTTCTATAAGATTCAGAGCAAG
Organism: Delphinapterus leucas; assembly: GCF_059928025.1. Classification (NCBI taxonomy): domain Eukaryota; kingdom Metazoa; phylum Chordata; class Mammalia; order Artiodactyla; family Monodontidae; genus Delphinapterus; species Delphinapterus leucas. The sequence goes on along the minus strand of NC_143140.1, from coordinate 17,042,392 downwards.
CGTTAGATGTCACTGGACAGCTGCTGGTCTGACACTCAGACACCTGAATCTAGAAGGTTCCACAGGACCCTGGCCAACACCGTACAGTACTTCACATCTCTCTGATCCCTGTCAAACCCCAGCTTCTTTCCCAGACCATGGGGAGGTCCAGTCTGCTACACCTCATACAGGATTTTGTTGTGCCCCTGGCTTAGCATCCCCCATGACTCACATGTGCCTCCTGGTCTAGGATCTTCTGGTCCAAGTCACGTAAGGCACGTGTTGCAATGCCCTCTGACCCCCAGCCTGAACAGAGCCCACATGTGGGGCTGAGGACGCAGAGGAGGGCACCCGGGGCCTCTCTTGGTACTTCCCAGCAACCTCAACCTCTGAGCCGCCGGCAACACAGCGAAGCCGGTCTCTCTCTGCTTCTCTCCAGAGGGAAAACAGAGGAAGAGTAAGGGCTGGGGTGTGTGACTACATCTGGAGTGGAACAACACCATTTCCCTTTAAAAGAAAAAAAATCACCACCTCCATCCTAAAGAAAGAAATTATATCTGATTAAGAAGGATGTACTGAGACCACTGGGATGGGTGGTGTAGGTGGAGGGTTAGGGCGGATACAGAAGGGACAGAACAAGCTCCTCCCATGGGTTTGTTTCCTCCCAGTTCCCAGGAAATCCATCGTTAATACTAAAGTAGACACTGATGTATAGCAGTGCTTAAGAACCCAGGCTCATTTCCTCTAGAAAATGAAAAGAATCATCTAAAATAACACATTTATTCTGGAGAAAATAACACCTCCAAAAGAATCCTAAAAGATTTTAAGAGGGGGAAATAAAAGAATACAGCTGCAATAATTCTGATTTTTTGTTCCACACAGAAGTCAGGGGAAGAACTCCATGCAGCTACACATACAAGGACCAGTTGTACACCCCCATCCCATCCCATAAAAAGAAAAACATTAATTTTCAAAACAGAGGCAATATTTGCTTATGAAAACAAGACAATCACATGTGACTTCTAGAAATGAAAGTGTTACGCGGAGTCTTTAAAAAAATAAATCACAGCCAACACTGCAAAGAGAACAGAAGCATGAAGCAGACAAGGAGACAGGCGTTAGGGTGAGAAAGGGAGGCCGAGGCCGCGCTGTCACAGGGGCCGCAGGCATGTGCGTCCCCACAGAGGTCACAGGAGGACAGCTGTGCTCTGGAGTTGTAGCTTCTCACCGCTTGCCGCCCTGTTCAAAGAAGCAGATGTTGGTTTACATGCCTCCTTTGTTTAGAAGCATTTACTTTGCCAAAACTTAAGAGCATTTCGATACACTTTTCTGAGTTTTCCGTTCTTCACATAATTATATTTTTCTTTACAAGAAACAACTGAAATACTCAAGAGGGGCCCAAACTACCAAGTCCAAGAGAGAAACAATGCTTTGAGTCCAGTTTCTGTACCTCCAGCAGCTGGCCAGCATTAAAAGAGAGAAAATAGACCACAGCTGCATGCCGCAGTTCAACCGCAACCTGAAACTCTTCCTGGAACAGGAAAGACTGTAAATTGAGGATGTTTTAACCCCCTTGAGAATTTATTTTAGGGTGACATTTTCTATGCATTCAAGTAAGGTTCTACTCATTGGAACTACTGAAGAGAAATATTTACCATGGACTTCATTTTAAAATGCAGAAGTGTGAAGAGAACTCTACCTATGTGATGCCTTGTTTCAGTGTTTTAAAACGTTAAGCTCTCTAAAACTATTCAACTTGGGTAAATTTTATAGTACGAGCTAATATTTTTTAAAAACTATATAAAGCACCAATAGCACTACAGTAACCTTACTATAAAGCATAAATGATTTTTATTTTTACAATTTTTAAAAATTGTAAAAAATTTGTAAAAAATACAATTGTATTTTTTTACAAAAAATTGTAAAAAATACAATTTCTATTTTCAAATTTCTTCACAATTTTTCATTGACTTTTTTAATATTTTAAGTACGTTTTCTAACTCTAGGGTTCTTCAAAATGGGTTGGTTGGTTTATTCTGACCTTTCCCATGTTTTCATTTTAAATGCACCCCCTCATACATAGGTTGTCTTCCACAAAAAAATCTCAGAGACTGAATCTTTTTTGCTTTTCAAATGTTTAAAATGTTCTCCATACACCTAAGAAACATAAATTGGAGAATGTTTCAACAATCATGTAACGAAGTTGGATAACTAGGTACTGTCACTGAGTCTCCACAGTGGATCTTATCCTTCCACCAGAAAAAAAGTGCTGCATCAGTGTGTCCCCAAAATGTCCCACAAGAACTGGGGGTGAACTCCAACAGGAGGCAAAAGATGAGAGGAACTGGCTTGTTGACTTAGAAGGAGAGCTGGTGCTACCGTTGTCTTGCATGAATACTCCACCAAACACTCCCAACCACGAGGACAGGTTCCGCGTACTTTAAAGTGTAATTATCTACAACTACCTACGACATGAAAATGTTAATGATTCTCATGTGTTCTGATGATTCTGAGCCCCAGGAGTGCTTATTCAGGATGAATGTGATGACAAGTAGAAACATTAGCCTGAAGATCACACACCGACAAAAAGTCACTCTGTGATTGAACAGAGATTCGTCCTGATCAACTTAGATGATCTCCGGACTAGATCTCTACTTTCACATCCTAAATTTCTAACATTTTATAAAGTAAAAAATTACCAGTAAAGTCAAAGAAGCTCAAGTTATTTTCCAAACAGACTATAGTTTTCTTGAAATGATCAAAAAAAATCTGTTACAATAAATAAATTTTAGCAAAACAAGACTCCCTCAGTGAAGAAACAGCTAAACCCAACTGAGGCTCATCCACTGCAGACGCTGTTCATGTTCTCTCCTGAAGAAGCCCTGTTTTAAAACCAGAACCTGATAGAGTGGGTGCTTGGAATAGGAGCAGAACCTTGGAAATTGAACAAGGTGCCACTTTTTCTTTGTAAAGTTTGTAGCTGGGAGTTAAAAACCTAAAATATTATGAGCAAAAACATCATTTTTTAATATTTTAATATATTTTTAATATATGCTAAATGCTACCATGTGATTATTTTTTTGTAAATTATCAATTGTCTTCGTTTAAACGTAAAGCTCACCTTCTGCTCCGCCACCTCTTTCACTACCCCAAACAACACCCGCCCCCCACAAAGCCAATCCAGCAGACGACCACTCTGAATGAAGGAATGAATGAATGAGTGAATGAATGAATGAATGCCTGGTGTAACTCCCAAAGTCTCACGAACCCCAGGACACACTTACTTGGTTCATAGTAATCCATTATGGACACTGAAGCATCTTGTGTATTTGACACTCTAAAGTTTCTCACAGAAGGAATATCAACACAGAACTGGGTTTCATTTACCTTGAAAAATACAAAAGACTTTTAAGGGTGTGGCAAATTATGTGTTCAAGAGAAAGTAAAAGACATTTCTATCTCTTATCCTTTTATCAAACAGCTATAGAAATGAACACTTAGGGAGCGTTTCTACACACCCGGTACTGGGGTAAGCACTGTATAGAAATTACATCATTTATCTTGTAAAACAGTCCTTGCATGATCGGTATTGTCCTTACTTCCATTTTACTGAAATGGATACTGAGAATTAGAGTGGTGAAGTAAGCAGAGCCCAGAAGTGCATGTCCCTGGCCCTGGTGCTTCACCAAAATCCCCCGTCTCAGCTTTGCACCCCATCCTGGTTGCTACTACTGACTCACACCAGCCCCCTTCTCTGGAGAATCACCCTCAGCTCATGCGAGTCACCTCATCCAGTAAGTGAAGTAACCTCAGAGTGGGAGGTGTGGCCCACAACCAATAACTGACTGATATGGGCACACAAGGCCAGCCTCCTTGCCTCCAGGAAGGACACTTAATGCCAATCTGGCAAATAATACTGGTTAAGGAATCTGAAATTGATAAATTCCTTTAAACATTCCATTACATACCAATTAGCAGTAAGTGAAAAGACAAATTAGTCAGTCAAAATGTAATGGACACTCCAAACCTAATTACATTATTTTAAAAAACCTTAAATGTATTTTTCAAACCCCAAATTAGGCCCATGGCTATCAAACAGTATTTAATATATGAAAATCACTGAACAGCAAAAGAATCTAGAAACTTTGAATTAGTTTTAACAGCTTTTTAACCAAAGTGGTTTTTGAAGTCTTAAAACAAAAAGAACATTAAGGAACTAGATTTTTCAAAGTAGATTCACTGCTGAAACAATATGATTGATTCACACTTGGCAAAACTGGAATAAGAAACATACATATTCCCCCCATGTAACATGAAATCCTAAGAACACTTAGAATTCAATTTTGATTCCACATATGAATTTCATATAGATGTCAGGAGAATAAACTTACATACCAGCAGTTTTGAGACATAACAAGTAGAGTCTTAAATTCCACACTAACCTTTCTCTCACATATTTTATGCACCTTATTCTTGGATCAGTAGCTTTCACACAGTAATGGGAAGAGTACATGAAAATTACATAATAATTTTGTGTAAGGACCAAACCTCTGAGAATATTCTATGATTTAAGCACCTAACTTTTCAATGCAGGAATATTAACCCTTTAGGGATATATTAAAAGCCTTTTTTTATGAAAGCATTTTAAAACATGTAATTAAAGCTTTCACCGTCAGCATTTTTTTTTTCATCAGCAGCATTTACACAAACATGTTTAGCAATTCCCTGAAGCTAAGGAGTTCTCCAGTTGACATCTGGACTGCATTTTGGAAATTATATCACAGCAATTCTCTTTGTTGAACATCTGGTATGAAATAATAATTTTGTTATCAAGACTTTCATCAGGCTCACCATTCATAGTAATTCTCCTTAAACTAATTTTATAATAATGTCTTTTTAGTGAGGACAACAGAGAGTTGCCATGTGAAAGCTGTTCAGGGACACAAAAAGCCAAAATAATGACGTAAAGAAAACGTTTAAAGTAAAGGTAAATTTGAACACAATAAATAGTGGCTTTGTCAGTGGTTACCAATGCGAAACTTAGGTTTTACTACTTACAGAGTCTAAGTAGAGGTTGAGTTTTCCATGGTCGTGTTCTACTTTTTTCACGGTCTCACTCAGGGAAATGGCATCTGAGGACACGGTAAAACCACTGAGGAGGTTAATTTCCATAAGGGCCATGCCACTTCTACCTGGGCCTAGAAACCTAAATCAAAGAGGAGAGGATAGAAGAGAACCCTTTAGGAAAAACCTAAAGCTGTTGGCAAACTATCTTCATATAAATATTAAAACCGCCAAGTGTTATTCCAAATATTTACCGTTTCCTTGAAATAAAAAATTACTACAGAAAACTGTAAAAAGGTAATCCTTTCCTTACAGGTCTGAAATTCTTATAACTTTCAACCACATGAGGAATAGAACAACGGGTCCATTTGTCAGTCAGCATGAAATGCCTGCAATGCAGCAGACCTGGGCCCCTGGGTTTAAGAAAGGCAAACTTTGCCCCTTCGGTGGGCAAATCTGTTTTCTAGTGGCTGATACCAAACGACATTGCATTTTTCATTTTCCCAAAAGCTGATGGCACTAAGCTCTCCAACTCAAAGCTAGGAAACGAAAAAGAGGCATCGCTTGACCGCTTAGCAGGAGACAGCGGCCAAGTCATCAACAACCTCTTCTTCATCGGGTTTTAGAAAAAAGAAGACCAGTAGGCAAGGTCCTTCCCTTTCTTCTCCCACATACTTGGAGCACATTTTGTGTTTGCTTTAGCCACCTCGGGAGAATGACAAGCCTTGGAAAGCTTTATCACACTGCTCGTTCTTTAACCCTGTTGTACACGTCGTGAATATCAAAGCATCTGGGCACCAACAACATTTTGTCTCCTTTAAACTAATTATTTTTCTAAAATCAATAGATGGCAAGAGCTTTTTGTTTGGATCTGAAACAGCCCAATGTCAGTATGGAAAGGAGTTTGTCTCCAACATGAAAGTCTCTTAGCATCGTTCAGTTGGTTCCTGTTGTCCTTTAAATGGCAAAAGCAACAAGGGCACGTAGAAAATCTTGCTTTTTTTGGGGGGGGGGGGTTACGCGGGCCTCTCACTGTTGTGGCCTCTCCCGCTGCGGAGCACAGGCTCCGGACGCACCGGCTCAGCGGCCATGGCTCACGGGCCCAGCCGCTCCGCGGCACGTGGGATCCTCCCGGACCGGGGCACGAACCGGGGTCCCCTGCATCGGCAGGCGGACTCTCAACCACTGCGCCACCAGGGAAGCCCAAAATCTTGCTTTTTAAAGTAGCAAACTGATGCCTGCCAAACGCGATTGAAAAGCCACACAGTACAAGTGCAGACTGCAGTGGGCTCGGTGATCCCGGGCAGCTGAAACCATCTGCTGGTGAGGCACTCAGCCAGAAGAGATGCTATTGAAAACCAATACGGGCATTAAAACTAGAGGGGTTTTAGAGATGAGAAAAACAGCCCACCTGCTTAGATATGATGACTTTAGTGCCTCATCAGAAGTGCTTTGGTTGACCTGGTCTTTCCACCAGCCAGGGCAGAATTTGTTAAATTACTAGGCCACAGAGAAACGTTTTCTGAGGTGAGTAAGGGCTTGGACCCTACTGATGATAATAAAGTACCTGAAACACCAGCTATTCTTTTTATAAAGTGCCACTGAAAGAATTCATTTAAAATGTAGTTTGTATTTCATAGCAGATTTTTCTCAGAAAACTAGTAGCAACATCTAAATCCTTTTTATAAAGCCCCCAACCCTGACATTAAAACACTTCCCTTCTCCAGGTCCTCCAAAAAAAGAAAGAAAGAAAAAGATATAGATGTCCTCTACCTAGCAAAGTCTATTGCCTGTCTGATTCCCTGATGCTGGATTAAGATTTGGAATCCTGCATCTTTACATGAGCCCCTATAAACAGTGAAACCCCATTATGGTCTGAATCTCAGTTTCACCTCATTTTCCTCCTCTGTGTCTTTACCTGACCTCCCTAAGAGGTAAAATCCTTCTCATTGCTCCATAAGGCTATTCTTCTTTGCCCTTTTCAAAAGTAGAATTTTAGACTTGTTATAAGCAGCTATTTGCAGGAAACCACTCTCACAAGGAAACCCCTTTTCCTGCCACATTAGCAAAGCTACATTGTAACTAACCTTAAACCAGGTGCCCCCGTGCTCTACTCATCTCCAGCCCAAGCACACTTTTCAAATCTTTTGATCACACAATACCTTGCCTAACCTGTTGGTTCTTTCTGTAGATCAAAAAAGTAGAAATGAAGAATAAGTAATTAACAGATGACCAGATCTCTTCCCCAGCTTCCCCTTTAGTAATTATATACACAAACTGTGTGAACAAGGTAACATCTAAAGAAAGATCACAAGAAGTCCACAAGCCTGCAAACGGGGGCCGGGGGGGGGGGATGGCAATGGCTCTGACCCCCCATCTCAACGATTAACTGAGATTACTCCCTTTTTTCCCTTTAAAAACTGTCACAGCTGGACTGAATCTTCAGAGTTGATCTCAGGACATGAGTCCACCTTCTCCCCAGATTGCCGGCTTTCCTGATTAAAGCATCTTTCCTTTCTACCAACAACTGCCTCTCAGTTATTGACTTTCAAGCGGCAAGCAGCCAGACCTCAGTTCGGTAACGTTGTTTTCAGGATTTATTTTTACTAATTTCTGTCTCCTCTTCCAAATAGTAAGTTCTGTGAAGACAAGGTTGTGTCTTTTTGGCTAACCATTATATTCCAGATCCTGACACTGTGTCTGGCACATAATGGAGACTAAACCAATATTTACTGAGCGAATGAATGACTGAAGGAGTAAATGAGAAAAGCAGGGATAACGATAGCCCTTACTTTACAGAGTAATTCTAAGGATTAAATAAGACATGTGTGCAAGTCATTGATACAATGCCTGGCATGTAAGTTTGTGATAAATGTAGGTGGTTGTTGTTTAAATAATAATAACCTGATGTTGTTATTCTGGAACAGAGCCCAGTTGCAATCTTAGTAAAGTATAATGGGAGTCCTACTTTCTTCTCAGCTGAAAAGGAAGCTACTGCAGAGATTCTAATATCCCCAAGTTGCTGGTTCAAAATGCCCAAACAGGTGAGGAAAGGGGCAAACACATTGACAATTTATACCAAAATCAGGAACAGGAAGGCCCTGAGACTTCCCTGGTGGTCCAGTGGGTAAGACTCCACACTCCCAATGCAGGAGGCCCAGGTTCAATCCCTGGTCGGGGAACTAGATCCCACATGCATGCCGCAACTAAGAAGTTCACATGCTGCAACCAAGAAGTCCGCATGCTGCAACTAAGAGCCCACATGCCTCAAAGAAGATCCCGCATGCCGCAACTAAGACCTGGCGTGGCCAAAATAAATAATATTTTTAAAAATACTTTCCAAAAAACAAAAGGAACAAAAAGGCCCAAGATAGGAGGGATGGTAGCAGCAATGGAGGAGACTGGGTTCAGGCAATGGCTAAGAAGGTTGACCATCTGGAGAAACACCTACAGATGACCTTGGGAGGATCTGGCAGCTCAGGGCCACATCAGTGACCTCCAGCCCAACAACAGCCCAAGGTCAACCAGACGCTACGGGATATTTAAAAAGGGCAGGCAGCAGCTCCCCAATATCAGTGCATCTTGCAGTAACACCCAGCTGAACACCAAATCATGCAGAGCTAAGAGGGGAGATTGACAAGGAAGAAATTTTAGTCTCTTGCTTCAAGAACTTTCTGAAGGACTTGCTCTCAAACTTATGTGTGCATTAGAATAAGCAAGAAAGCTGAAGGCGGCTTCACAGACCCTGAATCTATGAAGTCAGTAGTCTTGAAACGGATACCTTTTTCTTATGACTTAACAAGATCCTCAGATGCTCTGGACACAGAGCAAATTTAATAGCCACCTTATTAAGTACTCCCAGAAGCTGTTAAGTGCCTAATTATCCAATGCAAGGATCTTCTAAACTGGAATATTTTCACTGTGTCTAAAAAAAAAACTATGCTCGTCACTGAACTTGCACACGCTTATGAAGTTTTGAGTTAAGTGCACAAAACTAAACGTTAAATATGAACCTGGAATAATTACTTCACAGAAAAATGAGCAACAAAAAGAAATAATCAACTTTGCAGTATTAAACATGATTCGTTAAAGTTTTTCTAAATTAAACCTGAGTTTTATTAAACTTTTATATTCAAACTTGTTATAAATACAAGGAAAACTTGTAAGTAAGTTGGGCATGCTGAGAAATGCTTAAATACAATCAGCAGTATTTCTAGTTTGTAATCTGAAGTGTAATGCATAACTGAAATCTTTGTTAAATGTAACGCCTTACATTGATATAGTTCAATAACTATACAGAGTTATATTGAATATAATTAAATATATAAACAACCATATATATTTAATTAAATCTTCAAATCTAATTTTTCAGGAGAAGGAGAAAAAGGAGGGACTTAGATACTAACCTTGTGCACACATTCAAATTCAAGTGATTGATATCATCTTTATCATCTTTTACAGCAATGTCTAAATCAAAGGCTTCTTGATCTTGGATAGATCTTTGGATTATGGAAGATCTGGAATCTTTCACATTATAAATAACATTAAGCTGTAATAAATAACAAATAAGCATAAATAATAAGTTACTAGCAATAAATTGCCTTCATTATGTATCCTAAATATTAGGTAATGATTCTCTTTGGGATAAACCCAACTAGATTGGTAATCTTCAACCTAAAAAAGAATTAGTTTTACTAGCTAACGAAGTATCATTAACAAATATAATTATAAAAGTTTATAAACGATGATGTTTAAAATTGAGAAAATTGTTAGGTAATATTCCAAGTATCAGAGACCATCGTGGACAATATTCATGTGCATTTTTTTTTCAAATAATGTAAAACATTCCCTTGAGGGAAAAAGTTAAACTATTGCCAAGTTTCCTGAAAGCATCCACTAATTTCTAAGCTCTGCTGCCCAACTGGAGTTATTTTTCACAAACTGGAACTATCAGTAAGATAAATCAAAATGTTTTCACCCAAGAGCCTTGGTGGAACAAAAACCTATTCAACTGCTAAGGCTTCTTTTTCGATCACACCATGTTTTTCAAAGAGGATGAAATAAATGATGGATTTCAAGTCAACTGGGTCTTTTTCAGCATATACTCTGTGCCCACCACCAATGTGAATGGCGCTGTGGGGACCCTGAGGAGGTGTGAGGACCAGTGTTTCCCTCGAAGGGACCCTAATATCAGAAGCTTGGGAATGTCCTCTAAATTTCCTAGGCCTGCCTCATGTCAAGTCGAATGGGATCTATTTAAATTCTTCACCCCTTCCGCTTTTTTTGATACTAAGGTTCATAAACCTTACTATTATATGTAATACTGTATTTTTCTTTGCTAATACTTAAATCTCACACACACATACACACACACACACACACACACACACACACATGCCCCTCTGACCTAAACGTGTAGTATCCACTGTGGATTTACATACTTAAAAAAAAAATCCTCTCTCTAAGCCTTCATCTTTCAAATCATCTTTCAAACCTAAGAGTTCCAACTTTTTATTCTGCCACACCTACATCATATAATCCTTCCTCCCCTTGATCATTCTGGAATATCTCAGTCTGGACATTCTCCAACTTTTTCTTAAACTACAATTAAAAGTGTAGAGTGTTCTTGGAGCAGCTGAAGAACGGTTCCATCGATTGGAGAGATAGTCTCCGTGATTTTCATTACCCCCTTTCCCGTGGCACGCATTTTCCTTTAGAGACCAATCTCATCACAGAACAAACACGACTACTAGATTTGTCCCCTGGGTCATAATTAATATTCATCTATAACTAAGTGTTAGCATTTATATTTGGTCCACAACAGAGTTGAACTGCTCACTCAGAGAACGTCAAGAAATCTTGCAGTTTATTTCCAATAGCTTTGCTTTTTATCATTTATTGCAAACCTGAGAGTTTTCCTTGCCCTCCTTTTTCCAGAGCACTTACAAAAATATCAACTAAAGGAAATGTCAATACCTATTTCTGGGTGACCAGCTTTTTTGCAAACTTTTTCTCCATTACAAGAAGTACCTATTGGTCCCTACGTTTCATTTTCTGCATGTTAATGCAACATAGGACTGGTGAACATTCTGACCACTAGGTACCATATTTACTGCTGTGTCCTTCAAATCTCAAATAAAAATCATCTGACTTCAGTAACTTATCTACATTTGGTTTATCAAGAATGAGTTCCAACCAATTTGGTGGTTTAAGTACATAAAATTTTTCAATCGTATCTAAAATATCTTATGTATTTACTTTTGGATTTACTCTTCACATAAAAAGACAGCTTGAGGGTGAGAATTTTCACATGGTCTTTGTTAGTAAAGACCAATACAAAGGGACTTCCCTGGCGGTCCGGTAGTTAAGCCTTCGCCTTCCAACACAGGGGGTACGGGTTTGATCCCTGGTTGGGGAGTTAAGATCTCACGTGCCTCATGATCAAAAAGCCAAAACATAAAATAGAAGCAATATTGTAACAAATTCAACAAAGACTTTTTTTTAAAAAAAAAAAAGACCGATACAAATTATTCACTCTTGTCTTTCTATCCTTTTCATTGAATACTGTTCTTTTTAACTGTGATTTTTCCTTGATTTTAAAAAACATTTACTGTGTTTTGAGTATCGTACAAAATAATCTTCACATTATTTCTAAGTTTCCAAATTATACCTGACCATGTACCCTTCACATTGTGCCTTAGAAAGTACATCTGTTCTCTCAACTAGAATAGTTGTACTGGTTTTTGAAAAAGTACTTTTTCTCTATAATAGCCTTTTTTTTTTAACTTTCTCAGTAAATCTTTCAGGGTTTGTTTGGTTTGTTTTTTCTAACCAAGCACATAATCTTTTTTAGTACTATCACGTATTATTTTGCATCCCAATAACATGGTTTTAGGTCCCCATGATTTTCATGTATTATTAAGCATAATAACGTCCATTCAGTATTTTATATACTACTTCCATGTTATTGTATCCCAACTACACCATAAAGGGTAGATTTCTTTAGATTTTCTTCCTAGAGCAGAGCACTGAACATCTCATGCTCTAATTGTTTTATTTACTATAATATAAAATTTTACAGCAAAGGGACACATTTCCTATCTTCAAGTCAATTACTTATAATACCATGTTGACCTTTATATTGTTAAATGAATATTAAGAAATGGTAAGTAAAATGCTATATGGTTATCAGGTCACAGTAGAAACTCTACCCAGTATTACAATTTCTAAGCTGTATTTTTACAAAAAAAGGTGGGAGTTCCCAACAATTCACATGAATCATATTGGAGGATTTTAATCCTTACTTCAAAAAGCATATAATACTCAAGAAATATTATCAAACTATAGATTATCAAACTATATAGTTGCTGTCTACTCACTAGTTAGTAACATCTCCGACACTCTTTGTTAAAGATAGTGATTTACCTTGTCTAAGTCATAGAAATAAATCATTACGAATTTTATATCATCTAAGTTAAAGATTTAGCAGTGCCCCAAACCAAAGAATTAGTATAGCAAGTCCTATTTAACAAAACAAAAATAAACATTATTACATACCTGACAAATAGCAAATCCAAAACCGCTTGCAGAAATATTAACTGCAGTTGGCTGTACCACAGCAAGCTGAATAAAGGCGGAAAAAGGTGAATAAGGCTAATTGTCCATATCTACGTCCTTCCAGCCGGCACGAGAGACCGCTGTTATCCCTCACTGGGAGTGTAAGCTGTGTGCGCTGTGAAGTTCTAAGAACTTTACATGCCTCACATGTCAAAAGTTATGGGTCAACCAGATAAGGGGGGTGAAGGCTGAGGAAGTACACGTTAGTGCTGTGGACAGGTCTGCCCTTCTGTAGGGGCTGTAGCATGAAAGACAAGAAATGGAAGTCATTCCTCCCTCCTCAAGCCTCCCTCAGCATCCAAGTCGCTGGCCTTCCTGAGAACACAATGGCACACCATCACTGACTGGAACCAACACTCCTTCTTTTTCCTTTGCCATCAACCCTCTCCCTCAGGTTCTAGCCTTAAAGTTACCGCTTTCACCCATTACCCTCAACTTCCTACAAAGTTAACCAAGGGAAAAAAGTTAGGGTTTAGCATAGCCCTTCATTCCATTTTAAAGAAAGAGTTCTACTACTGGTTCTATCAATTCACCTAAGAGGACATGTGGTGCAGCCTAAAGGAACATGGTCTTCGAAATCATGGGTTCAAATCCTAGCTCTACTGTTACTAGCACCATGATCTTGGGAGAGTTAGCTAAACTCTCTTAGCCTCAGTTTTATAATATGTACAGTGGGGATAAAGGTACTTGGTCTGAGAAGTAAATGCAATAAATAGCACATGTAAAGAAATCTGGCACAGGGCCTGCAAAGAATAGGAGCTCAACGGGTATTCATTCCTCTCCCAGTAAGACAGGGCCCACGTTTCCTCCTTTTCCAAATCTGTCCAAAGTTCTCAACCCCTCCTCCCTTCCCCAGCTCGGCAAATTCAACCAAAGGAGGGTACTCCTTCCTGCCAGCACAGAGCTCTGGGAACAAGTCTTTGTTGAAGTCAACAGAAAGGAAATAAAGCAGTACTCCAGCAGAAGGAAGCATCTACACAGACATTCGGAGAGGCACGCCCTTGTCCACACCTCAGCCGTCTGGAGGAGAAAGCGGTTCTGTGGGCTAATCACAAAATTCACAGGACTCAGTGAACCGGACCCCACCACGGTCACTTGGATATTTGTCTCTTCTGTGTTCATTAGGGCTGCAAACTCAGACAGGGCCTTCAAGGCCACAATGGTGTCCTGTTGGGAAAAGAAAAAGATGTGTGCACATAAGGCTATATTAAGGCCGCCAAAGAGTAAAGGATACCACGTTTAGGATACCACTGCATACTCATCCACCTTCCTTGGGAGTGGAACTCTCCTCGATTCACCTTTGAATCTGCTTGACCTGGAGTCCAGGGAAGACTCAGAAAACATCTGCTGACTAGAACTGAGCTCCTATTGTACCGGGTACCAGAGACGACAAACGGCTAGTGAGACAGGGAACTAATTTATCCCACATGGGTATCAGATACGATGTTTATATCAAAGATGAGGAAAAATTAAAATTAGTAACTTAAACCTTTGATTTAAGTTACTAAACTTTTTAACTGCCGTGTAATTTTATGAAGTCATGAAATAAAGCAACCACATATATAGAGAGAGAGAGAGATTTAATTTTACGAATAGTTTTACATATATAATTATTTTTATAAAGAAATTTAAAGTGCTCACCACTCACCTGGGTAGAGGCAAAACCTCCCAAGCTATTTCTCTGCCTGCTTAGCCACCTCATAATCGGGATTCCCTCAGAAATCTGATGCTGCAGGAAGTGTGAGAGCAGTGCATAGGCCGCAACTTCAATATCCAGGGAGCTTGGTTGCCAGGATTCAGAAAGTCTGGACACTGGTGACACCCAGAATTGCATGTCTCCTGCGGGAGAAAAGTAGTAATGGTCTGGCCAAATACAGAAAAATTACACTTGATACCATTAAACATTCCTACACTGGTCCAAGTTCTCCTTGACTAGCATAAAAGTATACATATTTCTATGTATAAAAATAAATGAGGGACCCTGGCCACCCTAACAACCTTCCTAGAGATATTCCTGCTAGCCCCCAGATGAACATGCTATGTGGTACCCCCCCCCATTCTCTCAAATATTACTATTTAGATGATGACTGCACTTCAGTGGAATGTGAAATAACTACCACTCAGCCAAGCAGAGAAGCAGAAATGTCAAGGACTACTTCAGCCTCGATGCAGTAATCTTCTAGTCCCCAGCACTGCAACAGGTAAAAAGGATGTAAGCTAACTTACTGCTAATAATAACACACTCTTTTTTACAGTCTCAGAAGTCTCTAAGCACTTTCCATAATCACCCCTTCTTGAATTAACAGAGCTTTAAATAAACTGACATGACCTAAAACTCTTTCTGCCCACCCAGCCCTTCTGCCACACAGAGGCCATTTGGAAAGTAATAACACCTGTACTTTTTGTCCTGTTGTAGCCCATAAGCAGCTGTATGATTAAAAAATCACAGTGCCCATTCCAAAACTGTAAAAAAAATCATACAGCTCACTAACAGCATTTTTTGACATTTGCATTTCTGTTAGCATTTTAATTCACATTTTCGAACACCTACGACGTGGTAAGTAAGCCCTGCACCTTATCTCATTTAATCCTCACAGCAACCCTAAAGCAGCTGTTACTTCCATTTTAAGACAGGGAAACTGAAGCTCCTAAAGGTAACTAATGGAACCAGAATTTGAGCCCAAGTCTCTCCAAAAACCAAGGCCTTCATGATCACTCAAGGCCACCAAACCAGAAATGGCATCAGACAATTCAAAGGGTAACTGACACATGGCAGAACATATCTAAAAGAAGGAAAAACCCAAGGCCCCAAGTTCTCTAGAAAACTCTTGGGGAGAGTAGCAGCAGAATGGCCATGTCAACCCTTCCTGATCTTACTTGCATCTCATTTTCATCCCATTCAGAAGACATAAATGTAATCAACTTCGCACCTGGTGTAGAAAACTTTCTCATACCATTTACACATTTCATAACGCAGAACGGGTTGCACACGTTACCTTCTTGTTCTGCTCTCCAAGTCAGCATATTCAAAGCGTCCTTGGCTTTAGGGCTTCTCACAGATGACAGAGCATAAGTTACAAGAGCCAGGGTGTAATTGTCTGAAATTCCTCTATCGAATTCGGACTCCAAAAAGTTGATAGACTCCTGCACATCACTATTAGGCTGGAAAGAAAAAATATATATTTTACTATTCAGAATAACCTGTCACCAACATATTTAAATAAAAAGTATTTTCAAACATTCATTCAAAAACCATTTCAGTGTCTATTAAGCACCGCCTTTGTCCTAGGCAATGGGAATCACCCCTGATCACTGACGTTTAATGATCTGCCATGTATTTTAAAAATAACATTGCTTTTCAGGTTCTACAAGCAAACAGGCACCCCGTAGAGGGAATAAAAAATAAGAAGTGCAGCTTTTGCTAGTGTTTTTCCCATTGGCTATCACGAACTAAGATGAGGGCATAAAATATAGCCTGAGAAAGATACCTCTCTTATATGACCTCAGGTGTTGAAGCTCTAAATTGAGGGGAAAGTATATATTCTCAGCTCTTGGGATGTGGCCACAGATGCAAAGCAGAAGAGTACTCAAATTCGAGACTTCAGATGTGATGGAATATTGCAAAATCCTTTAAGTTTCCAGACATGTATTTGACCCATCAACACCTACCTTCCTTGTGATTTTCCACCCATTATTTATTAAAGATTAAATACCTGATACTTTTTATATCCCAGGAGAGAAGTCACAATATAAGCCGTAAGGGTTACTGGACTTTTATTGCCACCTTGAAGCTCGCTGTGGATCACTCTTCCTGGCTCCCAAAATTCACCATTGGATTTTTGATGTCCTTTGAGCCAAGTATATGCTCTGTGTAACACATTCTGGTCAATATCTATGTAAGGATCAGCTTCGAGGAAACATCTTAAAACAAAAGCTGACAACCTTGGTGAAAAGGGGGGAAAAATTACATAAAATACACTTTATACAGTCCTCCAAATTACACTGAGCAATAAAACACCAGCAATAACAACCCTTTTCCCCCATCAGAAGATTCACCAAAGGGCCAATCACTGAAGATAGAACAAAAGGAAGAAAGACGGCAAAGAGACAACAAAGTGAACAACTCAGCTGGGCCAGTGGGCACGGCTTCCCCTTGGGTGTGGCTGGGAAATTCCAGGTCAACTCACAAAAGAGCAGAGTTGGTAAGAACTTGGAAATCATCTAATCCCGCCTCTTGATTTTAAAGGTTGAGAATTCGAAACTCAGAGAGAGTTAAATAAACTGTCCAAGGTTATTCATCTTTGGACTGTTCCGGGTATTTACCAAGGAAGATCTCATCACACACTTAGCTCAACCCTAAAGCAGTGGATGAAGTATGTTTAGTTCACAATCAAACTGTCGTGCTTTTGAGTAGAAGAACTGGATATTTTCTCTCCTATAGGACAGGAATCAGCAAATTACAGCCTGTAGGCCAAATCTGTCTGTGCCAAACACAGCCCACAGTCTGTTTATATGTGCCTCTCCCCACTGCACAGCCCCCAACCTCCACCTAAGAACAGTTTTTAAACAGAGAAAAATAGTGAGGGTGGGGACTTCCCCAGTGGTGCAGTGGTTAAGAATCTGCTTGCCAATGCAAGGGACATGGGTTCGATCCCTGGCGCAGGAAGATCCCACATGCCGCAGAGCAACTAAGCCCGTGAGCCACAGCTACTGAGCCTGCGCTCTAGAGCCCATGAGCCACAACTACTGAGCCCGTGTGCCACAACTACTGAAGCCCACACGCCTAGAGCCCATGCTCCGCAACAAGAGAAGCCACTGCAATGAGAAGCCCGCGCACCGCAACGAAGAGTAGCCCCAGCTCGCCACAACTAGAGAAAGCCCGCGTGCAGCAACGAAGACCCAACGCAGCCAAAAATAAATAAATACATTTATTTTTTTAAAAAAAGAAAGAAAGAAAGAAAGGGTGGAGGGAAAAAGGGAAAATATGCAACAGAGCCTCTATGGGGCCTGCAATGCCTAACATATTTACTATCTGACCCTTTAAAGAAAAAGTATGTCAATGTCTGCTACAGAACATTAAATACTGAGGTGAAAAGAACATCAGGCAATAAAACACTGAAACCTTTCTATTTATGGATCTACATCCTGACTCGTGCCAAAAGAAAATATGAAGCAGATCTGTTTCATCCTATAAAAGATTTAGTGTGGCAAACATTACTAATATTCAATATGATGCAGTTCTCTTTCACTTTGGGTACGCAGAAGAATTCACTTCCTTGCCCACTTGAAGTTAGGCATGGCCATGGGGCCAGCTCCCGTCATGGTAAAGTGATAAGAAATCTTATACCGGGCTGAAGCTTCTAACTGCCACTGCTAGATACTCCAGCCCTCTGTCCCCAGGCTGCAGCAAGCCTAGAGGCTCAGGGTGAGTTGGTGGCTGAAACAAAGACTGCAGAGCCCCCTGCTGAGCCACAGTGGAAGTGCAGCATGAGCACAACCTTTGTTAATAAACCACTGAGATTTAGAGGGTTGTTACCACGGCACACCTTATCTAACCCTACTGACACAATTAGCCAATCTTTTTCTGAGCGAAAAATGAACTGAAGATAATACAAGGAGAGAGTAATCATCCAAAATCAGCCATGTGGAGATTTCATTCTGGAGGAAACTCTGGAGGTTCATTACTTAACCTCATCACTGTTTTTTCACAAAAAATAACCTTAAAGAAACTACATTGGGGCTTCCCTGGTGGCGCAGTGGTTGAGAATCTGCCTGCTAATGCAGGGGACACGGGTTCGAGCCCTGGTCTGGGAGGATCCCATATGCCGCGGAGCAACTGGGTCCGTGAGCCACGGCCGCTGAGCCTGCGCGTCAGCTACTGAGCCTGTGCGTCTGGAGCCTGTGCTCTGCAACAAGAGAGGCCGTGATAATGAGAGGCCCGCGCACCGCAATGAAGAGTGGCTCCCGCTCGCCGCAACTAGAGAAAGCCCTCGCACAGAAATGAAGACCCAACACAGCAAAAATAAATAAATTAATAAACTCCTATCCCCAACATCTTCAAAAAAAAAAAAAAAACAAGAAACCACATTGACTGTATTAATACAAAATTAGTGTTGATTGTGTCCGATTAAAAAAAGACCTATGTCGGGCTTCCCTGGTGGCGCAGTGGTTCAGAGTCCACCTGCCGATGTAGGGGACGCGGGTTCGTGCCCGGGTCCGGGAAGATCCCACATGCCGCGGAGTGGCTGGGCCCGTGAGCCATGGCCGCTGAGCCTGCGCGTCCGGAGCCTGTGCTCCGCAACGGGAGAGGCCACAGCAGTGAGAGGCCCGTGTACGGCAAAAAAAAAAAAAAAAAAGACCTATGTCACAATACTCCATATTTCTAACCAATTTTTCTTACCAGCTGCACCATCATATTTTATTGCTGCTTTTCCCACCAAAAAAGAGGGGGATTTATGACTTATCTTTTCTAAATAAAAACGTCTGATGTACTAGTGTTTTAAAACCATATTTAAAAAGGAGAATCTCTTTTAAAGCCAGGCTATGGAAAAAGCAGCCTCCAAGCTGATACAGAGACACATCTGTCAATTTCATGGCCATCGTGACCTAGTTAGAGCCCATTCGGTGACATGGATTTGTTCCATTAGCAAAAACACTTACCAAGTGCTCCCAGAAGGGTCATCATTCCCAAAAGCACTGAAAGAGCCATCTTCCCTCTGATAGAGAAGTTCTCTCTGGTAACCTGAAGACACCAAAATAGACAGATAATCAACGTAATCAAGTTGCAATGAATGGAAGTTTCTAATCATGACTTCATATTGAGGAAACATGGGCAGAGAATGGGAAAGAAGACATGAAATCAACTAACGTTGAATATTTTCTATATCATGTGCTGTGGGAGATTAAGAACATCAGGACTTTTCAAGTAGAATGCATAAAATAAGAACCGCGATAGCCCCAAACTGGAATAAAGTCAGAAGAATACCATCACACAGACAACAATTCTATCCATTCAAAAGCAAGTAAATTAAAAAGCGGAGTATTTAACTCTGTAGTGTAAACTACAATGGTTTCAATGCTTAGTCATCTAAAATTGTTTGCTACCTAAGAAAAATACTAGCTACAGTATCATAATTAAAATTTAAAGCTAAAACGAGAAGTAAAAATACTTTCTACTCTTAGACCACCAGCAGAAGGGAGAAAATTGCTAAATAATCTAACACAGTGGCTCTAGAATTTTTTGGTCATGACCAACTGAGGTAAACCCCCAAACTGACCTGTCCGCCCAAACGTCAACTCTAAGTTCTCACTAAATAAAAAGACCATGTTGGTGGTAATGAAGTCTCAGTATAGAACTAAATTGGGGAGGGCTTATGGCTCACAGATCTGCTTTAATAAAAGCAGATGTTTCATATTTGCAAATAAATGGTTGCAAATAGAGGCAGATGTTTCATATTTGCAAAGCAATGCGTGCAGGTCTCAAAGTCCAGTGACTGAGAAATCATAGGCCAAACACTGAAAGAGTCACCAGACAAGCCCAACAAACCAACTCGCTAAAAATGATATTAGCCATAATTTATCAATAAAAAGTAAGCAGAAGCAGAAGCCAGAAACATTTCCAACTCAAGGCTTTATCAGTGATCCTCTGATAACCAAGAATTCTTCCTGAAAACTACAGGATTCTACTACAGGAGGGGAGGGCACACAAAATGAACCCAGCAGCATGGCCATGTAGTGCCTGGCAAACATACTCACTGGTGAAATGTTGAATTCAATCCCCAATAAACTCTAGTAACAAAAACATTTTACTTTATGAATACCACATTTTAGAAGCATCAATAACTATAATTAATTATTCATATTTGACTAAGAAAATATGAGTATTAGTCATTTAAAATTCGTGAATTTGCTCTTGCCAGGTCCCAAACTTTTCTCATTGAGCCTTTCCACAAGAAACCCCAGCCAGATCTGAGTATCTGATTTAAGCTACAGTAAGACAAAATGCATAAAAAAACAAGACACTGTTTCACGGTGATCTTTAAGACCTATGGTAAAAGAGATGTAAACAGCATTTAAGTGATGAGAGAGTTTTCTTAATTTGAAGAAGGGAGCGTTAGGTTATACTCTTTAAGTTTAAAACTGAAATATTACAGCATGGTAACTAACCAGCCAACTTTTATCCAACTGTGACTAGGTGTCAGGAACTGGTCAAAGCCCTTTTCGGGTATTGACTCAGGTAATTCCACAACTCTATGATGTAGAGGCTGTCTGCTTTTTAGAGATGAAGAGAACTGAACTTGGAATATATCACGTGCAAGGTCACACAGCTCATAGGAACTGAAATTAGGCATTAGCCAAGGTCAATCTGTCTCCAAAGCTGCTGCTTCCTACTAATTCATAGAGCCCTTTCAATGATTAATATATGAAAAGTTCTTCACACAGTACCTTTTACATTCTCTCAGTAAACAACAGATATCACTCCGTAACTCAGGTGTAGAAAAAGACTTTCTAACCACCAAACTTTTAAGAAAAGATAACTGACTACAAAAAAATTGTTTCAAACCTTTCCATGGCAAAACACTATAAACAAAGTTGAAAAACAGATGACAAATTAAAGGAAAATATTTGCAACATATAAGATGGATAAATGGCTAATCCTCCTAACATTAATACTATACAAGTCTATGTATATGTTTTTATACATTAATACTATATATCTTCACATACAGATTATATAAAGAATTTTTTTAATTTAGAGGAAAAGATAAAAACTCCTATAGAGAAAAAATGGACAAAAGACAAGTACAGACATTTCACAAAAAACAAAGAGAGAAAGACAGACCTTAAGACAGGAAGAAATGTTCAACTTCATAATAGGTGAAATGCAAATGAAAACTACATATTGAGATACCATTTCTTACCCATCACTTTAGCAAAGATTCAAAAGCTTGACCATTCATCCTGTTGGGGAGGCTGTAAGGAAACCAGTACTCATCCATTGCTAGAGGGAATTCCAAATGGTACAACTCCTGTGCAGTAGAATGTCTATACCTTTTGACCCAGTAATCCTACTTCTTCTAAGGATATATCTGAAGATATACCTCCAACAACACAAAAATATATATGCAGAAGACTACTGATTGCAGCGTTATTTGTAATTGCAAAAACATTGCAAACTACCTAAATGCCACCAAATTGGAGACGGGTTGAATAAACTGTGGTACATGTGTACAATGGAGTACTATGCAGCTGTGGAAAAGAATGAGGACTCTCTCTGAACTGATGAAGAGCAATTTCCTGAATATACTGTTAAGTGAAAAAGGCAAAGTCTAAAATAGCACACATAGTGTACTACCCTTTGTGTAAGAAAAAGAGAAAATAAAAAAACATACGTTAATTTCTGCTAAGAGAGAAAAAGAAAGAGAGAGAGAGAGAAGCTAAACAAGAAAGTAACGCAGAACGTTACCCCCAGAGGGTAGGGAGAAGGGATCCGAGAGGGAAAGATACCCCTTTGCATACACCTTTTAGAATAAGTTTGACTTTTGGAAGCATGTTAATGTTTTACATATTCAAAAAGTAAAATAAACAAGAATGGAAAAAATTCAATGACAGGCACTATTAACACAACCTTAGTTCACTCTAACATGTTTTAGTTAACCTTGAAGAAAACTGAACATATCATCTCTTCCTTTGTCAGAGCTGGTCAAGGATCACAGAGAAGCAGAGTAATTTTCTAATATTCACAAAGGAAGTGAGCAAAAGAGGCCAAGACATTCTCCCTCAATTTCCAATTCAGGAGTAAATCTACCAGGTAGCAGAGCTGACGTGTGAACTCAATCTGATATAGGAGGAAGGGAAGGGAAGGGGAGGGGAGAGGAGGGGAGGGGAGGGGAGGGGAGGGGACGGGAGGTGAGGGAAGCTCCAGGTCCCCCCATCACTAGAGGAGGTACTTCTGTGGGAAGATGGACCAACCTCAGGTGAGGACCAAGTGCCTCCAAGGCCCTGAATCATATCAACAATGGCAGTTCCAAGTATGAGTTATTGTAAAACCTTCAGAGAGATGAGATCATGGAGATGAGATCAGTGTTTATGGAAATTACCCTTCAGGTGGCTGCCCTCCAAGAGTTGCCATTAATATCAACAATTAGCACAGTTCTTCCATCAGGAGCAACGAGCCCAGAGAAGGGGACTTGCAGACACAGTCTCCAGGTATGGAGTACATTTCCTGAGCTGGTTTAGATGAAACTGAAAATCCAAACCTCCAGCTCTGCTCCCTAGGCAAAACAGGAGGGAACCCAAACCAAGTAGGTCTCCTGTGAGGTGTCCTTCCTTGTCTTAAGCCAGACATGCATCATTAGAGAACCCTCGGCTGCATCATGATAGATGAGATAGGCAAAAAGATGGTTTTCTCCAAAAGTTTATGAGGAAATTAGAGTACTGCCTTCAAGTTCATAGTCTTATGAATAGCTCCTGAGTTACAAAGTAACAGCATAATCAGAATTAACAGACACTTCTAAAATTTAAAATAATGATTCATGAAATGTTGTTTATAAAGAGTCGGACAAGATACATACTTAGTGGGTGGTGAATTTTCTTTGAAATAGCCATGAATGGAAAATATTTACAATTTATCATAATAAAGGGGCAAGTAGCACTCATAGAAACACATAGAAAACTAACATTCTAAACATAATTTGACTTAGTTTACCACAAGTGTCAAAATTGCATACAAATAAATTAAGTAAAATTGGCTGCCCAGTCACTTTCTCTGGTTAAAAGCTGATAAAAATATTCTCTGTACTAAAAGAAGAGTGTTTGTTATCAACTTCCTTACTCCCTCTGACATGAATGGAAAGTGAGGACTTCACCAACGTTTTCTCTTTTAGCATCTTCACTATTGCCTCTAGCCATTCTTGTGATGGCCAAATGCAGCATCAGAATTCTGAAACCTACTTTTTTCCTGTTTTTATTCCAATAGAGAAAATATAATGTGTTTTCAGCTAAGTTTGGTCTGAGTCTCACTTGAAAAACTGAGCCACATGCACTGCAATTTAAATATTTGAGAAAAACAAGTGGTTTAAAATCTCCAGGTAACAGGTCTGGGATTTCCAGTCCTTGTCAAAAACAGTTTCCATGTTACGGTTCTATTTTTCTTTTTGACGGTGAAAGACACTTCATTCAATGATGTAGCTATTGTTTTGACCAGAAAAACAGTAAGTTAGGTTACTGGGCTCCTGGGCCAAGCATGATTTAAGGAAAACCATGTGCTGTTCACAACTGACATTTAAGTAATATAAATCATGACTTGTGCCAAAGCCACTTTAATTCCTTAAAAAATAAAAACAATTACAGTATATTTGAAAAAAAAAAAACTTTGGCAAATGTGATAGCAAAAGAAAAAACAGAGTCTCTGAAATGAGACACTGATTTCATAATGAAAATCATTACACTGAGAAGTTTTTGTCCACTACTTTGAAATATAATTTAGTCCCGCATGTGAAAAGATACATTTTGAGGAGCTCATTGGACTGATTCCCATCAGCCATTTCACCAGCTCAAAAGGTAACACGTTGAAACCTCAGGTCACATTTCCTAGCTCATGAAAACGTGCCAAAGCCAGGGAGAAACTTTGGTGTTTAGAGAAAAAACCATGCATCGTGGAAACAGAGGAGAGATCTTCTAGACCCGATCTCCACATTAGGACGATCAACCTACAGCCCAAAGAAGTTAATATTGATACGAATGCATTCACCCATTCTTCACTTACTGAGGGGCCCATATGGTGATCCCATGGAGAAGGGATTCAACACAGTCCCCTCTGTCAGGGCGCTTACCTTCTAGGGCAGGAGACAGTCAGATAACAGAAAAACAAGAACATTTTAAATACTGTTAAGTGTGGTGAGGAATATACGATGGAATAATTTAAGTGAGAGCTGCTAAAAGGTCAGGGAAGGCCACTTTGAGGAAAACACCACCTGGATGATGAGAAGGAACCAGCCCTGGGAAGATCTGGGGGGAGAGTATCCAGCAAGCAGGACAGGTGGAAAGGCCCTCAGCGCCATGGAGCTGAGAGCACGCCAGACGCAGGCTGACAGAGCCCTGAGGGGGCGGCTTCAGGTGAGGTGACAGATGGGGCCTGGCATTCACTCAGGGCTTTGCAGGCCCAGGCAAGGAACCCACTGGAGAATTTAAGGAAGTGATGTGATGATTCTGACATTATCAAAAGATCCCTTTTATTATAAAATATGCAGAGACTATATTGAAGGAGGGTGAGTATATCGGCAAAGGGTCTATTTAGGAAGCTGCTGCAGTAGCCAGGCCAGCAATGGCAGGTCAGGGTAGATCCATCAGCCTGGGATGGAGAGAGTGGGGAAGTGTCACACTTGTTTTTAGAGATAGAATGGACAGAATTTACTTGCTGACTTTAGACCCTATCTCCCTAGTTAGATGCCACTAACTATATTACAGCTGACAGTTCCTGGGCGTTTACTATGCATTAAAATACCTCATTTAGTCTTCAAAACAGCCCTAAGAAGTGGCTACTTATTTACCCATGTCTTATGGGTGGAAAGAAGAGGCTGGGGAAACCAGCCCAGAGCAGGAGGCAGGGTTCAGAGCCCAGGCTTCATGGTCTCCACCGCCGGTGCTGTAACCACGGCTCTACCTCTCCCCTGGTGGGAATCGCCCACCTCACGGCTGCAGTGCTCTTCATTCTGCCACAAAGCTTTTTCTGCCCTCTGGCTGCCCTGTGCCTTCTAACAACCAGCAAATGTGACGAAGGCTCCCAAGCAATGCAGGGCTGCTTTGAAATTGCACTGTGGCACCTACCTCGCCAGGATGGGCCGGGGGACCAGCGCTCCTTTTAAAGAAAACAGATACTGAGGATTTGGACTGTTCATTTTTTAGGGCATCTACTAACCCAGAGCAAAGTGTCTAGGACAGAAACTCAAATTATTTTTAAGGCATGAATTATTGTTCCTTAAACGGTTCAAACTATAAAATTTATTCTGTCTCTTTAAAGCATTGATATTTGATTAGCCAACAATATAGTTCATAAAGCATATAAAATATGCAATCAATGGCATTTTCTAAAATATTTTACTTTATTTTATTAAAATATCCCAAAGGATGTGCATCAAGTTATAAAGCACCAGTCTAGGTCCTACATACTCCCTACCTGAAACTAGCCAACCTAAATTTCAAATACAAGTCAGAATCTTGTCTTAAAAAGGTGCTGAATTAAACTGTGAAAATATTTTTTACTCATCTCTTTAAATATATGGCAGTGTGCAAAGATCTCACCTGATTTTAGCGTGGCACACACCATACCAAACAGAGCCCCTGGTACCACTGCTTAAACTTAATTATAACCAAACCTGGAAAAAGCAGCTCTTGTATTTACATACTTAAAATATGACTGATTCGCTTTAATAATCGGTAGATTTTATCAAGCAAGCATAGTTCACAGTTCATGAAGACCATTCCAGGAAGAGGACATGCAAAGATGCATTATATGAAGACATGAGTACCTGGAAATCACAGGGGAAGTATCTTAGTATATAAGTACCATTTTTCTTGAAAAATTAATAACGTATGTTTTCTACGAATATGATAAAACATCTGATTTTTTACCATTCTCTTTAAATAAATTAATAGCTAAACTGAAAAATAAATGACCGATTCACAAACACACGAATAATTTTTAATGGGCATCTCAGTATAGAAAGTACTGATTGCTAGATCTTTGAGAATTTCCTAGAGGACTTAAGGACCTGGGCCTGAGATGTCATAAATGCCTGCAGGGCCTGGCTCTAATCCGAGGGAAACTATACCACTATCTCCTACACAGCAGAACTCGGGTCACACCCAGCCCTGATCCCAACACTGGCCTCCCACACAGCAGGCGAGTCCTGACTCACAGCTCCCTTACTTGCACTCAGCCCTTGTCTGCCAGCCTAGCCCAGGGGGCACTCAGGACACTGACTGCAGCTCAGCCCCTTGGACCCAACATCTTACAGCTCCCTCTGGTCTAACCTGACACCCAGATTCTAACGTCTGGTTTCTCCTTCCCTACAGGACCCATGGTCCTCTCTTACTATTTTATCAGAACACCCATTGAGACCTCTTGCACCTTGGTCACACTGAAGCATCTTGGCCCAATTCCGACTCCTCCTACATCCTCCCCTATTGCTTCCAACAACCTAAGAACGTTGCAAAGTAACGCTATCTCGTGGCGTTCTGAGCATGGACTACAGAGTCAGACCACCAGGGGAACCATGGGTAAGTTATTTAGCCTCCCTGTGCCTCAGTTTCCTCACCTGCAAAAGGGAAATAATAACAGCACACCTAGCTCCAAGGGTTTTTGTGAGAATTAAATGAAAACATTTGTACAACAATAGGGTTAGTTATTATCATTATTACATAGAATTTAGTTTAGGATAATGAGGGAACCTAGAAAAAAAGCCCACGTTAAAATAATGTCTTTACTAAGTCTTCTCATTCTTAACTGTGGAAAAGTTAGCCAAACCACTAACAGCTTGCCTCTATTGGCATTTAACCCATTCGTTGTAAAAATAAATAAATAAAACAAAATTAAAAGTTAGGGTGGAAGGTGTTGATTCGATTTGTAGATTATACTGAACAAGCATTTTCCTATTATATTGCCTGAACCGTTCTAATCTTTATCAGTTTGATGGAGAGCAGGTACCCCAGACTGTGCAGAATGATAAACTCAGCCACACAGAGATCTTGCTAGAGGTCCCCTAATGGAAGCACAAAGCTTCCAAACTGTGACTTTGGGTGGCTGGCTTTTGGAGTATTCGAGGAAATCAAGTCTACATTATTATTATTAAAAATGCCTCACAACTGTCCATTTTCTCCGAAGTATGGACACAGATAGAGCATGGACTCTGGGGCCAGAGAGTGAGTTCAAATCCCAGCTCTGCCATCACTTGCTATGTGACCCTAGCAAGTTAGGTACCTTTTCTGTGCCTGAGTTGCTTCATCTGTAAAAATAGGAGGATGATAAGCATATACTGATTGCGACCAGTAAGTGAGATATTATGGGAGGTGCTTAGAACATTGCCTGCCTCACAGTAAGCAGCCACCGATGTTATCTGTTGTTATTAGCAACTTGTAGACACAGAGCCTGGCGTCTGCAAACAGTATCAGCCTCTCCAGGAGCCAGGGCAGAGTCCTCACCGGTGTGGCGTTTCCCGAGTGGCCAGCAGGGGCCCCCATACACACCCTTCTCTCCTAACCCCCCAACTACTTGAAATGTTAAACGCGCTGAGAAGGTCCCCACCACAGGAAGCCTCGTGTGTTTACCAGTGGACTTTCTCCACTGAACAGGGACTTCTCTGGGAGGAAAGGCCTGACTTCCTGCTTCCTCAGCACTGGAAGTGACCCTGACCCTAAGAGATGCTCTAGAAATGTGGAATGAATACTCATTCCTTCAGATCTTTAAGTGGCTTTAAATTTCCAATCCCTTAGGAAAATACAAACCCCTCCAGGAACAAAATTCTTAAACATCTTAGCAGCAATCAGTGAGCCCTGAGCTGAGGACGAGTGGCGACAACGTCCCACTGCTCACACATCTAGCACATGCCACACCATCTAGTGCCACAATCACAGAGCAAAGACAAAATCTGTCTATGTTGAAATACGGTCTAGAGTCAACTCTGACCGAAAAAAAAAAAAAGAAAAGAATAAATGTATTTTTACAAATAAAAGTATGTTTCTAAAATGCTTACCTTGCCTCATAAATGAAAGGGCTTTTTCTTTTAAATTCTCAGTCAGTTGTTTCTTTTTAGTCAGGTAATCCAAAACGTAAATATTTGGAGCAAAATTTATCATGTTCTGTTCGCCACAGCCATAAGGCATTCGAATCAGTGAGGCTAAGCCACTGATGGAAGAACCAAGAATATCTCCTGAAAGCACAAGATATTCATTACATTCAGCAAATCCTCAGTAACTGTACCTCCTGGTGGCAGAGAGGTGTCCTCTGAGAGCAGAAAGCATCTGAAGCAATATTACTATTCCACTGCGTGGAGCATAGTATTTATAGAAACTTTACATCAAGCTTTTAGGAAGACTGGTCAAATAAATGACAATACAGTGGTACTGAACTTGTAGATTATGTGACAAATTAGGAGACTCTTAGCTCAAAGATACAGTACAGATAAGCAAAAACCAAGTTTAAAATAAAATTTCGGAACAAAAATGTCAGGAATTGCATTAGGAAACCATCGTTCTTACATGGGAAAGAAATGTTTTATTATTAATATTCTTCACATAAATAGAACTTTATTTTGATTTCCTTACTAATACACTACAAATTCTTGAGAAATGATGCTTTTCAGGGCAGGGTTGTGGTATTTTTCAATGTGCTCTATTTGTCAACAACAAAGTAGAACTAACAAGGATAAGCATTTCAATAAATCTCAGGATCAAAAGGGTTAAAAATATCCTTCAAAGTTAGTAATATAAAGTGAAACAAAACACACGCTTACCCACATTCCTCTAACCACAGTCTAACACCATAACTCAAGAAAATAAGTAAGAATTTAGAAATGTAAAGGCTGAGTTCTAATTCTGACCTCACTATGGTTGAACTGTAGAGGGAAGAATATTCGTCAATGTGGTTTATTTTAGAAACTTACACCATTCCAAGCCCAAATACCTAGTAAAAATCTGCTCCCAAAAAGATGAATCCAAAAAAGAGAGGAAGATCTTCAGGTGGCTAGGCTGCAGCCATGCTAGCGTATGATGTCTCAAACTTTAGATATTAACACAGAGAAATAAATACCACTGCGGGTTATGTTTTTTATTTTTATTACTACTGTAGGTTATGTTTTTAATATTCAAAGTGAACATCAACTTAGACTCTCAAAATCCAAAGAAGCAAGCTAATATTCACACATCTGGGCTACCAAATAGGTTTTTTTTAAATATATAAATACCATATAAAAATAACACTTGAGGGGCTTCCCTGGTGGCGCAGTGGTTGGGAGTCCGCCTGCCGATGCAGGGGACGCGGGTTCGTGCCCCGGTCCTGGCACTGTGGGAGATTCTTAGGCAGAATGTATTCCCCTAAATAGAAAGCTTATTTAATTCTTTTTAAGAATTATATCTAAGTCTCCCAAAAAACGTCCTCTCTAGAGGAACTGGTTGTTTGAGGTTGTAATAAAAAGCATTACACTTGCAAGGGAGATTTAAAAGAACCTCTGAAAAAGTGCCTTAGGTCCTGACACCTCAAAGATCTAAACTATTGGGTTGGCCAAAAAGTTTCATAACATCTTATAGAGAAACCCTAACGAACCTTTTGGCCAACCCGATATTTAGATGTCATTCATCTAAATATTTCTTTCAGTTATTTGCAAAGCACAACCACATAAATAAACCATTTGTGTGGAAGCTCTGTCTAATAGTTGAAAGGACTTTGGGGTTACCAGAAGGTGACTAGGAGAGGGTGACTTAGTCAGTGAGTAGCTTCAAACTGTAAAGGGTACTTGTGTCTGCACAGGGAACTGCTAGAGGCAGTGGCCCTCAACCTCTGGTTACCAGAAGCACTCGTGGAACCTTTTCAAAACATACATGCCCTAGCCACAGCCCAAGAGATTCTGACTGAGTAGCTCGAGAGTGGATCCCAGATATTTGTGTATTTCCAAAGCTCCACGGAAGGGATATTCACCAGTGGTCGAGAGCCACAGAGGCAGAACAACCATACGACAGTGTGGTCTGGCTACTCAAAAGAGTGGTCTGCACAACAGCAGCATCGGCATCACCTGGGAGCTTGTTAGAAATGCAGAATCCAAGGCCCCACCCCAGGCCTACCAAGCCAGAATCTGCCTTCACACAAGCTCCCCAGGTGATTCACGTGCACCTTGAAGACAGAAGAACTGGTCCAGGACGCACATCTCACTTGCCTTCCCAC
Organism: Delphinapterus leucas; assembly: GCF_059928025.1. Classification (NCBI taxonomy): domain Eukaryota; kingdom Metazoa; phylum Chordata; class Mammalia; order Artiodactyla; family Monodontidae; genus Delphinapterus; species Delphinapterus leucas. Next base: position 17,011,797 of record NC_143140.1, on the reverse strand, counting down.
AGTAATCAGTGGTTGGCACCAACTAAAAACTTTTCGCAACTTCTTCTCATTAGGATTAAATAAGAAAATGCACCTAAATAAGGACCTAATTATAGCACAGGGAACTATATTCAATATCTTGTAATAAACTATAAACTATTTTGTAATAAACTACTCTCTTTCAGAAAAGAATCTGAAAGAGAATATATATACCTATATGTATAACTGAATCACTTCGCTGTATACCTGAAACAATGTAAACCAACGATACTTCAACTTTAAAAAGTAATTAAGAAAAGAAAATATACCTACAAATAAATGAAAAATATATAGTATCATATACAAATAAACCAGTAGCGACGGTGATACGATCTGTTCTTACCAACTGCGGTGATCTGAACTCTCTCACTACCACTCACTATATGAGGAGGAAAGGAGAAACTCAAAGTTTTCAGGGGAGTTTGTAGCTTGCTGTCAGTCAAGTCTAATAAGACGGATTGTGAATATGATTTTTCTATTCCTTCAGCCTGTTGATAAAAAGGAACACAATTAACATGGTCCTTACAGAGAACTACATGCAGATAATAAGTCAATCACCTGGCCTGTATATGGTTAGGTAAGTACCTACAGTGTCTTGATTATTGCTTCAAATCTGTTAACAAATGTTTCCTTTCTCATTAAATTAGTCAAAACATTTCATAGAATGGCAATGGAAATGATAAAGGACAAGATGAAAAGGCCATGAGAAACCCTCTGAGGTAGGTCCTTTTATTATCCAAAGACAGAGGTTAAGTACCTTGTGCAAAGGCACCCTTGACAAAGGTGGGATGAAACCCAGAGCTGTCTTACTCCGGAACGCAAGTGCTTATCTACTGTGCTGAGTTGTCTTTTTGTGCATACTGTCTTCTCTGAAAAAACCTACCAAATCTCTTCTACCTGTACTGAGGAATTCCAAAATTCAAACTCTACGTATCAACTTGGCATGATTTAATAGGATCCCAATGTCACACAGGCTGTAAATGTAACTTGCCTTATAGTCGTACTATAAATTTAAAGAAGATGTTGGCAATTACCTTTAAAAACATACGTGATATATTTTTACATTCAGATGAGAAAACCATTAGGCATTACCAGGAGGGTGGAAAAGATGACCTAGTCAGTCTTGAAAACAAATTTAACCAAGAGAAAAACCACCTTCTGTTTCCTTTTCAATTATATATTTCCATTCTATTTATTTAGACTTCAAGTATTTACCTTCACTAAAATCCTCTGGGTGACAGCATCGGAAGCAGCAGGTGAAACAGCTGTGACTGTGATGGGCATTTCCCCCAGATGTGTTGGCCTGACCGGGAAAAGAACAGTTGCCCCATCCTCACTGGGAACCAGAACTGTCTGCTGGTGCCCTGTGACATTTATTTCATTCGAAGCCATTAGAATATCAAACACGTCACTTTTCTCAATGATTACCTTAACCTGGAAGAAAAAATCATCAAAGGTCTTGTATAATAAATTGCTCCCCAGTAAAATGTTGCTCTAAGTGCAGATAAATCTATGAGGCCTGAAACTAGAGAAAAATAAGACAGAAAGGTTCAGCCAAGGAGAGGGTGAAAGGGTGTCAGGAAAAACCTAGTTTCTTTCCTATGCTTTCTCCACCTACCTCAAGACATGTGGGGAAATGGCATTCTTCAGTTCCATTTCTAACATTAAACTCCCACTAACATTAAATTCTCTCATTTGTCAAAGCTGAGTGGTAAGGGTGTACCCAAAAAGGTTATTTCATGCCATGGTACTGCCACCAGCCTGACTCATCTAAGTCATCCTGGGACACTAGTCCCATCAGAAAAGCCTGAGGCAAACAGGATGAAATGTTATTACATTCATTGAGAGCCTCTGCTAAAATTATTCCAAGAAAAGTATGACTCAGACACTAGTCCTGAAACACATGTCGGTTGTAAACTTTCATAAAATGTGTCAAAGTTGCCAGGCTCATCAAGAATCCCATTTCTCTGGGTCTTAGATTTTATGAATTGTTTTCCCATTTATTTTCTCATCTGTTTCTCAAAATATTTCCTACCTGACAGATGAGTAAACTGCAATTAAGTTATTTGCTGGTAAGTGGAGGACCTGGACATTGAATGTGGGTCTCCTGACTTTTGCTCTTTACACTGGACCATGTTGAAAAGATTAAAAAGTAAAATTAGGGCTTCCCTGGTGGCGCAGTGGTTGAGAGTCCACCTGCCGATGCAGGGGACATGGGTTCTTGCCGCGGTCCGGGAAGATCCCACGTGCCGCGGAGCGGCTGGGCCCGTGAGCCACGGCCGCTGGGCCTGCACGTCCGGAGCCTGTGCTCCGCAACGGGAGAGGCCACAACAGTGAGAGGCCCGCGTACCGCAAAAAAAATAAAGATTAAAAAAAAAGGAAAATAAGAAAGTTTACTCTCTAGACATAGTGCTTAAAGAGATTATGGCATTTTCAGGTAATAAGGTTAATTACAATCCCTCCCTACTCCCATTTCGTTAACACTACTGCAGGCACAGCACAAACAGTGGGCCTACCCCTGCCTTACAGGGAACTGACTTGGCTAAGGAGACACCGGGCCGTGACTCAAAAGACAAAGCCTTGAAAACAGAATATAAACACAGGGATAAGCACAACGGCATGGGTGAGATTCCTCAGGAAAGACACCTTAGTTTCAAAGCGGGTCTTGAAAGGAATCCATTCTTGCCACCTGCAGTGGGTACAGAACAGCAGTGAGAAGCGGCAACACATTGTAGATGTGGGAGGAGAGTAGGGGGAAAATGCAGGGGGGCGGGCAGGAAAGAGGAAGACATGCCACAGAGATGAAGTTGCATGACTAAAGCAGAGAACCCGTGCTAGAAATTAAGGCAAGGATGCTTGGGCATGCTAGCAATATCCTTCGACATTAACAAGCAGAAGAAATTGTGGGCAAAGTATGGCTATTGTCAATCTCCCAGAAATGTATAGAACGCTTAGATGCCCAAACACTACGTAACCCAATCCCCGCATGTTTTCTTCATTTTGTCCTGAAGTATAAATGATGACTAGTATATTACCTCAGTGGCATCTTTCAAATAATTGAATATGGTTACTTCCAAAGCAAATTCTTCACCTCTGATAACAGAGTAGGGAAGATTCAAAAAAATGAAAAACGGTTGGAAGGACTGGAGCTGAAAAGAATACAATGGATACAGATTTTGTTCAAGTCCAAGTGCTTCACGCTTTACGCAATTAAAAGCAAATCTCACAAAACCTGTGATGCTTATGACTAACTTCACATAGAAATGTCCACTTGCCTACCAACAGAAAGCAAACAGCAACCTACCCCAAACGAACGGGGGCACACTGATTTATGTTATTTAACACAGTAACCACTACATTTTATGAAATGGCTACTAGGAACCAGGGACTTTACACAAATTATTTCATTTAGTCATTACACCTATGTAGGCAGGTGTTTTGATCCTATTTTACAGAAAAGAAATCTGAAGCTCAGACATCTCTGTAACCGGTACAAGTTCACACTGCTGCAAAGTGTAGGAGCCTGAACTGGATCCCAGCATGTCTGAGGCCACAGCTAAGTCTCTCTTCCTCTACTCTGCCATGTTGATTCTACCATTCTTCTTCTAAAGCCACTGGCCGAATGAAACAGCATCTGTTTTAGACTCATGTGAAAAGTCTAAATGATGGTTTGCCTGCTACCCTGTAATATATAGATACACATACTCGTGCTTCCTCATTGGTCACCCAACTCTGACAGCATCGGCGGAGCTTCTCACTGACAGCAGTTAATCCCCGCTTAGAGGTTTATCTGGACATTTGTGGAAGTGTCAGACTGTCACCATAGGGTGCTCTTGGCACTTAGTGGGTGAAGGTCTGCGTGCTCAGGACAGTCCCAGAAAAGGAAGAATTGTTCCGTGTCCCTCATGATTCTTGAATGTTCCTTCATGTAGATAAAGTGCCTGCTTATAATGACCTGGGCTTACAACTAATTCCAACATATATATAAACCCAAAACACCTGTCAATGTACAACTATTTTGTAAATCAAGAGGAAACTACACTTTGTTTTGGAACTTCATCAAAACTTGTTCACTATTTCAAAACTTTACATCACCTCAGGCAGCACCACTCAAGGTTTTTGAGTTGCGAAAACAATACACGTATATCAAACTGGATGTACAACTGTTACACACAGGGTGATTCTATGCACGGTGTAAATATTCACATATGTTACTATGCCTTCTAGTGCAACTAGGCCTGGTCACTTACATACTGAAATATTATTTTATTGTACATTACTTTCCTTTGATTTCTCCTCACTATTTCACTTAGGGCATCTTATTGATTTTTTAAAAATTGAGTGTGCAGCTATATTATATTTTCTATGCATTTCATTTTGCATAGATGGTAGAGGGATGAAAAGCACAGCTGTTATAAAAAGCTGGCTTCAGGTATGACAGAGGTGAAAGCTACTGGTCTAAGACCAGTCATGGTCATTACATTCCCCTTGTCAGTGACGGGTTTAGGAAGCGACATGAGATGTAATTTGACCAAAGAGGTGTGAAGAAATGTTTGCTAGGGGACATTTTGAGAAGTTCTGCTTGTCCTTAAAGAGGGATGCACGGAAATATTCTCTCTGTTCTTGGCCTCTGGAAGGGGTTGGACTCAGTCAATAATAAACTTTGTATCCAAATCTTAATACAGAGCTAGCATGTTTAGCAGTTTAATACAGCTCACATTCTAAAGTGTAAAACAGATGAAAAACAAGAAGGAAACGCCAAGGAATCTCTATACTGTGATCTGCGTCATCAGCAATCACTTTTTTTAAATCCGTCGAGGAGCTGACACTGTCTTTGCTTCGCGGCACTGTACCATTTATCAGCAGCCCTTTAATACACTACCTCCACTGGAGTAATTGTTAGTCCAAGACCTAAATCCTCAGAGATCACAAAAGCAGTTGCAACCCAAGAAGTGATAGAATCAGGTACAGTAACTTCGAATTCTTGGTAAGTCCTGGAACTGAAGCCAAGATAAACATAAAAGTCACAGAACCGAGAACTGACACATTGCAAAATTGGCCAACATAACCGAAAACCATGGTTAGGAAGAATTTTAATTTTCCAAATCATTTACATATCGAAATTTTTTTAAAGGTTTAAGCCTAAAACAGTAGACCCCAAGTTCTCAAGGAATAGGTCATAACAAGGTCATAACACTGCAGACTGATCCATATTCCAATAAAATCTTTCTACAATGTTTATACCTTCAGAATAAACATCATTTTTCATAAATTTTGTATAGATAATAAATATACTTTTTCAAACTTAACTCCAACTTGTTTCTCTCAATATGCATAAAAGTTTCCCTCTGTATCCTAGTCTACGCTGTTATTTGTTTTTTGAGGTTTGACTTATTTCGAGTTTCTGTAAATAGTTGACTCACGATATGTGTAGATTTCATGATTTACCTGCTCAGTCATCACGCCAGGTAGCACAGAGTTTGTCAGCTAAGCTGAATTCCTTTCAACACCCACACCCCTTATTCCTGTGGCTCACAGGGATGTTTTATGAGGAGCCACAAGGCAGGGGGAATAATCATGAGCGCTTCCCATCCCAAGGCAACAAAGGAATTCTCAGCAATCTTTCCCCAGTGAGAACCACAGGACTTCAGGGAAGTTAAAATCACCCTTCATTAGCAAAAGGCCAGTCTTCTCCATGATGGTACTCTTACTGCCACAATTCACATGCAGCTTTATTAAGTACTATATTTAAATACAATAAATATCGTTCTAAAAAAAAACTCTTGGTCCATTCAGTTCTTTACCACTCTATGTTTGTACTTAAGCATCAGAAACAGGGCAAAACTTACTTAAAACTAAGGCCACACAAAATATATATGGGCAAAGAACTTTATAAACTTTTACCCCATGCTGGTGTCTAGCCAAATCCAAGTCTCTGGAAAATGCTTTCTGACACGTGGACTGCTACCTGAAGAGAAGTCATGAAAATCTACCAAGTATCCTTCATTTTCCTCCAAAAACGCTATACGGTCATCTAAAAATAAACACAGACAACTGTCAGGAAAAAGTCACTGTAGACAATGTTCATAAACCCAGTCCACAGAATCACAGCACCTCTCAGCTGACGGGGCCTTTAGAGTTTGTCTTGTCCAATCTTCTCGTTTTACAGAGGCACCTGAGACCCACAGAAGTCACGTGACTTACCCTAGTCACGTGGCCACTATGAAAGAGCCAGAAAAAAAAAAAAAGTTTGATGGCCCTAGAACCAATACCTGAAAAACTACAGTTCAGCTGCTAAAAAATAACCTAAATCACATTTTTAAAGTTATCTCCAATTCTGCTACTCTCCTCTTCTTAGATCCCCAGTGCTGATTGCCTTTGGCTACACCATCCACAAGACGCTAAAATCATCCAGTTTATTAGCTTCTTTCTTATAAAAGAGGCAGGCTGACATATAGACATACCTATCTCTATTCTTTCAACTTTTCTATAAGCTTAAATTATTTCAAAATAAAGTGTAAAAAAAAATTATACTGTAGAAGGTACCAAAGATACCAAGATGAAAGTGATGAGCTCCACCCATTGTCTATAGAGGAGGTGGACAAATACATGCTAAGAGTGATAGCGCACATAGGCCAAATGTCCACCGTGCAGAGAACAGGTGATTTTACAGCCTCTGCACAGTGGACAGGGTACGGCTAGGGGAGAAAACCCATTCTGCGCTGTCTTCTACATTCCATTTCCTTACGCCTCCGCATAAAGAGTATCTCATACAAGAGAAAAAAAATAAGCTAAGTACCAAGGCATGTCCGGAATATGACAATGTGTGTTAGGGAAGAGTGGCATAAAATGAGAAGAGAACAAACGCTTGGGTCCAGATTTTTAAAATATCAGTTATCCCACGCTGAAGGATTTGGACTTGATCGTTTAAGTAATGATGGCCTACTGAAGGTTTTGAAACGAATTAGAAGCACGATCTAACCCATGTTTTATAATGGTAACTCTGGTCTCAGTGCGAACAGTGGTTTAGAGCTGGGGGAATGAGGCAGGAGAAACAGGGGGCTCCCGCAGCACCCAAGGAGGCATGCTGATGAGCGAGAGGAGAGGAAGGACAGCCTTGAGAAACGACCCTGCTCTGCCTCCCAGCTGGATGGCCTCTGTGTGCACCCACGGGCAGGCTGTACCTCAGCATACTCCTCTGTGTGCTGGCTTGCCCCACTAGACCAAGCTGTAATCTCCATTGCCTCCTACACGTCAGGCATGCAATTAATATCATCTACTGAATAATGAATGAACAAACTGGATCTGAGGGATAAGACAATAGGTAATTGCAGACTTGTGAGTGCCAAACATGTGCTACGTATTTTACATCCTTTTGGATGTAAACTCCTAACAACCCTGTAATATAGGTAATATTATTATTCCTCTAATTCAGGGAGAAACCTGAGGTTTAGGGACCTTAATGAATTTTCTCAGGATCACAAAGCCAGAATTCAAAGTCAGAAGTATTTAATGGCAAGTTCCTTTCTTAACCACTCTGCTGTTCCACATCTGACAGAGAGAGGAAAGAATTAAAGATGAGTTCCAGGTTTCTGATGCAGACATGTGGGTAGATGATAATTTCATTAACAGAGATGTGGAATCATATCAACTCAAGAGCTCATATATCAGCCAAATCATATTAGGGAAAAGTGATGCTTTGTGACATATCAAAGTTAAGGTTATTTTGGGGGCACCAGGGTGCAGAAACAGGGGTAAGGTAAACAGTCAGGATGTTCCAGAGTTGAGTTTAATGGGAAAGGTGTCATGCAAGGACAAGGAACTAGAGAAGAATTCAATCACTTGAAGGTTTCTAGCAACATAATATGCTAGTAAGAGTATCAGGCTTCTTCTGTTACAGTGAGAAGGTAGAAGGGTCTCAGAAAAGGTAAAGATTACAATAAGTATTACTAACAATAGAATGAGTGGGAACATGTGACAGAAACGGGGAATTCATGGATAGAAACTATGATAGTTCTGTGGCCTTTCAAGATGATTTCGTATGATTTTACCTGAAAGAAAAGAGAACAACTTCTAGAATTAATCATCCTCATTTATACATTTCCTTCAGTCAAAATGTTTTACGACTTCTTCCTAAAAGCACACTTCTTTTAATTAGTTGGGTGGTCAACTCTATTTAGCAATCCAGGGAACTAGGATGTACAGATGTGACTCTGCCCGCAAAGAACTCAGATTGAGGAGACAAGTGCGTGCGTGCGTGCGTGCGTGTGTATGTGTGTGTGTGTATTGACAGCACACTTTATGACATCTGGGCTATTTTCTAGGTGAACAATAAAAAGCTAGAGAACAAAAATGTTTCAAAACTACATTGTCCCTTTTAACTGATTCCAAAATAACACCACAGTTTACAACACAAATTGGAGGCATAAGATCTTCCAATATGTCCAAAAATATAACCATGTCAAAAAATTACAGAGAGCAAATGGAAAGCATTCATTACAAAGATCTAGACAGGAGGTGAAAAACACTCCATGTCATGGTCCAGATGTACTTTCAAGTACATTAAACTGCGAACACTGTAGGATAAGAGAACAGAAAATGAAAATTACAATATTCATGTTCAGCCAGAAAGTATTCATACTTACATAAGTAACGATAAACACTTGAGATGAAAGACTTAGTTACTTTAAAAGCACTTTGTCAGATTTCACTTACAAACATCAATGAAATCCTTCACAAGGTTTGCATCTGTCAACACCCAGAGGCCACACTCCTAGAAAGAATAATTTTAATTTTCTTTTAAAATAAAAGTTTAAATGTCCTCTAAATTGTCAGACTCCCATACTCCTAACTCACCCTTGCTCATCTGTTTTTGTGTAGCATGTGAAAGTAGTTCCCTTTTTTTTTTAACTCCTGCTCATTTTTGAGCGTTTAGGTACATACATGAGTATACATTCTCTCTCTCATACCCAGACACAGACATACACACACACACACACACACACACACACACACACATACACACATACTCTCTCTCTCACATGAAAAAAGAGACATTTCCAGGTCAAGGAAAGTGATATAAAAGAAAGAAATTATAATGACAAATTCCATTATTTCTCTAATGGTGAATTTATTCATTTGCTTTTAAAACTAGAAGGGTGACTATCTTTCCATTTCAAATTACACTTATATAACACACTTAATAAAAGGTTAAATTAAATAAATTGAATAAGAGGCTAACATTTCAAAATTTAGATAATTAATTCTGAAATTAACTTTGCAGCAGTAAAATATATTAATATCTTTTCAAATTATATAGCAAACTAAACATACCTGAAAGACTGCAAAAGAATTCATGAACATGCCTAAATAATATCCTGTGTTATAAAGTTCCAGTTCATGGACCACCTAAGGAAAGATAAAATATACGGAATGAATGCACTCGTATCAACGTGTTCTGCCCTCTCAACAGTTCTGATATATACCTTAGGTAAGAGACAGCCCATATGCTTATCAAATTTGAAAATGACACAAATGGAGGAATAATGAATATGCAAGTGCCATGTTCATAATTCAATCAGCCAAAATTACACTTCTTTTTTAAACTTATTTTTATTCTGTTCAGCATTCCAGAATGCCTAAGAAGTGTGGGCTTGTTGACAAGACCAACACGTAGAGATCAGCATTAAAAATGACTCATACTTTTGACAAAGATAAATGGGTTCAATTGGATAGCTAACGTAAGTTCTAAAAAAATGTCAGTTAGGGACTTCCCTCGTGGCACAGTGGTTAAGAATCCGCCTACCAATGCAGGGGACACAGGTTTGAGCCTTGGTCCAGGAAGATCCCACATGCCATGCAGCACCTAAGCCCGTGTGCCACAGCTACTGAGCCTGCACTCTAGAGCCCATGAGCCACAACTACTGAGCCTGCGTGCCACAACTACTGAAGCCCTCGCACCTAGAGCCCGTGCTCCACCACAAGAGAAGCCACCGCAATGAGAAGTCCACGCACCACAACGAAAAGTAGCCCCCGCTCGCTGCAACTAGAGAAACCCCGCACACAGCAACGAAGACCCAATGCAGCCAAAAATAAATAAATAAATTCATTTTTTTTAAGTCAGTTAACTAAATTCTTTAAAATAACACAAAGAGACAACTCACAAAAGAGGAAACGCAAATTATGAATAAGCAGAAAAATATTCAACCTTATTGATAATCAAAGTGATGCAAATTACATCAATGAGATAGCTCTTCAATAACGAGATATTTGCATGTATCTGATTAGCAATGCTACTTTTTAAGAACAGTACTCATTGCTAGCAAGAGTGAGTAAAACAGGCTAAAAGAGTGAGTAAAATTGGTACATATAAACACAGAATAAGAATATGACCCAGCAATTCCAATCCTACATATATACCCAAAAGAACTGAAAACAGGGACTCAAAGAGATATCTGTACACCAGTGTTCATTGCAGCATTAGTTACAATAGCCAAAAGGTAGAAACAACCTAAGCATCATCAATAGAAGAATAAACAAACAAAATGTGGCATATATACACAATGGAATATTATTCAGCCATAAGAAGAAATAAAGTTCTGATACATGCTGCAACATGGATGCACCTTGAAAACATTGTGCTCAGTGAAATAAGGCAAACACAAAAGGACAAATATTGTATGATTCCACTTATATGAAATATCTAGAATAAGCAAATTCAGAAAATCAGAAGTAGATTAGCGGTTACCAGGGTTGCTAATGGAAGGGGGTGATGGAAAGTTATTGCTTCATGGTCACAGAGTCTCTGTTTAGAGTGATGAAAGTTTTGGAAATGACAGTTATGATGGTTGTACAATATTATGAATGTAATTAATGCCACTGAACTGTACTTCTGAAAATGGTTAAAGAGGCAAATTTTATGTTATATATATTTTACTATGGTAAAAAAAAGTTAAGATATTATATGCTTTTTGGTAACTATTTTGATACATTTCCCTTATTTGCATTAGCATTAAGACTGACAGACTAAGACAAAGACAGGGGGAAAATTACTAAAGGTTCTAAGTGTAAGTTTAAAAACACACCAAGTTTAAAATTAAACACCCAAACCACTGCTTCTGCTATACTAACAACACCACTGCTACATCCATGTTAAGTAAACATGGTGCTAGAACAAGTACCAAGGAGAAAATAACGGAATGAGAAAACAGAAAATTTCATAATATCTCAACAAGCTAGCCAATATAGTTAGCTCAACTATAGACAACGGAGCCAGAGCCAGATAGGATGGAGAGAAAAGGTTTTCGTTCCATAACTCCAACTCTGCCACAGAACACCAATATGTGCAAGATGTCCTTCTGCTGACACTCAGGTGCAAATCTATGGAATTATCTAGGAAGAAGCATCTCTTGCATAAAGAAGTCCTCCTTTTCTCACTGGCTCAGTGAAAGGCACTGTCAAAGCTGCAGCAAGAGAAGTCTGGTATCTGAAAATTAGTCCTGGAAGATCTAGGACACTTAAATTATTCCAAGGCATTCAAGAGTCTCTGGGTATCACCTATAAATTTAACAAGAATGAACGAAACCAAAACAGTCTATTACCATAGGCTCTTGACTCCCTCCTCCAGAGCCAACTCTGGAGAAACAATAAAAGCAAGCAAGAAACTTGGATGAGTAGAACAAGAAAGCCCGCAGGAGAGGGAAGGGTATCTCGATTTGGAGTGCTGGAGGAAGCAGATGGCAGAAAGCTGCTACAAATAGCAGTCAGGTGACGGTTGGAGGGAGGTTTTTAAATTCTGCTCGTGCTTCTCTTCAGAAGGTAGCCTCAGGACAATCATTCCTTGCAATTTCACTGCCAAAACCAGCAGCCAGCAGGCAGGCAGTGTGGCCAGGATAATACCAGGTGAGCACCTCTGCCCTTCTGGTGTGAGAGGGTGAGGAAACGTGAACAGACCTCTGGCCTTCAAGCACTCACTCTTCCTCCTCTACTCCTCCAAACTCTCAGAGCTGGGGTCATCACCTCAGGAGACCACGGCTTCCTGGGCTGCTTTTCCCTAAGAGCTTAAAAGTGAACTGCTGAGTGGAAGGGGACAGCACACTGGGAGGATCAAGAGTAGTTCTCAAGTCCCTGAAGTTCAACCTCTCGCCTCTCTTTAAATTCACAAGACATACATAGATTGGAACCTGGTGTTCAGCCTTCCCCAACAGACATTATCAGAGTAGCAGCCAAATCAACTAGCCATCCAATGAGTATAATTTCCGTAAAAGACATCCAACTGGACAACGTACAACGTGTGAAGCAGAATACTGAAAAGTCAGCTCAAGAATTTAAAATAAACATAGTAAATATAGGTAAGATAAAATATTAGCAATATAAAACAAGAAAAAATATAAGAACCAAATGAAAATAATACACATTAAAAGTATAACAGCTGATATAAAAGTAGGATATCCATCAAAGTAGGATAGATACAGCTGATGAATAATCAGTGAGCAGAAAGAGTCAACTGAGGAACTCTCCCAAAGAAATAAATAAAAGACAAAAGAGACAAAAAACAAAAAGCTAAGAGATACAGAGAAAAAAAGTAGAAGTGCCAATCTCTGAAAAGGAGAAGAAATGGAGAGAAAAGAACTATAGGAAGAAATAATGGATGTAAATTTCCAGAATCAAAAAATGAAGGGAGAGTATATATTGAAAGGGCAATTCATCATGACAAAGAACAAAAATTCTGTACAACAGCAACATGATCTGGCCAGGGTTGGGGAAGGAGGTGCAGACAGGGAGACACAAAAAGAATGCATAAGAATATGAGAGCACACTAAAATGCTTGCCTTCTCAGATGAAGATACAAATATTGATAATCTTAAGAAATCAATAAGGATAAATAAATATAAGCACAATTCATGAGTTAAGGGCATCTATCATGGAAATAAAAATAGAATCTGTAACTTCCAAAACCACAGAAAGAATAAAAAGAAACAAAAAGGAACTAGTCTAAATTTTAAAATATGAAATAAAAAAGCAGAAATAAGTCTTAATTAGAGCAAGGACTGATTTGTAAATGGGTTAAATAAGCTTATTAAAAGACACTATCAGATTAGATTAAAAAAAACAAAAGCAAAATATAATAATATGCTATCTACAAGATATAGGTAAAACAAAAACTTACAAAAGGTTGAAAATAAAAAGATGGAAAAATATACCAGCCAAGTATATTTGAATCAAAAGAAAGCTGGGATAGCAATCTTAATATCTGACAAAATTTAATGTAAACGTACAGTGAGATATAGAGACAGAGACAAAGAGAGCATGTGTGTGTGTGTATTTGTGTGTGTACACATATATATAGAAGGAAAAATGAAATAATATATTTATTAAGATATTTAGCAAGCTGTAAAATGAAGGATGCTATATTCACTTAAATCAAATGCAAAATGCTACAGACTTTTTAGAATATAATGTGAATTTAAGTGAAGGCAAGAGAAAAAAAGTGACCAATTGGTTTTAAAGGAGTTTTTTTAAAAAAGGAATGAGAAAAATTTGCTGCATAGACTGAAGAAAAATGTATAATTTTTCTCAAATGGATTGATTTTACAACAAGATGACCAAATTAGCCTATACATATATATCTTTCTTTCTGACGTGTTGTTAATCACTGTAGTTAATCAATCAGTGGATGTGGGTTATACAGTCTAGATTTCACTGACAAGTACATATAAAGAACTTACAGAGATTGGTTAAAAATGGCAGAGTAGAAAGACGTGCGCTCACCCCCTCTTGTGAGAGCACCAGAATCACAAGTAACTGCTGAACAATCATTGACAGGAAGACACTGGAACTCACCAAGAAAGATACCCCACATCCAAAGACAAAGGAGAAGCCACAATGAGATGGTAGGAGGGGCACAATCAAAATAAAATCAAATCCCATGACTGCTGGGTGGGTGACTCACAAACTGGAGAACAGTTATATCACAGAAGTCCACCCACTGGAGTGAAGGTTCTGAGCCACACATTCGGCTTCGCAACCTGGGGATCCAGCAATGGGAGGAGGAATTCCCAGAGAGTCAGACTTTGAAGGCTAGCGGGATTTGATTGCAGGAATTCAACAGGACTGGGGGAAACAGCGACTCCATTCTTGGAGGGCACACACAAAGTAGTGTGCACATCAGGACCCAGGGGGAAGGAACAGTGACCCCATAGGAGACTGAATGAGACCTACCTGCAAATGTTGGAGGGTCTCCTGCAAAGGCGGGGGATGGCTGTGGCTCACCGCTGGGACAAGGACACTGGCAGCAGAAGTTCTGGGAAGTACTCCTTGGCAAGGGTCCTCGCAGAGTCCACCATTAACCCCACCAAAGAGCCTGTAGCCTCCAGTGCTGGGTCACCCAGATCAAACAACCAATGGTGAGGAAACTCAGCCCCACCCATCAGCAGACAAGCAGGTTAAAGTTTTATTGAGCTCTGCCCAACAGAGCAACACCAAGCTCTAGCTACCACCAGGTGCTCCCATCAGGAAGCCTGCACAACCCTCTTAGATAGCCTCATCCACCAGACAGCAGACAGCAGAAGCAAGAATAACTACAATCTTGCAGCCTGTCAGGAGGAACTACAGTCCTGCAGCCTGTGGAATGAAAACGATATTCACAGAAAGACAGACAAAATGAAAAGAAAGAGGACAGTGTACCAGATGAAGGAACAAGATAAAACCCCAGAAAACAACTAAATGAAGTGGAGATAGGCAACCTTCCAGAAAGAATTCAGAATAATGATAGTGAAGATGATCCAGGATCTCAGAAAAAGAATGGAGGCAAAAACTGAGAAGATGCAAGAAATGTTTAACAAAGACCGAGAAGAATTAAAGAACAAACACCTAGAAGAATTAAAGAACAAACAAACAGAGATGAACAATACAATAACTGAATTGAAAAATGCACTAGAAGGAATCAATAGCAGAATAACTGCGGCAGAAGAACAGATAAGTGACCTGGAAGACAGAATGGTGGAAATCACTGGAGCAGAACAGAATAAAGAAAAATAATGAAAAGAAATGAAGACAGACTAAGAGACAACATTAGACGCACCAACATTTGCATTATATGGGTCCCAGAAGGAGAATAGAGAGAGAAAGGACCCAAGAAAATATCTGAAGAGATTATAGTCAAAAACTTCCCTAACATGGGAAAGGAAATAGCCACCCAAGTCCAGGAAGCACAGAGAGTCCCAGGCAGGGTAAACCCAAGAAGAAACATGCCAAGACACAGGGTAATCAAACTGACAAAAATCAAAGACAAAGAAAAGTTATTAAAAGCAACAAGGGAAAAATGACAAATAACATACAAGAGAACTCCCATAAGGTTAACAGCTGATTTCTCAACAGAAACTCTACAAGCCAGAAGGGCGTGGCATGATATATTTAAAGTGATGAAAGGGAAGAACCTACAACCAAGACTACTCTACCCAGCAAAGATCTCATTCAGATTCAACAGAGAAATCAAAAGCTTTACAGGCAAGCAAAAGCTAAGAGAGTTCAGCACCACCAAACCAGCTCAAAAAATGCTAAAGGAACAACAAATGCTAAAGGAACTTCTCTAAGTGGGAAACACAAGAGAAGAAAAGGACCTACAAAAACAAACCCAAAACAAGTAAGAAAATGGTAATAGGAACATACATATCAATAATTACCTTAAATGCGAATGGATTACATGTTCCAACCAAAAGACACAGGCTCCTAAATGGATACAAAAACAAGACCCTTATATATGCTGTCTACAAGAGACCCACTTCAAACCTAGGGACAAATACAGACTGAAAGTGAGGGGATGGAAAAAGATATTCCATGCAAATGGAAATCACAAGAAAGCTGGAGTACCAATACTCATACCAGACAAAATAGACTTTAAAATAAAGAATGTTACAAGAGACAAGGAAGGACACTACATAATGATCAAGGGATCAATCCAAGAAGAAGATATAACAATTATAAATATATATACACCCAACATAGGAGCACCTCAATACATAAGGCAAATGCTAACAGCTATAAAAAAGGAAATCAACAGTAACATAGTAATACTGGGGGATTTTAACACCTCATTTACACCAATGGACAGATCATCCAGACAGAAAATTAATAAGGAAACACAAGCTCTAAATGACACAACAGACCAGATAGATTTAGTTGATATTTATAGGACATTCAATCTGAAAACAGCAGATTACATTTTCTTCTCAAGTGCACACAGAACATTCTCCAGGATAGATCACACCTTGGGTCACAAATCAAGCCTCAGTAAATTTAAGAAAATTGAAATCATATAAAGCATCTTTTTCAACCACAACGCTATGAGATTAGAAATAAATTACAGGGAAAACAATGTAAAAAACACAAACACATGAAAGCTAAACAATACGTAACTAAATAAGCAAGAGATCACTGAAGAAATCAAAGAGGAAATTAAAAAATACCTAGAAACAAATAACAATGAAAACACTATGGTCCAAAATCTATGGGAGGCAGCAAAAGCAGTTCTAAAAGGGAAGATTACAGCGATACAATCCTACCTCAAGAAACAAGAAAAATCTCCAATAAACAATCTAACCTTACACCTAAAGGAACTAGAGAAAGAAGAACAAACAAAACCCAAAGTTAGTAGAAGGAAAGAAATCATAAAGATCAGAGCAGAAATAAGTGAAATAGAAACAAAGAAAACAATAGCAAAGATCAATAACACTAAAAGATTGTTCTTTGAGAAGATAAACAAAATATATAAACCTTTAGCCAGACTTATCAGAAAAAGAGGGAGAGGATTCAAATCAAAAAATCAGAAATGAAAAAGGAGAAGTTACAACAGACACCACAGAAATACAAAGCATCATAAGAGACGACTACAAGCAACTCTATGCCAATAAAATGGACAACCTGGAAGAAATGGACAAATTCTTAGAAAGGTATAACCTTCCAAGACTGAACCAGGAAGAAATAGAAAATATGAACAGACCAATCACAAGTAATGAAATTGACACTGTGATTAAAAATCTTCCAGCAAACAAAAGTCCAGGACCAGATGGCTTCACAGGTGAATTCTATCAAACATTTAGAGAAGAGCTAACACCCATCTTTCTCAAACTCTTCCAAAAACTTGCAGAGGAAAAAAAACAGAAGAAAAAAAATTGCAGAGGAAGGAACACTCCCAAACGCATTCTATGAGGCCACCATCACCTTGATACTAAACCAGACAAAGATACCACAAAAAAAGAAAATTACAGACCAATATCGCTGATGAATATAGATGCAAAAATCCTCAACAAAATACTAGGAAACAGAATCCAACAACACATTAAAAGGATCATACATCATGATCAAGTGGGATTTTTCCCAGGGATGCAAGGATTCTTCCATATACGCCAATCCATCAATGTGATACACCATTTCAATTAACAAATTGAAAAATAAAAACCATATGATCATCTCAATAGATGCAGAAAAGCTTTTAACAAAATTCAACACCCATTTATGATAAAAACTCTCCAGGAAGTGGGCAAAGAGGGAAGCTACCTCAACATAATAAAGCCCATATATGACAGACCCACAGCAAACATCATTCTCAATGGTGAAGAACTGAAAGCATTTCATCTAAGATCAGGAACAAGACAAGGATGTCCACTCTCACCACTATTACTCAACAAAGTTTTGGAAGTCCTAGCCACGGCAATCAGAGAAGAAAAAGAAATAAAAGGAATCCAAACTGGAAAAGAAGAAGTAAAACTGTCACTGTTTGCAGATGACGTGATACTATACCTAGAGAATCCTAAAGATGCCACCAGAAAACTACTAGACCCTATCAATGAATTTGGTAAAGGTGCAGCATACAAAATTAATGCACAGAAATCTCTTGCATTCCTATACACTAAAAACAAAAGATCAGAAAGAGAAATTAAGGAAATAATCCCATTCCCCATTGCAACAGAAAGAATAAAATACCTAGAAATAAACCTACCTGAGGAGGTAAAAGACCTGTACTCAGAAAACTATAAGACACTGATGAAAGAAATCAAAGATGACACAAACAGATGGAGAGATACACCATGTTGTTGGACTGGAAGAATAAATGTTGTGAAAATGACTATACTACCCAAAGCAATCTACAGATTCAATGCAATCCCTATCAAATTACCAATGGCATTTTTTACAGAACTAGAACAAAAAATCTTAAAATTTGTATGGAGACACAAAAGACTCCGAATAGCCAAGGCAATCTTGAGGGAAAAAAAATGGAGCTGGATGAATCAGACTCCCTGAGTTCAGAATATACTATAAAGCTACAATAATGAACACAATATGGTACTGGCACAAAAACAGAAATATAGATGAATGGAACAGCATAGAAAAGTCCAGAGACAAACCCACGCATCTATGGTCAACTAATCTATGACAAAGGAGGTAAGGATATACAATGGAGAAAAGACAGTCTCTTCAATAAGTCGTGCTGGGAAAACTGGACAGCTACATGTAAAAGCATGAAATTAGAGCATTCCCTGACACCATACACAAAAATATACTCAAAATAGATTAAAGCCCTAAATGTAAGACCAGACACTATAAGACTCTTAGAGGAAAACATAAGAACACTCTTTGACATAAGTCACAGGAAGACCTTTTTTGACCTACCTCCTAGAGTAACGGAAATATAAAATAAACAAATGGGACCTAATGAAACTTAAAAGATTTTGCACAGCAAAGGAAACTATAAACAAGATGAAAAGACAACCCTCAGAATGGGAGAAAATATTTGCAAATGAATCAATGGACAAAGGATTAATCTCCAAAATATATAAACAGCTCATGTAGCTACATATTAAAAAAACAAACAACCCAATCAAAAAATGGGCAGAAGACCTAAATAGACAATTCTCCAAAGACGACATACAGATGGCCAAGAAGCACATGAAAAGCTGCTCAACATCACTAATTATTAGAGAAATGCAAATCAAAACTACAATGAGGTATCACCTCACACCAGTTAGAATGGCCATCATCAGAAAATCTACAAACAACAAATGCTGGAGAGGGTGTGGAGAAAAGGGAACCCTCTTGCACAGTTGGTAGGAATGTAAATTGATATAGCCACTATGGAGAACAGTATGGAGGTTCCTAATAAACTGAAAATAGAATTACCATATGACCCAGCAATCCCACTCCTGGGCATATACCCAGAGAAAACAGTAATTCAAAAAGACACATGCTGGGAGGCAGACGCAAGAGGGAGGAGATATGGGGACATATGTATACATATAGCTGATTCACTTTGTAATACAGCAGAAACTAATACAACATTGTAAAGAAATTATACTCCAATAAAGATGTTAAAAAAAAAAGACACATGCACCCCAATGTTCATTGCAGCACTATTTACAATAGCCAGGTCATAGAAGCAATGTAAATGCCCATCGACAGACGAATGGATAAAGAAGATGTGGTACATGTATACAATGGAATATTAGCCACAAAAAGGAACAAAATTGGATCATTTGTAGAGACATGGATGGACCTAGAGACTGTCATACAGAGTTAAGTTAGTCAGAAGGAGAAAAACAAATGTCACATATTAACGCATATACGTGGAATCTAGAAAAATGGTACAGATGAACCGGTGTGCAAGGCAGAAATAGAGACACAGATGTAGAGAACAAACATGTGGACACCAAGGGGGGAAAGCGGGGGGTTGGGAGGGAGGGATGAATTGGGAGATTAGGATTGACATATATACACTAATATGTGTAAAATAGGTAACTAATAAGGACCTGCTGTATAAAAATAAAATGAAATTCAAAACAAAAGAGCTTACAAATAAAAATGAAATGACTAAGGAATAGGTGATTAGTTTATATAACACTAGATGTTCATATATTTCTTGGTTTGTAAGTTTTCTGCAGGTTAACATGATTTTTCACTCCCTCAATATACTGCAAATTCCTGATTCAATGGGGACTGTAATTATTTATAACCATTATGTACAACCAAAATAGAAAGTACTTCATAATTACCTAAAGCTCTCTCCAATGTCATTCAGAATTGTGCAAGTCCATCTCCTAGTACTTTCCCAAGAGTCTTCAGTTAAAATACAGTATGAAAATGAGGGAAGACTCTAAGTGGCATTTCTCATGTAAGACAGCAAAGACACTTGACCACAATAGCCTCTTTCCAACATTAACAACTGGAATGCAGATCCTTTTCATTCAGAAGTTTTACTGATTTACTGACTTATACTTGAAAAGGAACTAATGAAATTTCCTTTAGATACCTGAAGTAACACAAAGTTTCTTTTTTTTTTTTTTTTTTGCGGTATGCGAGCCTTTCACTGTTGTGGCCTCTCCCATTGCGGAGCACAGGCTCCAGACGCACAGGCTCAGCGGCCATGGCTCACGGGCCCAGCCACTCCGCGGCATGTGGGATCTTCCCGGACCGGGACACGAACCCGTGTCCCCTGCCTTGGCAGGCGGACTCTCAACCACTGCGCCACCAGGGAAGCCCCCACTTTTTTTCTCTTTTAATGTGTATTTTTGTAATGAAAAAATAGCTAAACTCACATTTTCCATTGTAATATCGTTTGAGACATTCATCAGATTCACACTTTTGTCGACAGCTACAATTCCAACTATTGAGTTTGGCTGCGTCACAGTGATCCTAAGAGAGACTCTCTCAGATGGTTCAGCATCGGCTTTACTCCAAAATAGCTGTATCTAAGAAAGGGAGAAAACAGGATTGATACATTACACTTTTTCAAAGCATTTCTTACGTCTTACCAATAGCAGATCAATGACAAAATCTAGCAAAGATTCTACATTTACCTTGGCCCGGGGACCATTCTAAAACCATACACAAGCCTTCTCCAGGGAAAGGAGTGAAAAGAAACCTCAGCCCCACAGTGTCGGCCAGTCATGGAACCTCTCACTGGGGCATAAATCAGAGTTTTCCTTCACTTCTCTACCCTTTCTCCACCTCCCACCCCACAGCCGCCAGCCAGTGCTGAAGTGAAGACACTGTCTGGCGTACGTGAGGAGGGCCAGTATTCAAGAGGGGGGACAGGAAAGAGGAAAGAAGCTGCCAGTGCCTGCACACTGGCCTCCTGGACTCAGAAGTGAGTGCGTGCAAGTGAGAGCCCCGGGGACTCCCAGAACTGGCTGGGCTGCGCAGGGGTGTCTTTCCCCAGGACGAGGCCATCAGACCAACACCAGTCAGGCCCCATGCTCTGTGCCTCCGTGGCTGCCTGAACTTCCTCTGTCATTACACTCAGCAAAGCACAGTCCTACCTGTACTTCTTAAAGAGCAACCATCCTCTCATCCCGGCTGAACCCAATGGCTTTGTTACAAGGCCTCTTCCTACTAGGAATGTTCATCTTGCCCAGCTCTGTTTCAACAGTCCCTCGCCCCAGTGACTGTACCACCTGATCAAGATGGCCTTCATGTCCCCCTCAGCTTGCCTGAACTTTAGAAACAGGCTTCTTCCTGACATTAAGCACCTAATTTCCCTTTTCTTAAAAAATTTGCAATTGTTAATGTTTTCTCTGTCCCTTTGAGATGTAAATCTTCTCCCGGCTTCCAGCCAGTTTTACTAGCAGGAATGTCTCTCTCAAAGACCTGGGAGCCATCCTTTTGAAGTATAATCATCAAGAAAGAGCCCTGATTGATCTCCCAGTCTCTGTAGATGAATAGAAGCCTAACTTATAAACTCCAGTTACCAAACCACATGGCCTAATCACGCTGACCAACCCCTCCCCCAGGGTCTCCCAGTACTTTTCCATTAACTCACACCAGTGCTTAAAAACCCTCCTGCCTTTTGTTTCAGTGGAGTTGAGTTCAGTCTCTCTCCCCTATTGCAAATGTCTTGAACAAAGTCTTCCTTGCCTGTTTAGCTTGTCTGATGCCATCTTTCTTTCACATGCCTCTTGAGCCATTGTATCTAGTTTACTCTTCTCCACTTATATCTTAAACAAGTTAAACAGAAAGAATACCTTTCCTTACCCCTTGTTTAAGGTAACTCACAGTTTGCATCATATGCAAACTTTGCACTTCTCATTCTTTTTTCTGCACGTCAGTGACCCCCTGGCTCCAACCTGCACTTCTGTGTGGATGATTTCTAAAACTACATCTCTTGCCCCTTCCACATCTCATTCATTTATTCCACAGTCATTACTGAACATCAACGAAGATTCATTAATGTTCTTGTGTTGAAACATATTTTATTTCCAAATATGCAGTTTCTTTCAGAGTAAATGTGGTAAACATTATCATATAAAAATGGAAGACTTATCTTTGCAAACACAACTGAAACTAATTTCTTATCTCTCATATCTAAGAAATTTCTTGGAAGTTATTTATACAGTCTGCTTCCTCAAAGCCTTTACACAGCAACTTTTTTTAGAACCTGCTCTCACTTTCAGAGATGTCTGCCTCTATGTTTAAGCCTTACTCCTACTTTAAAATTCACCTTTCTCAGACAAATACCGTATGCTAACACATATATATGGAATTTAAGAAAAAAAAATGTCATGAAGAACCTAGGGGTAAGACAGGAATAAAGACACAGACCTACTAGAGAACGGACTTGAGGATATGGGGAGGGGGAAGGGTGAGCTGTGACAAAGCGAGAGAGAGGCATGGACATATATACACTACCAAACGTAAGGTAGATAGCTAGTGGGAAGCAGCTGCATGGCACAGGGATATCGGCTTGGTGCTTTGTGACCGCCTGGAGGGGTGGGATAGGGAGGGTGGGAGGGAGGGAGACGCAAGAGGGAAGAGATATGGGAACATATGTATATGTATAACTGATTCACTTTGTTATAAAGCAGAAACTAACACACCATTGTAAAGCAATTATACTCCAATAAAGATGTTAAAAAAAAAATTCACCTTTCTCAGGGAATTAATGGAGTCACTAGAAGTCAAAAACTGTGCTCTGAAACTGACAGAATACAGCACTGCCTTTTAAAAAATTCTTTTCATAAGACAGAAAATAGAAGTCTGTATTATATTTTGACAGTCAAAGTTAGAGTTAACAGTTCTCTATAAAAAAGGCATGGATGACAACTGTTACTTCTTAAAATTTTAACAAATTCAGGGGGAAAATGCTACCAGAAGAACTGTATTCTACAAATCACTACTTTAAAATAATGATTATTGGGGACGTCCCTGGTGGCGCAGTGGATAAGACTCTGCGCTCCCAATGCAGGGGGCCCGGGTTCGATCCCTGGTCAGGAAACTAGACCCCACATGCATGCTGCAACTAAGAGTTTGCATGCCACAACTAAACAGCCCATGTGCTGCAACTAAGAAGCCAGTGAGCCACAACTAATGAGCCCTGGAGCTGCAACCAAGGAGCCCACCTGCCACAACTAAGACCCGGCGCAACCAAATAAATATTAAAAATAATAGTAATAATAATAATGATTATTTTGCTTCAGAGGTCCTGAGACGGCAGCAGCCTTTAGTGAGAACAATGGCTCATTTTAATATGTATGAGATAATTGAGCTCCACCTGTCAATCTTGCAATCTGGTTACTTCTCAGAATTGGGGCCCAGGAGTGTTTCCTACACAAGCTACACACCTTAGGTTACAAAAATCACTGCTGTGTGTGGAGACAAAACTCCACAGAGATCTCCACACGCAAAGCAGCCAAGCTCATTGTAAATTTGTCCTGGGTTAGTTTCCAGACTGATGAAATGGATAAACCAAAGCCCAGCTCTGCTTCCACACATCACTGCAGATGCCTCACTCCCTCCTACACCCCTCACTTCACTCCCACACAAATAACAACACCACACATATATTGCCATTGGAATTCCATGCCAGAGCAATATTGACTCCCCCATTTGGGAAATCCTGAAAGAGCTTGGATTTGAATTAAAGTCTTAAAGCCAAGAACCATGACTTACAAAGAAGACGCACAGTGTCCAATAATTCCACAGGTGAAAACAGATACACAGTAATTAAATATGAAGAGGTTTATCCATAGTTCTAGAAATGAATATAAATTTCTAACCAATTTGGTTTCATGACACTTTTCTAAAGAAATATTACATTTCTCAGACTTTGCTAATATGAAGTTTTCTTTTAAACATCGTTACCTTAAATCTTACCTTATTTTTAAAAACAAGCTGAACAGGAACTTTCAGAACATCATTTATAATTTCCCCATCATCTTCAATATAATACACAATGATACAGGCTTTTGGAGCCCAAGAATTTTCTGGTGTTAAGGAAAAAGTTGTTGCATTTTGCTTGCCTACAGCCACTAGCTGTCCCCTGGACACTACCTGAAAAGAAGAGTACATGAGTTTTATTTTATGTTAAAGCTAGTGAGAATCTCAATGGCAGCTATGTTTATCATAATTTTAAGCATACATGCAAATTCTTGACTTAAAGCAACTTCAAATCCTTTTTGAACACACACACACACAAAAGTAAACCTCCCTGACCAACACAGAGAGTACACACTGGTAATTAGAAAAGGATAAGATAAAGCAACCGTGACTGAGCCAACAGCAGCTTGATGGTCAAGAATCTATTTCTGAGTGGAAGGAATGCAGAGCACCACTGAGAGAGCTAGATTAGCAAAACTACAATTTATGGGGAGCATTTTTATTTGTTTTTGTTTTCCTTATGTTTTATAATTTTCTATAATGAACATACGTGGCTTATCTCATAGAATTTTAAATTTTAAACATAATGCAAGATTTCATTATTCATCTTAAACTGGAAATGCAAATATGGGTGAAGAAAGAAAAAAAGAGTTTGATTTCAATATGAAAAGGACAGCTTAAAAAGGCGTGAGGCTGATTTGTAGCAACATGGATGGACCTAGTATGATAATATACTAAGTGAAGTAAGTCAGAAAGAGAAATTCAAATACCATATGATATCACTTATATGTGGAATCTAAAATACGACACGAACTTATCTACAAAACAGAAACAGACTCACAGACACAGAGAACAGACTTGTGGTTGTCAGTGGGGAAGGTAGAGGAGGGATGAATTGGGATTAGCAGATGCAAACTATATATATATAGGATGGATAAACAACAATGTCCCACTATATATAGCACAGGGAACTATATTCAATGTCCTATAATAATCCATTGTGGTAAAGGAAAAAAATGTAAAATTTTGCAAAGTAAATTTATATATAACTTAGATATAAAAAACTCTGTAAGAGGGACTTCCCTGGTGGCACAGTTGTTAAGAATCCGCCTGCCAATCCAGGGGACACGGGTTCAAGCCCTTGTCCGGGAAGATCTCACATGCTGCGGAGCTACTAAGCCCGTGCGCCACAACCACTGAGCCTGCGCTCTAGAGCCTGTGAGCCACAACTTCTGAGCCTGTGTGCCACAACTACTGAAGCCTGCGCACCTAGAGCCCATGCTCCGCAACAAGAGAAGCCACCGCAATGAGAAGCCCATGCACCGCAACGAAGTGTAGCCCTTGCTCGCTGCAACTAGAGAAAGCCCGTGCCCAGCAACAAAGACCCAACGCAGCCAAAAATAAATAAATTTATAAAAGAAGAAAAAGAAAACTCTGTAAGAACGTATGTAAATATTACATATTGTGCATGTATAACATACAATACATTAAAATATAATAGTTTCTTTTAAGTGTGAGGCTGAATTTTAAAAATCAGTAAGTTCAGTTTCAAATTAAGGTAGACATTATTTCAGACGATTCTACAATATATCATAAATTTAGATTCTGTAAGAGATTACCATATAGCTAAACTCCTTCAACTGCTTGTTGCCACTAAGCACCAACTCAAAAGGTGATCCCACCTAGAAAAAAAATATTTTAATTAATATATACGTATCAGTGGCAAGACAGTCCAATTATAATTAACAAGTGATTGTAATCATTACCTTTATATTTTCATCTCTTGTTTTTAGCTGGATGTACGTTTTACTAGGAGACTTAAACATATCATGAACAGCCATGCTACTCACAGTATCAAGAAAAGAGGCCTACAACAAAAGAAAAGGCAACCATAAAGTTTCATCTTTAGAAACACCTTGATAAAGGATGTTACCTGCTGGACAATCAGTGAAAGGCAAATTCACTTTCACTTTTCTTCACGCAGGAAACAATACATTCCCCAGACATTGCCTCTTCATCATTTTACAGCTTATACTATAAAGAAGGTGATAGCTGTAAACGTGTAAAATGGTCTTCATCATCATAATCTAAGAGGAAAAAAGTATGGACGGTCCTAACTTAATTCCAAAACAAAGGTGTATTATCAGGAAACACTGAGAAGAAAGAAGGAAATGGAAAAGGAATCCTTTCCCCCACAATACAGAACTCAACTATAAGCAAGAAATCATATCAGCTCACTCAATCTGCCACTGGTGAGAGAAAAACTCAGAGGCCACACTGACAGGGCTGAGTGACCACGAGAAAGGGGGCCTCAGTCCAGCAAAGGAGTGTAAATGTAAAAAACATATTCCCCTTTGGTCTCAGCTCCTGCCAAAACACCATTTCAAATGACTGAAAATCACCTAGACTGGGAGTTTGGGGGCTTCTCCGTCATCTCTTCGGATCACTATTTTACTTTGCTCTTCAAAATGAATTTACAAGGAAGCATTCAGTCTAATTCTCAGCTACTATCATTAAATCACTTTTTAACCCTTTCCCCCCTTCTTTTAAAATAAAAATGTGTCCACTTCCTGTGTACCAAAGTGACCTCCCAACAGGTTGAGTGCCTACCACAAGATGACAATTTTAAGGTTGCTGCGGTAACATAATGATGGGAAACAGATGGCACCTTCAACTGTAGCTCGCTGGAATCGTCCAGGATTGGGAATTCAATCTTGAAGATTCCATTTGGGGGGACAGTATGATTTACGATCTGGACAGCCCCTATGTCCTGATTTCTACCATCCCATCTGTTCCAGTACTCGGTATAGCTTCTCTGCGTCACCGTCATGACTACATTATTTCTTCTTTCTTCAGGAGTCAGTTGATTGCCATCAGAACGGGTTACCTTCACCTAATTGTCAAAAGAAAACATTTTGAAATCAGGCAAACAAGAGAAGCAAAGGATTCAAGTTTCGTTGAATCCAGTTTCCATCTGTGCTGTTCCCATGAAACTGAACTCTCAAAAATCATTGGCAGCCCCCTAACCTCCAGGTTCCGTGGTCTCTCTGGGCGGCCTCCCCTCCCGTCTGGCTGTTATGCCTCCTGTTGCCTTCCACGGCTCCACAATCACCTCTTTCACTGCATACCCCTCTTCCTACATCCTCTCGGTGTCCTTTTTTATCCCACTTCCCTCTCCCTAAATGTGGGAATTTGTCAAAGCCTCATTATCATTTACCCTCAAAGGTCTCAGCACTCCTGCTACCATCCTGATCTGGCTCTGGAGCTCATACTCAACACCTCCAACCCCCTGCAGGAAATTTCTACTTGTACATCCCTGTCATCTCAAATTCAGTACATCTAAAGGTGAGAAACCGCCTCGCCTTTCCTATTTTTGCTAATCCCACAATTCCGTCAGACTTAACATCTCTGAATTTCCCTTCCCTCTCCCCACCTTCCAAATCCAATGCACACCAAGTCTTACATCTCTTACATGCTCTCCACCCAGAGTCAGCTGCGCAAGCCTCCTGCTGGCCTCGTTCCCGGGCTGCTGCCCCACTCCTGCACACAGACCCCACCAGTCCCCCTGGAACGCTGCTTTCGCCACACCCCTCCCACGTTCATAAGGACCAAGATCTTCACTGCTTAGAGCATGTGAGACACGGAGGACCCTCTGCAATCCCCAAGCTTCGCCTCCTGCTTTCTCTCTGACCTTTCCTGGACACGAGCTCTCTGCTGTCACTGCCCTGGTCCAGTCACTGTCACCTGAAGGCACCCTGGCTTGCCAACCAAAGCTCTCGCCTTGTGTAGACGTCTCAGCTCATCTCGTTCCCCACCCACACGTCCCAACACTGAAAATGCTGCAGATCTTGTAACAAATAACCTAAATCTTCTGCTTCTCCATAAAGCATCCCTGAGTGACCCCCATCCCTGTCCTACAGCCAGTTCCTCCTCCCGGAACTCTCTTTGTTTCCCTCTATTCATTTGCAAGTTACCATTTGCAGATTCCTGGGGGTTTTCTTAACTACCTTTTCAAACTGTCTAAATTATAAGATTATTAAAATCAGAAGCTATCTAAAACTTTTTTTTCTCACTAGATCACTGGTTTATTGTAAAAAAGATATTGAGCGAGATGGAAGAGATGTTTAGGGCGAGGTATCAGGACAGGACCCTCTCTGAGCGCATCCCTGCCCCCCAAATCTCCACATAGCCACCAACCTAGAAACTCTAAAACTTCTCTTGATCTATTCAACAAGAAGTGACCCTCCTTTCTTTAAAGCAGGGGCCAGAGACTATGACAGGCAGGGAGGCCAAATCCAGTCTCTTTGGAAGGAAGTTTTTATTGGAACGTGACCACCCTCGCTTGGTTACCAAGGGGCTGTGGCCGCTTTCATGCTACAACGTCAGAGTCACACAGTTGTGACTCAGACCATATGGCCCTCAAAGCTAAAAATATATACTATCTAGCCCTTTGCAGACAAAGTTTGCCAACACCTGTTTTAAATCCCTACAGGAATGTGTTCATGACACTGATTTATCCTGCCTTGAATTACAGTTATGTGTATATTTTCTTGTCACCATCACAAACACTGTGACTCCAGGGTAGAGACTGGGTCCTTCTTAGGTCTGTAAGCCCCACTTATTGACTCAGTCAATAAATGTTAATTCAGTATTCTCTCAAAAAATTGAGTAGATTAGTTGATACTTTTTAATGCTACATCTTTGCTAGGACTAAAATCAGTCATTATAAAAATCAAATTGAAATTGAAATTTTTTGACTACCATCTAATTCCTTCAATTAATTTATAAAAACTTCAACGTCGCAATTCAAATCTAACTTGAATTACTTATTAAATATATTTTGAGGAAAAATTTTTTGGAAACTACTTTTTTAAATAAATTAGATAAAGGTCATTTGGAAACAATTCTGTGTGCCTCATATATCTAAAGGGGAAAAGTAATCTACCCACCTTGGGCTTAAATTTTTTAAAAAGCATTGCAAGTACTATTTCCCATTCTGTTTCACTAAACTGAACTTACTGCTTTAGACAATTAATAAATATGCCAACTTACAGTGGCTGTGAAGTTGAGAGATGGCTTTAAGACAGTAGCATAATCAAAAAATTCAATGATGTAATCGTGTTGCTTGAAAAATACATTGGAGCTTGCATTTCTTGAGATACCTGTTTTGGAAATTGCACCATTTAGAAAGTAAAAGTAATATATCACCAACAGCTTCTATCCACCAAATCTCTCCATCTGAGCTACTTCCCAAAGGGGTTAGGGTATCAGGACACAGAAGCCTCTTTGGCTTGGCCACAAAGAGGACCATACATGTCCTCTGCGGATCCCTTCTGAGCACCATTAGTGTCCCCCAATCAATGACATGTGCACCAGAGATCAGGCCACTGACAGAATAGTCTTTTTGCACTTTCGGGGATTGGTGAAAGCCATTAAAAAACAGCCACCGAAAGATCCAAGTAATTAACCTTTATTTTATTATTAAAAGAGAAAACTGTCTAGGAGCAGGTGAGATTTCAGAAGATGTTATTTAAAAAAAAAAAAAAAAAAGGAGGATGGTTAGTCAGCTGAAAAGGTAGCCCTTCCATATAGTTTTCAGTTTGGAAAAAAAAAAATAGAGATGGAAAAAATTATAAATACCTATCACAGGTGGTTGAGGTACATCCTTTCAAAGAAAATAAGTTTCCCCTTCATTACGAAAACATTCTGCAAGCTAGACTAATAGTCATGACAATCTCAGCATTAACTAGCATCCTTAGGCAACAGTGCCCTCAAATGAACTTACCGATTATAATAAGAGATGACAGAGCAGCACAACAGAAATAGCTTTACCTTCACTTCAAAGTCTACAAACCTGTAAGTGATTCTGTCACTGTGGCTAAAATTTCTACCGGCCCAGGAGAAGACAGATTCATGTGTTCAGAAAGGCCATCCGAAAAATCCATTACCTTTTTCATCTCTTCATCGTTAAAAGAGAAGTTTGCAGATCCATTTATCTGTTTTGTTAAAAAAATTTTCAATGTCATTCTTCACTTCGGCACTTCAAATTTTAGAAATAAAACCCAAACTAAGTCACAACAATACAATGGTTCTGTTTCCACTTTAATCATTTTTTTAAAAAAGGGTAAATTCTCATTTGTTCAATGATAGAAAGCTCTTGATTTTCTCATGCTCAACTTTTGGTTAATTCAGTATAAAATCTTATTTCTAGAGAAAGTACACTTACAGTTTTTCCCCATTACAAGTTATAAGATATTTGCAAAAGTTACCTTAAATGTTTTTGTAATATTTTTCTTCACACCCCAAAAGGATAAAGGTAAAAATGTAAGTGTTAGGTCTCCTTTCACTGGCTTCCCATATGTATACCTGAAAAATAATACACGAGGCCTAACTTAAAAGAATTGTATTAAAAACATACTCTTACTACAAATTTCTAAAACTAAAACATAGTTAGGAATGTGCTTAATAAATGGTGTCCTTGATATTAAGTCT
This sequence comes from Delphinapterus leucas, assembly GCF_059928025.1. Classification (NCBI taxonomy): domain Eukaryota; kingdom Metazoa; phylum Chordata; class Mammalia; order Artiodactyla; family Monodontidae; genus Delphinapterus; species Delphinapterus leucas. The sequence goes on along the minus strand of NC_143140.1, from coordinate 16,981,143 downwards.
CCAAAATGAGAAGACTTTTAACTACAATACCTCAAAAACGGTTCATAATACACACTTTACCCAGCCTCTGGAGACTCCACAGAAAATCTGATCATAATTGGAAGTGACAGTTTCCCATCAAAAGATTTTTAAAAGGTTATGAAAATCTTTTATTCTTAGAAATCTGGACTGGCCCATTAACTGCATGCCCAGGAGACTTTGTAGCTTTTGAATATTTTTAAATGTTAGTTGAAATTGCATTTGCCGTGGCGAATTTTATTTATTTTAATGAGGTGGGAATAGTGAGCAGACGTTCACATCAAAGCTAATAAACAAATGCAGATTTTTATTCATCTCAGTTAAAGATTTCAAAACTAAAATGAGCGTGTTAACCTTATTCTCCAGGAAATTTCCAGTAATCTTCTGCACATTAACTATGCCTTCATGGGACAGATGGCTACTAGCAAAAGTAACCAAAATTGTTATCATCTACTCACAGAGATGACCATAATAGCTAATACAAATAAATATTTAAAATCATATCTATAACTTAATAACAACCATCCAAGTGATAAGACAACAGAATTCATCTCTCAAAGTACACCCAAAGAACAACTGGATTTCAAGTCCTACTCTTTACCCCCAATTCCATGACAAGACCAAAACTATTGCCCATACACCTTAATTTGGTTCACTCAAAGTAACAGGCTTTTGATTGCGTACGGAGGACTCTGCTTTGCTACACACAGCTTGAAACTGAAATCTTAGGAGTTACGTTGCTTATCCATTTGTTCTTTTCAATAAGCATTTATTGGAAGCCCACTCCATGACTGGCACTGTGCTAGGCACCCAGGTGCGGTAGTAACCATGACACAGACACAACCTCAAAAGGGTGGAACAGCCATGTTTTTAGTGCTTTGAGAGCTATAAGGATAGAGGGTTAGGGGCAAGCAGCCACGCCTTGAAATTGCCTATGTAAAGGCCTCTTGGTCAGAAAAAGCATTCTGCATTCTTGGAAGCACAAGTAAGATCTGGCAGGAGACTTTGGGAGGGTAGATGAGGGGCTGGGTGAGGTGTTTCAAAAGACATGAAGCTAGAAAAGAACTCTGTAAGATACACTAAAAATTTTGAACTTCACCCTCAAGGCAATGGTCTGAAAGAAGAAGGCAGAAGGGGGTGTGGAGGGGGTGGTTAGGATGAGGTGGAGAAGAAAGAGAGAAGGCGGAGAAGGCCAACAAGAAGAGGAAACAACAAGACGTCTGGATCCAAAGTAAAGGGAAGATTGGATGTGGTAAAAATAGAGGCAGGAAAAAGTTTTAAGAAACTACAACCGTAGCTGAAGAGGTGACATTCCTGAATCAAGGAGGTGGCGGTGGAGAAAGGTAGATGGATTATTTGAGAGATATTAAGGAGAGAGACCCAACAGCACTGGAGGTTGACTGGCTATGGGGATTGAGGGAGTCAGACAAGCACAGCTGACTTCAGCTAAAGAGAGTGTGCTGCAGTCCACCCAAGAGAGGGATGCAGAGAACCAGGTTTGGGGAAGACGACTGATTAAAATATCTGTGGGAGGGCTTCCCTGGTGGCGCAGTGGTTGAGGGTCCGCCTGCCGATGCGGGGGACGCGGGTTCGCGCCCCGGCCCTGGAAGATCCCACATGCAAAAAAAAAATATATATATATATATATATCTGTGGGATATCCAGTGGGCAATGTCCAGTGGGCAGCGAGACATGGGGATCTGACTGTAAAGCTAGAAATGTGGGCTGGCGATACGGATTTAGGTTTCATCAAATTATAAACAGCAGAAACCCTGGCCATGGAGAAGAAAACTCCGAGTAAATGTGTAAAAAGAGAAAAGAGAGCCAAAGATGGAACTCTAAGAACAAGAACGTTTACAATGTGATCAGAAGAGAGTTGTCTGCAAAGAGTCTCAAAGGAGCAGCCTAAGGGAAAGGAGAAAAACCAGAAAGGAAATGGGAGAGGACAGCAATGTCCGATGCTGCAAAGGGAGAAAAAAGTTGTAAAAGCCTAAGAAAGTACACACAAGGCGAGGCAAGAAGGAGGTCTTTGTGCCGTGGTGAAAGCAGTTTCCATATCACGGTGAGCGAGAAAGGAAGAACGCAGGGGGCTAAAGAACGAACAGGATGTGAAGAAGGGGAAAAGGCAGCTCCAACTCTTCAAAGAGGCGAGAGACAGGGCAGCAGCTAGGAGGAGGCATGAAGGTCAGGGAGGGTTCGTTTCCTTTAATGACAGAAACGTTTGAACGCAGAGATAAAGAGCAAAAGGTTAAAGATACCAAATGGAAGAAATCAAGACACAGGTAGAGGGGAAGTGGGCCTGGGATTCTCCCGACAGAAGAGTGAATCCAAGGCCCAACTGGAAGGATCAGCCTGAAGGGAGGAGAGACATAGACAGACCCTCACCATCATCACTTCCATCTTCTCCAGGACACGGTATTTATAGAATAGGTCTCCACCGATTTTTAGAGACTGATAAGAGACCTTGCTAGTCAAAAGATTTCCTGAATCTGTTGCAAAGTTGTAAATTATATCCACAATCTGAATTTAAAAAGACCCTCCTGGGACTTCCCTGCTGGCGCAGTGGTTGAGAGTCCGCCTGCCAATGCAGGGGACACGCGTTCGTGCCCCGGTCCGGGAAGATCCCACATGCCGCGGAGCGGCTGGGCCCGTGAGCCATGGCCGCTGAGCCTGCGCGTCCGGAGCCTGTGCTCCGCAACGGGAGAGGCCACAACAGTGAGAGGCCCGCGTACCGCAAAAAAAAACAAAAAAAAACAAAAAAAAGACCCTCCTGAAATGCACTGATAGGCCCAGAACTCATGAACGCTGGGGTGGAGGAGGCCTCTGGGGAAAGGGCCTCGGCCCTGTCGGGATCTGCTCATCTGAATTCACGCTGCCCTGGGACAGAACCGCCTTACTTTGCTCCCAAAGCGGACATCATCCCTAGGCAACTGAAACCTGAAGGAAGAAGATTTAATAGGAAGGAAATACTCGGAACGGACTACAGGCAGACCTCGTTTTATTGTGCTTTGCACAGTAAACACACAGATACTGTGTTTTTTACAAATTGAAGGTTTGTGGCAATCTTGCGATGAGCAAGTCTATTGATGCCCTTTTTCCAAGAGCATTTGCTCACTTCATGTCTCTGTAACACATTTTGGTAATTCTCACAATATTTCAAGCTTTTTCATTACTATTATATTTGCTGTGGTGATCTGTGATCAGCAATCTTTGAGTTTACTATTGCAAAAAAAAATCACAGTTCACTAAAGGCTCAGATGGTGGTGAGCCTTTTTTAGGAATAAAGTATTTTCTAATCATTGTAGGTACATTGGTTTTTTAGACATAACTCTACTGAAGCCGAGCAGGACCCTGTGGGACTCCCGGGCACAAAAGCCTTTCTGTGTTCCCTTCACTGAGTTCCAAAGGACAGGTTCAAACAGTTGCTAATCAGGGAAGGGAGGGGCTGCAGAGACAAGGGAGGAGCCGCCAAGAAACAATAGTGCAGCCTTGGGGCAGGGTCCTGGTTCCCCGCACCCCCCCCCCACCCCCACCCCCCCCCAAAGTATACAAATAACAGTATCTTTGAGCTCTTCTGCAGAACTAAAACCCCCAGCAAATGGAAGATGTTAAGTACTCGATGAAGCACGCTTCATTCCAGAGAAGGTCACAGTTCACCCATCATCACCTGGTGCCAGATGACCCCTGCATTGAAGGAATGCAAGCCCTGCATGCACCCTGATCCTTTTCAGCAACCCCGCCCCTTGACTATAAAACTCCTCACAAACGCCCCTGGGTTCGGACACACAGTTCTGAGGGCATTAGCCCACTTGACCCCCTTTGCCTGGCAAAGGAATAAAGCTATTCTTTTTTACTTCACCCATAACTCTGTCTCCGAGAATTAATTTCGGTGCCGGGGCACAGAGGCCGGATTCGGCTTTACTATTGCACACTTAATAGACTACAATCTAGAATAAAATAACTTCTATACACATTGGGAAACCGAAAAAACTTCACGTGACTCTCTTTACTGCAATATTTTCTTTATTGCAGTGGCCTGGGACTGAACCCACAATCTCCAAGGTATGCCTGTACTATGAGAACTAGCCATGTCTGAGAACTTTAATTGGCAACAATTGTCTCACTACCTAGAACAGACAAACCAAACGCTTAGATGGGCTTTCTGATGTGTCTAGGCTAACGTCCCCAGTCACTTAATCAAACACTCTAGGTGTCAAGGTGAAGGTATCTCATAGGTGTGATTAAAGTCTATAGTCGGTTGGTTTTAAGTAGAGGAGATTATCCTAGATCATCTGATCAGCCTGATCTAATCAGTTGAAAAGCCTTAACGCAGAGCTGAGAATTCCCTAAAGAGGAAGAAATCCTGCCTGTGAACAGAAACGTCAGCCTGTACCTGAGAGCTCTAGCTGCCCTTCCTGACAACCTGCCTTACAGATTTTGGATTTCCCTAGTTAGTCCCCCCAGTCAAATAAGCCAACTCCTTGCAGTAAATCTCTTAATATATGCCTCCTGCTGCTTCTACTTCTCTGGCTATAGCTCGACTGATACACATACTAAAGAAAATGACGAGAATACAACCTGTGGAGCCCTAAAGAACTGCCTGGGGACCGTCACAATTGCCATGTCATTCTCAGCCATTAGCATCTCAAAGGGGCTCCACAAATGAGAATCAGGATGACACTGCGGGGTTGGTGGGAAGAGGTTGTCAATGTTGTTGCTTCAAGGGATCCACACCCCCTGAAAATGTACAATAAATTCCCTAGATGACAATAAATTTCCTAGAGAGTTACCAAAGTTTAAGAACCACTGTTTTAACTGGTTGTGCTAAATCCCTGGCACACCCCTGAAAACTAAAAACAGAAAAAAAGAAGGTATCAATTTTCAACCTAATCCATGTGGACACTGATGGTTTATGCGGATTTGAAGTCACTAAGTTTTATAAGCGTTAGTCAAAGAACTCAAAATAAAACGCAGACAGAATGCCTGACCTTCAGCTAAGATCAAGGGCAGGAAAATAATTATGACAAAGCGGGCATTTATGTGTTTTCCAAACCATAAATTCAGCCACAGAACCCAGATTCACATGGTAAGCTACCTCTTAGTTGAACTAACTTGGTATACAAATGGTAGACACATTTTTGCCTTTATGTCACATGGGTGTCACATGATTTGTTTGCCAAAAGAATCTAAAGCAGGAGTCCTCAGACGTTTTGGTGCGTGGACTCACTGCCCATTGACTGCCACTGCCACAAACCCTCACCAGGAGAGGAATGTTGCGATGAGTGGTGAAATGGGGTCCAGTTTTTACCAGCTATTACAAATAAATTCTGAAGCTAAATAAATTTCACAAACAGCACAGATATTGACACATCAAAAATAAATGCTACAGGGCCTCCCTGGTGGCACAGTGGTTGAGAGTCCGCCTGCCAAGGCAGGGGACACGGGTTCGTGGCCCGGTCCGGGAAGATCCCACATGCCGCGGAGCGGCTGGGCCCGTGAGCCATGGCCGCTGAGCCTGCGCGTCCGGAGCCTGTGCTCCGCGACGGGAGAGGCCACAGCAGTGAGAGGCCCGCGTACCGAAAAAATTAATTAATTAATTAATTTTAAAAAATAAATGCTACAAGGCACACCCATCCTGGGGAAGGAAAGGCAAGCACCTCTCCATAAGGGCTGCGGAGGTCACGGGGAGCGTGCTGAGGTTTACTGGGGCCCACAGCAAGACCTTCTCTGGTTGGAAGAGGCGCAAGTGACACCAAGGAGGGACAGCTGAGCAGGGAAAGGGCACCGCGATGCTCCACGAGGTCCTGGCCCCTTAGAGGATTAGGTTGGCACCCAGCCCGCACACAGGCTGCTTTCCTGAGGAGGCCTAGTCACCCAGGCCAACTCCAGCCCACTGACAGGTCCCGGCCGAGGAGGGACGTGCGTCACAGGTGTCACCGCATCCAAGTCCTAGCAAACCCCGGGGGATGGGGAGGGATAAAAAATTTTTTTTTAAAATTTAAAATGCTACAAGAAATCGGTCCTGGAATTACTTGAGGGCACTCCCAGCCTATACGTTTGAGAGCCAGTGGTCTGGAACTCTGAAGACGCTTTTTGCCTCAGCAAAACAAAATGCTGTGATGTTCGAGCCATTGGATCAAAATCATGAAAGCCACCAGACAGCAGTTACACGGGGCGGGGCTGGAAGTCCCCTGTATCCAAAAGCTGAAATGGATGATGAATGTAGATCACTGACTCATCTGTGAATTGCAATAAAGCAACCAAACCCCTCCCCCAAGTCTCAACCTCCATTATAGACAGCTGAATGAGGACTAAATAAAGCTTTTTTTTCAATCTGGCACAATCTATCAGGTAAATCCCTTGAGTAGCCTTAGAAAGACACTAGCCTATGGGGAATATTTTAGGACTGGATCAGCTTGGAAGCAGAGACATGGGTGCAAAGACCTGTGCAGACATGTTCCGTGCTTAATTATTTATTATAAACATTTGTTTCCTGCCCATTGGGGTATTTTAATAAACAACATATTGTGCTAATGTTCTGGAGTATATAATGAGCTCTTTGTCATACAGTTTCAGAACAGTTTAAGGTCATAGAAAGCAATATGATACTTACTTTGCTGTGACGGTACCATTTAAACTCACAGAATTTAAAGAACAGTATAATGGTGTCTGCAAAGTGACTTCAAATTTTGGTAATACTGGAAAAGAAAAGCAAGGATATTTTAAACAATCCATTTACCTCTCATTTTACAACTTAACAAACTAGAGAACAGAACTGCTTTAAAGGAGTTGATAAATGGTACCATTGGCACTTAGATTCACTAGGCTCCAAGTACACATTAACACATAGATAAAAGTACTTCATTCCACTCAAAATCAGAAACCCTACAAGGCTGGTAACTAGACAGCGATGGGGATGGGGGAGTTGCTATGGACACTCGGGTCTGTGAAGCCTCCCACCGGTAGAATCTAAACTGTATCCACATGCAAAGCCATCTGAGTGCTAGAAGGCCAGGGTTTTCACTCACCCGTCACCCACCAGTGTGCACTTACTGCTTGTTAAAATACTTCCATATCACTCGGTAAATAGCTACTTCTGAGCAGCCCCTTCCCTAGGACTTTTTTCCAATTTGGTTACGAAAAGCACATCCTGAGACCCCAAGACTCTCCTTTTTCTTCAGGGTGACACACATGCAGTCACAGAGAATCCATGTCCTTTGAGACCATCAAAGGTAAATGTGGTGACAGTCTAACACGATGGATTACTACGAAGTTGTGTCCTAGGATTTCTAGTTAATAACTAAGATATGGCTACAAAGTAATGATGCTTTTCTTGTGCAACAGGTACTGGTTCCCGAAGGTAACCCTAAAATTAGAAACCCCTACTTTGGTTGGCTTTATATAATTAGGCTATGAAATATTTTATAAATAGTAATATTATTTAATATAAAACACCTCACTGGAGTAAAAAAAAATTTCATTTCCTTCCAATCTATAGAAATATTCCTCTTCTCTAACTTCACTGACCAATGAAATAGATCCGTCTCATAACAAGGCATCTCACCATTCAGTTAACGCAAGAGAAGAATCAAGACGACCAATAAGTCAGCAGAACAGGACAGACCTCCAGCTCCAGGCTAAAGACCCTTGGAGTGCCAAGATGCTCTGAGGCCCGAGACCACTCCAGGACTCTGACCCTCCTCCAATGTCCTGGCCACTCAGAGGTGGAATTTTCTTAGACCAAGGAAATTTAAATGTCCCCTCCTCAAACATCACAGGTTGGCAATCAATTGCCCCTCCACTACATACCCCCTTCAACAACATACAGCCACCCAGCACCGCCTCTGTGTGAAATAAAAACAGCCTATAGAAGCCTCAGCCACCTCTGATTTACTCCTCTAGATCGGGGCTGTCCAAAAGAAACAAAATCTGAGCCACATGGTGTAGTTTTAAATTTCTAGTAGCCACATTTAAAAAGGAAAAAGAAGCAGGTGAAATTAATTTTTGTAATATTTTTACCTAAAGCCATATATCCAAAATATTATCATTTCAATATGTAATCAATATAAGTAATTATTATTAATGAGCTATTTTTCTTTCTTTTTTTATACCGTCTTCAAAATTTCGCATTCTACATGCTTAGAGCACATCTCCATTTAGACCAGCCACACTTCAAGTGTTCAGCAGCCAACGTGGTGAGTGACCCTGAACCGGACAACACAGCTCCAGATGGGGGAGTCAGTAAACAATGACCAGCATGAGCTAAGAATGGGTTTTGCATTTCCAATTGGTTGGAAACCATCAAAAGAAGACTACTTCACGACATGGGAAAATTATATGAAATCCAAATTTCCACATCCATAAATAAAACTGCATTGGATCACAACCACTTTCACTTACATATTATCTACGGCTGCTTCGTGCTACAACCGCAAAGTTGAGTAGTTAAGACAGAGCCGTGTGGCCCACAGAGCATAAAGTTTACTATCTGGCAATTCACAGGAAAAAGCTTTGCTGCTCCCTGTTCTAGGTGATCATGAGGCTGAGCTGTGACAGTGCTGTATGGGATTCATGGACCAGAGCCACAAAGGTGCAAGCAAACGACTTTCCAGAGAATTTCTACTGCCTGAATGAGACACAATCTCAAAAAGTAACACAAATCAGATGAAAACGCTTGTGTGCAACCTCAAAGCAGCTGTTCAAAGTACAACTAATTGTGGGGTCCTATGCCTTCACTCTCCGATTTCCTTCCTCTCCATCCACCAACAAAACACTGGGGTCGCACATTGCTTACATCTACGTGTTTCCAAATGCGATATTACAAATGGGGCACCTGCAGGAAGAGGATTTACCCAAGTTAAACCCTGTCTTCACCAGTGCTGACCAAATGAAAGATATGGGAAATGACTGTGGTTATGCTTTAAAAAAAAAACACCGTACAAAATTTTAAATATGTTATGATCACAGCAAAGTAGAAAAACAGAATAACTATACATACAAAGAGCAGGATAATGGGACTACAGCCAATCTTATTCCTACTTTACTCTTTATAAAGAAAAAATGTTCAGACCTATAGGAAATACTAGGATTTTACCTGGTAAAAATCCACTGGGATTTTTACTTTAAATAATACATCTCTTAGAAATTTCTCTTATCTCTGTGGAAAGTAATAAATGTGTTTTCCATCAAAATAAGTTGAAGAACTCTTACCATATTCTGAAACCTGAAATGACTGATAATATGTCTGGTCCTATTGGGAAGAAGAAGAAAAAGACAAGAAAATATATGAGTTCTTATTTAATTACTTTGCTTGCTTGCTTACCTCACAAAAACATTTAGAAAACATTTTTAATTACATTTATAATTATTTAACGAACGAAACAATTTGTTTTAACTCCGTAGAAGTTTATTTTCAGTTATCTGCAACATGCAGTCTGTGAATTTCATGAGTTTTTCTTAACAATCCACTAACATAACAAGGTGACCTGTCTCTTTAATTCACTGCAGGTCATTGAAACAAACCGCTTAACCTGACTTCCCTCATTTGTGAAATGAGAACAAGATTAAATTGGGTAATTTAGGAGTTTATCAAGCAAGGGTAACACATGTCAAACTAACAGGAAATGACTTCAAATTTGGTTTGTCTATCCCTATCAAAGCAAACCAATGAAGAATATATAAAAGAGTCAAGAATGCAAAATCACCATGGACCACCACCCTTTATCTTCCTAATTCCTTGAAGTATTTTCTACTGTAACCCTTAAATCAGTACACTCTACCCTATTTTTTTTTTTTTTTTTTTTTTGCGGTACGCGGGCCTCTCACTGTTGTGGCCTCTCCCGTTGCAGAGCACAGGCTCCGGACGCGCAGGCTCAGCGGCCATGGCTCACGGGCCCAGCCGCTCTGTGGCATGTGGGATCTTCCCGGACCGGGGCACGAACCCGCGCCCCCTGCATCGGCAGGCGGACTCTCAACCACTGCGCCACCAGGGAAGCCCACTCTACCCTATTTTAACAGATACTGTTAATTATTTCCTTTTCCAGTGTCAACAAGAAAACGTGTGGCCTAGAATATCTTTTTTTCTCCAACTCCTCATATTTCTATTTCTCCATTCCTAGTCATACGTAACACATTAAATAGAACCACTTCAAGATAGCTAAGAAATTCCACCAATGAAATGTGTATTCCAATTCTGATTCCCTAAGTTTATCAAAGCAAATACACAGATGCAGCTACAAGATATTGGCTTTTTTTTTTAAATCATATTTGTTTAACCTAAAGTAACTGTACATCACCTAAACTAACATGATAGTATAAATCAACTATACCTCGATAAAAAGTAAATAAAATTTTAATAAATAAACTGTACACCAGCAAACTATTTTTTAATCCTAAAAGAAGGATACAGTTCATTTCAAAGTATAAGACAAATATAACTACTTATATGCCAACAAAATAATTGTCTAAAACCTGGCTTCAGTGTTGGCATTTAAAGTAGATCCCAAAGAACTTGTGTTGATCAGTCTTTAAGAATCTCCACATTTGTCACTTCTATCTTAAAGTGTTTTCATGTCATATAAAGGAATGTTATAAATTACATGTCTTTGATTCATTTATAAGTTCTGATTTGTCATCCTCAAAAATTAAATCAAGAAGGCAATCTACCTTTAGTACCTGTTTTACTGATAACATAAGAATTCTAGTCGTGGGACTTCCCTGGTGGTCCAGTGGTTAAGAATCTGCCTTCCAATGCAGGGGACGCAGGTTCAATCCCTGGTCGGGGAGCTAAGATCCCACATGACACAGGGCAAGTAAGCCCACGCACCGCAACTACTGAGCCTGCGTGCTCTGGAGCCCACGCATGACAACAAAAAGATGTCGCAACTAAGACCCGACGTAACCCAATGAATAAATACATAAAAATAAAATAAATATTAAAAAAAGAATTCTAGTCTTTAAATTACTTTTTGCTTCACAAGTGAGGTAAGGCACAGGTAAGGCTGTGGAATAAGCAATTTAACAACGATGATGTCTGTTCCTCAAGTTAAGTTCATATAGCAAACACCAAGTGAGTACTACATGTAAAACACCACGTGAGGCTCTGTAAAGGTTAACTACAGTTCTCAGCACCAGAAGTTCAGTCTAGAGATGGAGCAGACACATTCCAGTGCAATACTGCAAGGCTGACAGTGCCCTGGAGTTTCATGCACTGTGCTTCTTCTCTCACTCTCCCCTATACTTGACTTACACACACTTCCACCTCTGCCCATCTTCCAAGACTTGGCTCAAATATTACTGCTTCTCTGGATCCCCAATCTAAAAGTAATCTCTATGCCTCCATGCACTGTAGTCCTCCTTTCTTTGTCACTTTTCACCCTGTATCCTGAATATTTAGGTACATGGCTTATCTTGCTGTAAGTTCTTTGAGAGCCAGGTCCATGTTACACCGTGTTTTTATCCTTCATAGTTTATCTCTTGAGTTGCCAACCTAAAAGACTGCCTGATACCAAAAAAGTTCTCAAATAACATGTATTAGACTGAATAAAAAGTGCTAGCTTTGGCAAACGTGGAAAATCAACTAATTTGTTTGGGCCTCCTTTCAACAGCCTTGAAACCAACTTTTAGGCAATTATTTAACAAACAAGTAGTTACATTAGTTTACATTTGAAATAAAATTCTCCCTTCCTGCCTCCTACATTACCAGTCATCCCTGACAATTCCTGGATTTTCCATCTCTCTGGTTAGTCTCCTCCCCTTCATTCAGTCTGTAAACACTGTCACATCTTCTGTTCTCCTGGTACTCTTATCTTTCTGACTTGTTGCGTTAACGGTCCTTTCTTTTCTGATCTTGAAGTGTTGGCCCTTCTCATCCTGAACCCAATGCTCTTGATAAGTGAGCTCATCAAGGCTCATGGTGTTAACTGTCATCTCCACGCTAAACACTCCTAAACCTTTATCTCTGGCCATCCCTCAAGCTGGAGATTCAGACTCAAATCCACCTTCGGGACACCTCCACCAGAACATCCTGGACTCCTTTATCTGGGTTCAGCCTCCACCAGGGACCTTTTCTTGATCGCCTCTCCCCGTGCTGGGTTAGAGCCCCTTCTCTCCCATAATACCCTGTGTATAACTCTATCACTTTACTTAACACAGTATACTATAATTATCTGCTTTGTGCCCATCACCGGAAACAGACTATGAAGTCATTGGGGGCACAGCACCTAATTCAGCATGCCTTCAAGGTTTGTTGAATGAATGTATGTATTAATGAATGAACGCATTGAATTTTGTCCCCGGGCTGGTTCTGATACCGGAGGCTCATCAGATTAGCCTCAGTTATTGTACAGCATCTCCTGCAAGAAATTGAAATAACCTTCAGACTACCCTGAGGAGGCACAGCCATTTGTCAAGTGACCCATGGTTTAAGTTAATTAAGTAAGGAGGCCATTGGACTGATGGGGCTCTCATGCCGTGGGTGCCCTACGTAAACAAACCAGGATCTAAGCCTGTGAATGCCTCACGGCTATGAAATCAAAATGCTAAGGACAACCAATCAGAAACAGTCACCTAGGCTTTAAGCTATGGTCAATCTATGATTTCCTTTCTTTGCTTCCACCTTTTCTCTATAAAGTCTCTCCACCTCTCGTCTGAGGGGACTCTCCAACCACTTCCAGTTTGGCACTGCCAATTCCAATCGATTTCTCCTCAAATAAACTCAAATTTTTTAATATGCTTCAGTATATCTTTTGAGATTTTGAGGTTTCCAGCGTGGTCGTTGGGAGACTGTAAGGTTTTTGAGAAAGCAGGATAAAAAAGCCCGTGAAGAGATCAAGGTTTTGGTCTTAGATATGAAGAATTACATCTTTTCTGTAAAAGAAAAGGATAAGCATGAGATGGGTGCAGACAAGGTAGATCTGTAAATGTGGCAGAGAAATTTAAAGAAACTCCTATCTGATGACATGTGTTTTCTTTACAAAGTAGAAAGGGAGGTTATCTACCAAGAGTGAGGATGGAGAAACCAGAATCTCCCCAGAAGACAGCATTTTCCTGAATCCCTTCCCTCATTAGAAAGAATCACAAATATTCTGGTACCCATCAAGACTGGAGCTAAACATCCGAAGAACTGAAGTTGTTCTATACCCGATAATTACTCATAGTGAGAGGGCTTGGGAAGAATGGATCTAACCAACAACCAAGACACAGACTATATTGTCTGTGACACAGGGCTCCAGGTGGAAGGAGCCTGGTGCAGGCATCCTATACCACAAGAACATTCACACCCTAAGAAGTTTCACCATTTGCACCAAATACATTATGCTGTACAAGGGACAAACTGGTTTCCTTAGTAGAAAAGTACGAACTAGAAGCATGCTCTCTTTAAAAACAAACAAAAATCACTCATTTAACCCTCTCTGTTGCTACTGAAAGTGCAAAGAATTGAGGTCTTCAAAGACATGCAACATGACCAGCCTTCTTGGGCACCAAACTCAAGCAAGAGGAAAAAGCAGAAGTGTAGCTACAGCTTTGTACTGAATGGGAAAGGCACCCTTGAGGCAAAATAATTCCATTTGCTGCTCATTTCTCCTTTTCTTACTCCACCCAGCGCCTCAGTACTCATTTCAGGCTCCACCTTGGTACCCAGTGTGCTGCCGCCAGCAGTTGGAGTCCAGTGAGTTACAGATCTCCTCTATGTCACTGACAAGTAAGCATCGTACAGGACTACACACACATCACATGAGTATCAAGTTGCTGCCTTTGAGGTTGTACAATAATAAGATAAAATAATTGGGTCCACTGCATAAAGGGTATCCAGGACCTCTCTGCACTTTCTGTGAATCTACCTCAAACAAAAATTTCTTTAAAAAATTAATCTTCTTACAGATTCACAGACATAGAAAGCAAACTTATTGTTACCAAAGGGGAAAATGGGGGGGGGATAAATTAGGAGTTCATGATTAACAGATACACACTACTATATATAAAATAGATAAACAACAAGGATCTACTATATAGCACAGGGAAATATATTCAATATTTTGTAATAGCCTATAATGGAAAAGAATCTGCAAAAATGGATATATACGTATACATAACTGAATCACTATGCTGACACCTGAAACAAACACAGCATTGTAAATCAACTATACTTCAATTTAAAAAAAAGAGATGCAACTCTAAAAAAAAAAATTAAAGTCATAGAATTAAAAAAAAATTAATCTTATGGCTCATAATACCAAGATCATAGAGTCTGCCAGGTGACAGCGAGCTAATCCTTAGTAAATACACTAATGAATACTACATAGTTCCCTACCAGGCAACGCATATGCTGTAACATGAGTCTCCTAGGCTCAAACCCTCAATTCAAAGTCCTGGCTGTTGTGTTCAGAATCTGAGACATTTTGAAAACAATGCAATGTATGAGGGAGTGACACGTGTGGCACCCGAAAATCATGTGACAGAGGTGGGCACCCTCCCCACCAATGCATCCAGACAGCCCTGTTGGCATCTATGTTCAACCAAAAAAGTGACTGCCTTAAAACAGCAATTGCAGCACATATTAAATAATTTAACGTTATAGAGCTGAAAAGTATCAGGAAATCTAGCTTCTAGCCCTGACCCTACCATAACACCACCTGAGCCCAACCAGGTCACTAAGAGTCTTCCTCCATCAAAGGAGGAGATGAGTCTGGGTTACCACTAAGATCCTCTCCAGCCCCAAAACCCTGTGAGATGCGCTGACGGACTTCTCAGACTCCCCATTTCACTGATGATCAGGACACGCTAAAATCCGATCCCAAAGTTTTCTGACTGAAGAGAGGGGTCGGTAAGGGACATGTGAAAGGAAGGGCAGCCCTAGGGTAGCTTCTGGAGAGAAAGAACAAGACAAGGAACTCCTGACATATATTAGCTTGGAGCCAGAATTTAATTAAATGTGCGCCCCCAGGGACTGACAATTAGCAGATCAAACGACCTAATAAAGTCACAGGAATAATACGGCACAAAACTTGTGCGTGCATCTTGAATTTCACAAGAGACCAGGATATTCAGTTCTTGACTGAAATCTTTTTTAATCTTCAAAGTCAGAAAGTCCAGAATATTAATCCAAAAGGGCTGTTTCCTACTGGCTCACAGGTGCACCAAGTACACAGCTATATATTGCACGTAACCTCAGAATGAAAATATAGGAACATATCTCTACTAAGTTGTAGTCTCATATAGAAGACTGGGACTATAGGTCATAGAGCATCACAAAGGATAATGACCAGTAGCAACAGTCTAGGAGAAACCGTTCAATCACTCCGTTCACTCATTCTTTCACCCCACAAGCATAACTGAGTTCCTACAACAGGACAGAATAAATGTGGAAATTAATCACACAGAACTCTTGTCTTACGGACGCACCCCAAGTGCCCATCAACAGATGACTGGCTTAAGAAGATGTGATACGTGTGTGTGTGTGTGTGTGTGTGTATAAAACGGAATACTACTTAGCTGTAAAAAAGAACGAAATTTTGCCACTTTCAGTAAAGTGGATGGACCTAGAGAATATTATGCTTAGTGAACTAGGCCAGAGAAAGATAAATACTATGATATCACTCGTATGTGGAATCTGAAAAATAATACAAATGAATCTATATACAAAACAGAAACACACTCACAGACATAGAAAACAAACTTATGGCTACCAAAGGGGAAAGGTGGAGGGAGGAGGGATAAATTAGGAGTATGGGATTAACAGACACAAACTACTACATACAAAATAGACAAACAGGGCTTCCCTGATGGCGCAGTGGTTGAGAGTCCGCCTCCCAATGCAGGGGACATGGGTTCGTGCCCTGGTCCAGGAAGATCCCACATGCCGCGGAGCGGCTGGGCCCGTGAGCCGTGGCCGCTGAGCCTGCGCGTCCAGAGCCTGTGCTCCACAGCGGGAGAGGCCACAGCAGTGAGAGGCCCACGTACCGCACCAAAAAAGAAATAATAATAGACAAGCAACAAGGATTTACTGTATATCACAGGAAATTTTACCCAATAACTTGAAATAACCTATAATGGAATATAATCTGAAAAAAAGACAAATCACTATGCTGCACACCTGAAATTAACACAATATTATAAATCAACTATACTTCAATTAAAAAAAAAGAACTTGAGTCTTCCAGGAACTCACAGTCTAACAAGTAAGGCAGTCATATTCTGTTAAGCTACACTAATCACAGTTTGGAAAGATGAAACAAATTCTGGAAATTGATGGCGGTGATGTTTGTACAACAATGTGAATGTACTTGATGCTACTGAACTACACACTTAAAAATGGCTAAGACGGTAAATTTCATGTATACCTTAACACACCAAAAAAAAGGAAAGAAAAGCCTACACGGATCAGTAAGTGCTGTAGAGGTGCTGGGTAGAAGGACCTATGGAAGAACGGAGAATGAAGTGCTAGCCTCCACCAGCTGACATGCTCTAAAAAATCCAAATTCTAAAACTAACTCCTCCTTCCTTTCTTCACTGCACATGCAAGCAAGAACTTACGGTCTTTCCCCCCAAAAGCAGCCTTCTTTCAAGCAGAGGCTAGCAAAAGGATTTTGGAAGCCACATCCACATTCCAGAGAAGATGGACTGTTTGCTGACCTGACACAGGTGGCTCCATGCTCTGTTCAGCCGTCATCACCAGCTAGGGGATCACCAGATGCCACTTGTGGAGCGTTCCAAGCTCAAGAACTGTCCAAACGAATGTGTGCTCTTTTGCAAAGGACGATGGCTTCAGAAAAACCCTGACAGCAGAAGCAAACTGACCAGGGAACAGCTGAGCAGAAAGATAGATAAGGAGCATCTGAAAGGCTATAAAAAGCCACGCAGTGCCCCTCTACCTGACGTTCCACAACAACTAGCTCAGGAGAAGGGAGACGTCATCGTTACAAACAAAGGAACAATTCAGTGCAGACTGCCTATGAACTACACAACAATTTTACACCCACATACTAGCACACAGGGCTCCAAAAAGGTGATCTCAGGCCTCGGGGCTATCACGCTTTCTACCTTCTATTTCTTGTCTGCCAGCCCAACACTGGCCTAAGATCAAAACAAGGGCTGAGAAACTGTGGTCAGTTGCAGCCAGAAGAGGCTGAGAGGTCGTCTGGTTCAGGGGTTCCTACGCAGGCTGTGTATCCAGGTCTCCAAAAGGGCTGCTGTAAAAATTGAGACAGTGACCCCAAATCTGCTTTAGAAAGTCTAGGCTGCCAGGGGGCCGTGCGGAGCTACTCACCTAGAGGGGTCAAGTAAGTAGCCCCGTCTCACCACCAGGGAGTTCCAAGAACGAATCAGGGGGCGTGCCTTTTCCACTACCCACCACCGCCTCTCACTGGAAGAGACAGAACCCGAAGATGCCTAGCTGTGGGCACACAGCAGCACTTCTCAAATCGTGGTCCTGAAAACAAATAGGATTTCCTAGAGTGCTAATGTAAAATGCAAACTCCTGGGTCGCTGCCTGCGATACTGACTTGCCGTCTGGGGGCGGGGCGCTGGGCTGCGCAACTTGAACGACAGCTGCCATCGCTGGGTTCCCAGGCACACGGGTGCGTGGGAACCACGGCTAAGTCCCAGCAGTGGGAGCTGTACCAGCCACTCTGGGAGGAAAGACACGCTGTCTGCTCCCAAGGAAGGAAGGTGCAGGGCTGCGATATCCAGAAGCTGGGCTCTCTCAGTGCTCTTCCTTCGGGTCCTCAGAGGAATGTGGCACCGATGCTTGAGTCGCCCAGAGACCTGAAACTCTGGGCCAGCCGAGGCTGCCCAAGGGAGAGGGCAGTGTGGTAAGATCCCTCCTGCCTCCTGGGAGCCTGGTGCTCAGACACCAGCGCCAGCCTCCCTTTTAAAGAACCTCTAAAACTGCCTTCTAGTAACCTGGAATACAATTTATCATCAAAGATGCCAGAAAATTTGCAACTAAATCCGGAATATACACACAACAGAAGATGCGTCAGCCTTAAAAAGGGAAGGAAATTCTGACGCATGCTATAACCTGGATGAGCCTTGAAGACGTTAAACTAAGTGGAATAAAGTCACAAAAAGACATACACTCTATGAGTCCACTTCTATGAGGTACTTAGAGTAGTCAAAATCATACAGACAGAAAGTAGAACGATGGGTGCCGGGGACGTGAGGGCAGGGCTGGAAGGAGGGAAATGCGCAGTTATTGCTTCATGGGTACAGAGTTTCCGTTTTGCAAGATGACAAGAGTTCTGGAGATACCACTGAACTGTACCCTTTAAAATAGTTAAGACAGTAAATCTCCTGTTATGTATATTTTGCCACAATTTTAAAAAATAGGGAGAAAAAAAAAAACATTTGCAACTATTTGGGAGAACCAAGGATACCAGTCAAGAGATAAAGGCAACTAGAGAAATACTACAAAAAACAAAAATACAAGCGATGCCTGACTTTTAAAACAAATCATCTCCCCAAGGTGTATTTGTAAGATGATTATCAACTTAGAGCACATTCCCCCACTTGACCTATAATGTACATGATGTATCACAACTCGGTAAAACACGTGTCTGTGGAGGGGTATATTATGGCTAAAATAAACCCCTTCCCTCTGCGGGGAGGGTCTGGTGCTCCAGAAAGTTAAGGACTCTGATTACCTGCACGTCACTACAAATCAAATCCCTGGTAAGTCCTGTATACATTGTCCTTCAGTAGTAATACGAAAATCAGGCCATATTTTTTCTAGAGACTAAATGGGATTTCAAAACAGTCTCCTGAAAATAATTATTTTCCCCTCCCTAAAATTTATACTAAGCATGGTCACTGCCTTGGGAAAATAAAACTATGGTCTATAATGGTGGATAGTTTAAATGATAAATATATTTCCTCCATAATAATTATTCACAGCTAAAAGGAAAAGAGTTTAATAATAAGCAATACAGAGTCCTTGAATGCTGTGCAGGAGTCAAGGAAAGATAAACCAGAGACCAAGGCTGGATCCAGTTTGCTTGTCATAACATTTCTTTGACTATACTGACCTCTGGTGGCCATTGGAGGAGTCTTTTTTTTTTTTTTTAATAACGGGGCTTATTTTCCCTTAGTTGTGTGCCTTCACATTGTATCACCTAGGGGGGCTCCTTTTACAATGTATATGTATATTAAATCATCACGTTGTACACTTTAAATATCTTACAATTTTATTTGTCAATTATATCTCAGTAAAGCTGGAAGGAAAAAACATGATATCACCACTAATAGGTTCCTGATCAATATGCCTGTCTTCAAAAAGATAAAGATGTTTATAGAATGTGGAAAAGGGGACATTATATTTAGTTCAAGACCAATGACTATGGTACAGCTTTCACGCATTCATTTAACAAGTACTGACTTCTACCTTGTGCAAAGAACCGCGCTAAGTCTCCAAGACACAGGGGAACAAGACTCTGCCTACAGACCTCATACGGACTCTGCATATCAGGTCCTGCCAATCAAGCGACAGCAATGGACCAAGAGAAGTACAGTGTGCTACGCTAACTTCCAGAGGCGCTAGGCCATCAAAGATAATGCCTGAGGACAAAAGCAAGGAGCTAGAAAAACAGCAGAAAAACAGGGTTCCAGGCAGAGGGAGCAGCCTGCGTGGAAGGCTCTGGGACAGGACGGACTGGTGAGTTTAAGAAACTTAAGGAATGATACATCTAAAGCATAGAGTTCAAGGATAAGGGTGGCCCTTAACAAGGCCAAAGAGGTGGGCAACGACCAGATTTTGTGAGTGTTTTTTTTAATTTTTCAAGCACTTGAATTTCCTCAAGAGCATTTATCTTTTTTTCCTATTAAAGCAATCGGACAGGTCAAGTCCACAAACAACTACATGAGAAATCCGGTAATTCTTTCACCCTACAGTCTCACATCTCCCAGCCTTTCTCCACTATTCTAGTCTCCTCTCTCCCCTGGTACATATTCTGTGTACCACTCACTGAACAAAGGAATCCCAGAGAGGCTGCTACCCACAAGGCTGAGACCTGGTCACTGTGCAGAGGTGGCCTCAGAATGGGCCAGCGATGGACATCTGACCCAGTGACCCATCCGCAGGCTGCCAGCCACCCATGCAGAGGCTTGCTTGTAGTACTCTGAGGACATGGTTATTAGGCTAAGCCAGTGCGCTCAGTCCAGATCTGGACCAGAGAACACCCTAGAGGCTGGAGAGAAGCGAGGGGAATGGGGCCGACCACAAGGACAGAGGAAGCCGCTGGCCCCAAAGCACAGGCGCTCATGCTGACAACAGACCATCTTTATCCCCAGGCGGCCTGAGTGAGACTCGCTCCTTGGAGGCACCTGACAGGCCTCACTGACTGAGCGCCTCACAAGTCCTCTGCTATTGCACCACCTCGTGTTCTTCTGTCACCCTTGTGTCACTTAACTTTGTCATAATTGTCATCTCCCCACAATAGTCTTTGAAGACAGAGATCAGATGTTAGGCTTCCTGGTATCCTATCACCGCACTATAAGCCCTCAACACATATTTAATGGAGGATGCTAGATGGATGGATGGACGGGTGGACGGATGAATGGATAGATGGATGGGTGGACAAACAGCTGATTCCTGGGGAAATGATAATGAAACCAAAACGTGGGAACAGAGAATAAAGTCCTAACTCCTTAAAATTCACAACATGACTCGTAATCTGCACCTCCCAGCATCCTCGACGTGCTCCAGTCCCTCCGTTCTCCCCAGCCCCCAGACCCCGGGGCTCTCCTCCACCTTCCCTGCCTCGACACAAGCCCTCCTCTCTCCTACGTCTCACCAACACCTACTCTGTCCGCCTTTTCTACAAGCTCCAATGTCTGGTCCCCCCGGCGTTCATCACCCCCGCTCTCAGCCCCCATAACTCCTTGTACGCTGTCTCACTTCCTCTGTGGCACAAACTCTCCACGAGCCCAGCGTGATCCTCGTCTTCATGCAGACGCTCAAAAAACATGTGCTAAGGGGACCTAGTTCTGCTTTTAAAATGTGGCCCCCGAAAATGCTAACTAAAGGAAAAATTTTTAAGTTTTAATTTATTAGGTACTTGGTACTTTTATCTTACCTCAGGCCACCCTCTAATGAATGACTAAGTGGCTCTCGAAGGAGGAGGGAGAGGACATTTTTCGAAGGGGACATTTGGTGACATCTGGAGACATCTCTGGTTGTCACGACTTGGAGGGAGGGGACAGCTGCTACTGGCATTTAGTGGGTTAAGGTCAGAGATGCTGCTAAACGTCCCACAGTGCACAGGACATCCCCGCAACAAAGAATTTTTTACCGTAATGTCAAAAGTGAGAAGCCCTGTTCTAATAGAATTTTTAAAGCTCTCATGTATATACATTTTAATAAATTCCAAAAAAAAAAACTTAGAAATATTCAATGAATCTTCAAACACCACAGAGTGATGCACCAGAGAAAACCCGAGGCAGAGACACGGAGGGCGTTCTAGTGCCCCTGCCCTGTTAGACCTCGGAGCCATGGGAGTTGGCAGCAAATACAAGAAGTAAGCGGGGGAGCTGGGCAGAACGAAGCATAGGGGAGCAGAAGACTGATGTAGCTGTTACGGTCACTAGAGTTTTGGTTTTGTTTTTGCTTTTGCTTTTAACATCTTTATTGGAGTATAATTGCTTTACAATGGTGTGTTAGTTTCTGCTGTATAACAAAGTGAACCAGCTATACATATATCCCCATATCTCTTTCCTCTTGCGTCTCCCTCCCACCCTCCCTATCCCACCCCTCTAGGTGGTCACAAAGCACCGAGCTGATCTCCCTGTGCTACGCGGCTGCTTCCCACTAGCTATCTATTTTACATTTGGTAGTGTGTATATGTCCATGCCACTCTGCCACTTTGTCCCAGCTTACCCTTCCCCCTCCCCATGTCCTCAAGTCCATTCTCTACATCTGTGTCTTTATTCCTGCCCCGCCCCTAGGTTCGTCAGAACCATTTTTTTTTTTTTAGATTCCATATATATGTGTTAGCATATGGTATTTGTTTTTCTCTTTCTGACTTACTTCACTCTTTATGACAGACTCTAGGTCCATCCACCCTACTACAAATAACCCAATTTCATTTCTTTTTATGGCTGAGTAATATTCCACTGTATATATGTGCCACATCTTCTTTATCCATTCATCTGTTGATGGACGTTTAGGTTGCTTCCATGTCCTGGCTATTGTACATAGAGCTGCAATGAACATTGTGGTACATGACTCTTTTTGAATTATGGTTTTCTCAGGGTATATGCCCAGTATTGGGACTGCTGGATCATATGGTAATTCTATTTTTAGTTTTTTAAGGAACTCCATACTGTTCTCCATAGTGGCTGTATCAATTTACACTCCCACCAACAGTGCAAGAGGCTTCCCTTTTTTCCACACCCTCTCCAGCATTTATTGTTTGTAGATTTTTTGATGATGGCCATTCTGACCAGCGTGAGGTGATACCTCATTGTGGTTTTGATTTGCATTTCTCTAATGATTAGCGATGTGAGCATTCTTTCATGTGTTTGTTGGCTGCATGAGCTGCTTGTATATTTGGGAGATTAATCCTATGTCCGTTGATTCGTTTGCAAATATTTTCTCCCATTTTGAGGGTTGTGTTTTCATCTTGTTTATGGTTTCCTTTGCTGTGCAAAAGCTTTTAAGTTTTATTAGGTCCCATTTGTTTATTTTTGGTTTTATTTCCATTACTCTAGGAGGTGGGTCAAAAAGCATCTTGCTGTGATTTATGTCATAGAGTTTTCTGCCTATGTTTTCCTCTAAGAGTTTTATAGTGTCTGGCCTTATGAAATTAGAACACTCCCTAACACCATATACTAAAATAAACTCAAAATGGATTAAAGACCTAAAGGTCACTAGAGTTTTTAAAACAAAGATAAAGTAGGTTAGACCAATCTCTCATCAGAAGTCATTACTCTGAGACATAAGATTTGCCAAATAATTGCTATGTACTCATTACTTAGTTTTAAAATACTCAATGTGTGCAATAACTAAATACAATAAATATTTAATCAGCTTTATACTAAAATGTGAAATGTCTTAACCTTCAAACGTTACATTATATAAAAAGACAACAATGATTAGAACTCTAATATGTTATAACACAGGCTAACCCATTGCTAACAAAAGTAAATTAAAAATAAAACCACTTAAATTATCTAGATACTCAGATTAACGTTTTTCTGTTCACTAAATAAATGACTTCAGAGATATTTTCCCCACCGGACCTATTTAAAACATTTTAACATTCCCCCTCAAAATGTATTTATACTCACATTCACTTGAACTTGGATGGACCAGTCACCAAGCATTGGATGGGAAGATAACTGGAAAGTTTTGGAAACGACTCCAAGGTCACTTTGTTCTGACAACCACTGTTGGATCAAATTTGACTTGGGATCCTACAACGAAAACCATGCATGTTAACGACATAAAACCCCCTGTCTGATGTGGATCCAACCTGGTTACGAATACAGCCCTGCAGTACTCCCAGGCGCATGCAAAGTGTGGGACAGAGGGAGTTCTTGGAAAATGTCAGCTCTATACTACCAAAGATGATGAATAAAAATTACTTCTTTTCTCATATTCTCCTGAGAGCATCTTTACTCTGCTCCACCTTTTAAATCTTGGCACGTACTTCCTACAACGTGTACCTCACCAAACCTATGCTGCTGCTGGTGGTGCTGCTGAGAGAAAACCCCGCTGTAGGGATAACAGGCCCCTGTAACAAAGGCACTCTGCCGTATCACCACCACTCACACGTCACTCAGTCACTATGATTCCCCTACAGCACAGGGTTAGCCTCCCATTACAGCTGAGGAAACGGGCGCCCAGAGGGGTTAGGTAAGCCCTCAACCACAAACAGCTGGTCCAATATCACAGCACCAACACATGATGGAGCTCAGGATTCAAACCCACGTGTCTTTTGACTCAACAAAAGTTGTGTCACAGGGGTGCTTAACCAAGGGGATGCATGAAGAACACCTGAGTCTTCCCAGGCTCTCCCAGAGCACGCTGCCTCCATCCAATCCCATCCCAGCCCTGTCAACTCTGTCCCTCTAACATCTCACGTCCAGCCACCATTTTCTAACTATCGCAACTAGCCTCTCTCCTCCAGTCTTGCCCCTCCAACACATCTTCCCCACTGCCAAACGCAAACCTGTGGTTGAGGCAAAGTGGCTGAAGCACCAGACACCGTTCCTGGCAAATTACAAGCAATGAGTAAACACTCGCTATGACCAGTATATCAGACCACCAGGTGACAATGACTTCTGTTTGCCAACAGAATGAGGTCTACACTCCTCTGTGTAGCTTACAAGACTTAGCTGACCCCATCTACATTTCTACGCACATCTTCCTCCAAACAGACAGACTTGTTTGCAGTTCGCCCCAAACGCCCATGCACCTAGGCCTCTACCATTGCTGCATGGAAGACCCTTCCTTCCTTGTCCAGATGGTGAAATAAGCTCCAACTTCCTGCCTTCTACACATGCCTCCAAGAGGCAGGAGTGGCCACTCCCTGGAGAAACCCCAATGCGCCTGGAGTTTCCCCCCTAACATATACTACTGTTTAAGGTTATCATTTGTTATCTGGGTTTTTTGGTGTTTTTTGTCATTGTTACTTTTTTTTTTTTTTTTTTTTTTCAGTACGCGGGCCTCTCACCGCTGTGGCCTCTCCCGTTGCGGAGCACAGGCTCTGGACACGCAGGCTCAGCGGCCATGGCTCACGGGCCCAGCCGCTCCGCGGCATGTGGGATCCTCCCGGACCGGGGCACGAACCCACGTCCCCTGCATCGGCAGGTGGACTCTCAACCACTGCGCCACCAGGGAAGCCCCACTGTTACTTTTTGGTTTTGGTGTTTCTTTGTTCCCTGGATTATGAACTCTGGGATCAAATTTTTTCCCTGATTCTTTTTTTTTTTGAATTTTATTTTATTTATTTTTTTACACAGCAGGTTCTTATTAGTTATCCATTTTATACATATTAGTGTATACATGTCCATCCCAGTCTCCCAGTTCATCCCACCACCATCCCTGATTCCTAATCTCTATCCTCTGACTCAAGGTAGCGGGTTGGCCTGGTTATTAGAAGCCAGAGGAAACCTCCCTCCGCAAGCGGGGGAGACTGTGTAAGTCGGGGTAAGTACAGTCCTGAGAACTGAGTAGGAAGTGGTCTAGGAAGGCAGAAACTAATTGTTAAAACCAAAGACCGGGGGGCTACCCTGGTGGCGCAGTGGTTAAGAATCCGCCTGCCAATGCAGCGCACACGGGTTCCATCCCTGATCCGGGAAGATCCCACATGCCGCGGAGCAACTAAGCCCGTGCACCACAACTACTGAGCCTGCGCTCTAGAGCCCGTGAGCCACAACTACGGAACCTGAAAGCCACAACTACTGAGCCCATGCACCTACAGCCCGTGCTCCGCAACAAGAGAAGCCACCGCAATGAGAAGCCCGCGCGCCGCAACAAAGAGTAGCCCCCGCTCGCCTCAACTAGAGAAAGCCCGCGTGCAGCAACTAAGACCCAACTCAGCCAAAAATAAATAAATAAATTTTTTAAAAAACCAAAGACCACAAGTGGGTCAAGAATAAGCGGGTCACCATCCTTGGCAAGCCCTGGGGCAGGCAGTGCAGTCAGAGCTGGCTCTCCTGCCCCTGTCAAGACTGGGATGGCTACGGAGCTCAAAGGACCAAAAACAAATGAAGAAATACAAAGAGCTAATAAATATATGCTGTCTAAGAATTAAGGGAATGCAAATGAAAACAATGAAAGGCCATTTTTCTTCCATCACACTGACAAAAATAAAAAATGATAATAATAATTCCCAGTGTCACTTAAAATGTAGGGAGAGAAATGTACATAGTCCGCCGATGTATTATTTTGGTGAAGGTACACATTTCTCCCACAACCCTACAAACAAAGGAAATCCAAACTGAAGTCTTCGACGACCTGGAGGATATGCAGGGCTGGGAGTGAATGAGATAAATCCCTCGTTTCCCAAGCCTGTCTTGGACCTGGGCATATCACCCACAAGGAAGAGACAGAGAATGTAGAAATGCCAGAAGTCCTTACAGAGCACATGAGGATTTGAACAGGGGACGCACGGTGGCATCACAGCAGAGCCCAGCATTTGCGTGTGGTCACCTGCTACTGGGATGCACACAGGACAGCCAAGTATGATATGAACAGTGCCCCTGTCACAGCCTGAACAGCCACATGGCTGGAGACACTGGGAAGGTGGCCCCTCGTGCTCTTTGAGTCACCTCTACACAGCCTGGGCTCTATATCAGGTGCCTGTGACAGCCACCTCAAGCAATAAACTCCCTGGCTGGAGAAGGCAAATATTTCTGCCAGTCCCCAGAGTCCTGGATTATGCACAAGGTGTGTGCCTAGCATGTAGAATTAAAGACATCGAATCACTTAAATGAGGTGCCACCACTGCTCCAGGCCAAAGTGTCAGAGCACAGGCACAGGGCAGACCCCAAGCGAGCAGCTGTGCCCACAAGATCACTCACCTATACCAGGAGCAACAACTTCTCAGGAAGGGCAGCCAGGGTAGAAAACAGCGTGCCAGCTGACATCACACGTTGGAGACACTTACTTCCGTAGTGTAAGGACAGACTGGCTGCAGAAAGCCAGAATTAGGGGAAGAGGTTTATTCCACCATAAAAAGGTCCCTGAAGCCCCTTTGCTTCCTGAGAAGGTCAGTTACTGGGTCAGGGAAAACACCCAATGATCCAAAAAAAAACACTGAACATGTCTGAACATGCTATGATGATCAATATTTTAGCCACATCCTACAGTCAGTCATTCTTGGCTGGGCAAGATGGGCCCCAAAAAGCAGGCCTCCTGTAGTTCCCAGATGCCTTCTCCACACTTGCCTGCAGGTGGTGCTGTGCTAGAGAGTACAATTTCGTGCAAGTCAGGGGCTCTCGTTACACTACAGTCCCACTTTTCTCTGGGAAGTTTTTCTAAGAAACCACCCGTCCCATACTGAAAGATGTAGAAAAAGAAAACATCACAGTCTGGTGAACCCTGGCCCAAAGGGCTCTTTTCAGATGGAGGAGTACAGGGTGTGGGCATTCACATCAATGCTCTGACCCATGAGTACTGTGGTGAGTACGGCACCCACATGTGCCTTCACTCACTGGTCCCAAACACAGTGGGTTCCGAGTAGAACTCTCCTGCCCTGGCCAAGGGGACCACCCAGCCGCCATGCCAGCGGGATCCCTCAGGACCAGAAACAGCAAGAGGAAGGGCTCTCTGTGCACTTCTGGGAAAGCCAAATGTGACAGGCGAAGTCCAAAATCGGAGAGAGGAACCCAAAGAATCCACAAATCACAATCAGCAGGGTTCATTCTGGGTTAACGCTTACAACAGACAATTGATCCAGGGCTGATTTTTATTCGCCTGAGACGGAAAGAGGCAGATCGATTGTAAACAACCAGACACAGGCAGACAGTCACTTCTAAATCCTCCATTTACACATAGCATCTAGTAAGTTCTCAGTATTTGTGGATAAATGTTGAAGGACCGTATGAATGGCATCCCTAAACTGCTCAGAGAGTTACATGAATTTAGAAATGCTATTCACTATGGCGACCTGCTTTATTCCAACACAGCAAAGGCAGATGTTCACAGAGCTGCTGACTCTGAAATAATACCAGTTCCATTCAAGAAACATGCCAACCAATGTGATATTTGCTATAAACGCATCTTGGCTTGAAGTTATATGTACACATGTTTGCTTGATTTTTGTTTGTGTGTTTGTTTAGCCCATAACAACAACAAAAACTAAGAATAGGAAGATACTGAACTAAAAAGCCTAAATTTGCCTTCCATTCTGTTATTCCTCAGAAAATTTTTTTTTCCTGTGCCACATCTTTTTTTTTTTAACATCTTTATTGGAGTATAATTGCTTTACAATGGTGTGTTAGTTTCTGCTGTATAACAAAGTGAATCAACTATACATATACATACATCCCCATATCTCCTCCCTCTTGCGTCTCCCTCCCACCCTCCCTATCCCACCCCTCTAGGTGGTCACAAAGCACCAAGCTGATCTCCCTGTGCTATGTGGCTGCTTCCCACCAGCTATCTATTTTACATTTGGTAGTGTATGTATGTCCATGCCAACCAATGTCCTGGGACTGAGGGGATTTTCCAGTACTAAAATCAAGAGAGTCTCAGCAAACTGGTCACCCTATCTCTATGTCATTGGTCAAAGGTCTAATACTCTCCTCAGCTTAAACGTAGAAAACCAGGTCCAGCCAGATGTCAGTTGCCTCCAGCTTGGCCCTCACTGGAAGCACTCAGTCTGCCAACCATGCTGCCTCCAGAGCCCAGAGTACTCAGGCAGAGCAGGCCAAAAGATTTCCTGCCAGAGGGGTTCCTAGTACAACAATAGCTAATGTTTAGTGAGCATGTTCTATGTGCCAGGCACAGTTCTAAATGCTTTACTTGAATCATATCACATAATCCTCACAAAAACCTTTACAAGGTATTATTTTTACACATTTTACAAATAAGGAAACCGAGGCTCAGAGAGGTTGATTAATTTCCTCAAGGTCACAGAGCTAGCACCTATTCTTCTTAGAGCAGAGAGTGATCCTTTTAAAATGTTAACTCAGATCACATCATGCCTCTCCTCAGAATTCTCCAGTGAATTTTCATTTCACTCACAGTAAAATCCAAAGTCCATATCATAGCCGAGAAAATCCTGTATAGCCCTCATCCAGCTGACCTACCTGTACCTGACCTTATCTCCCTAATATCTGTCACCTCACTTCCTGGGCAACAGTGCACTGCAAGCTTGTTCCCCCAATGCACCTAACAAGTTCCCACCTCAGGGCCTTTGCATATGCTATTCCCTCTGTTTGTGGAGGCTCATTCTTTTATTTCCTATAGGTCTCTGTTCAAATAGGACTTCTCTAACAACCCTATAGAAAACAGCAAACACAAACACTCTGTCTCTCTCTCTCTCACACACACACACACACACACACACACACACACATACACACACACACACACTCTTTTTTTATATATCTGTATGTTTATTTATTGTCTGTCCACTACCCACTGGAATGAAAAGTCGATTTAAGCAGGGACTCACCTTCTGTATCGAGGACACAGAAGTTTAATAAATGTTCGACAAATGAATTAATCAATGAAGAAGCCAGGACCGGAACCCAAGCAGGCTTGACTCTGGAGCCTAAGCCCTTAACCCAGTGCTGTACCATCCCCCTTCCTAGAGAAACCATCCCACTTTGGGAGGGAAGCTTAGCCACGTGAATCCTAAGACATCCCAGTACCAACAATGTGAGCAGAACTTCCAAGAGAGCTTCAGTGAGACGGCTTTGAACCCCCAGCTTTATTTCTGTCTGGCACTCACCTTAATTAGAATGTTTAAAGAGGTTTTGTAAGGCTTAAAATCTGAGAAGAGTGTAACAACACGAAACTTCACTTCTTGCTTTGGTTTATACAGGGGCTTGTCTGTTTGAATGAAGACAGTCATTCTCTTGGTCTCAAATGATAAGCGCGTACTATTCGAGAATAAAATCTCATCCTGGGCACGTCCAGTGACACGGAGCTCATAAATCTCATCACCACTGTTCAGAGGTAGCTGGGGGAAAAAGAGACATCAGATGTATCAAAGTCTCATTGTTTTACCTCAAAAATGTTTGTAACTGTAAGTGAGAATTGAAATTTTAAATACATAGCATTATCAAAAGTAATCGCGACGTTGAAAAATGCATCCCTCCTCCTAACCACCAAAATTAAACAATTTGTTTTCTCTCTTTCGACATCCTGGAGTTTGCTCTCCAGTTAAACCACAGGGTTCCTGGACTGCAGGAACCACGTCCCACAGCTCTGTCAGCAATCACCTTGTCACTTCCTATCCCAAGCACAAACTCTTCCGCACTGACAGTCACTGTGGGTCACAATACCCTTCTCCTCCGTGCCTCGGGTGAAAGGCACATTTGCACAGGCTTTGTTTTCTTGCCATACCCTCTCCAGGACCTCTCACCTGTTCTAGGATGCACTCTCTTCCTGCATCTTGTGCATCGTGTCACAGTCCTGGTAAGTTTGATGGCGCCGTTGTTTTACTGTTTCTATCACTAGTGGAAATCCTCCCTTCTAGCATGAACAGACCAGAAGCCACACTCAGCCTACACACACCGTGTCATTCTACCCCACAACAATCCTTCCGGTGGGTGCTCTAACTAATACCAGCTTACACACCAGGAACCTGGGGCTTGGAAGAGTAAAGGAAGTTGCTCCAGGTCACTGGCTGAGATTCAAACCCGGGATGAACTATATACTACTCTAACAAGAGTAGTATAAATATGTGATGGTTTTAAAATATGTCCAAAATTTCTCTGACCCTCCTCCCTTCAAAAGTCAGAGCCCCTCTCCTGGGCATATACCCAGAGAAAACCACGATTCACAAAGACACACGCACCCCAATGTTCATTGCAGCACTATTTACTATAGCCAGGTCATAGAAGCAACCTAAATGCCCAGCGACAGATGAACGGATAAAGAAGATGTGGCACGTATATACAGTGGAATATTACTCAGCCATAAAAAGTAAAAAAAAATTGGGTCATTTGTAGAGATGTGCATGGACCTAGAGACTGTCATAAAGAGTGAAGTAAGTCAGAAAGAGAAAAACAAATATCGTATATTAACACATACATGTGGAATCTGAAAAAATTGGTATAGATGATCTTATTTACAAAGCAGAAATAGAGACAGATGTAGAGAACAAATGTGTGGATCCCAAGGGGGAAAGGGCGGAGGTGGGATGAATTGGGAGATGGGGATTGACATATATACACTGTTGATACTATGTATAAAATAGATAACCAATGAGAACCTACTGTATAGCACAGGAAACCCTACTCAGTGCTCTATGGTGACCTAAATGGGAAGGAAATCTAAAAAAGAGGATATATGTATACGTACAGCTGAGTCACTTTGCTGTACAGTAGAAACTAACACAACATTGTAAAGCAACTATACTCCAATAAAAATTAATTTAAAAAGAAAAAAAAAGGTAGAGCATAATTTCCCAGCGACTCGCCTCTCAAGAGTAGAATGAGGCTGTGTCATTAACAGGATAGCTTCTGCCTGGTTCTCTCTTTCTTGGATTCCTCACTCTTGGGGACGTCAGCTGCCATGTGATAAGGACACTCAAGAGGCCTGTGAGAGGCCTGCAGTGGGAGGAACAGAAGTCAATAGCCACCACCCACCTGCCAGCCACGTGAAGAGCAATCTTACTGAGGACCCCCAGGCCTGGTGAAGCCTTCAGATGACATCGGCAGCTCAGAACTGCTCGACGACATGGCTCGCAAATTCCTGACCCACAGAAACTGTGGGAAATAATAAAAGTTTATGGTTGCTTCACACCAGAGTTTGGGGATAACAGGTTCCACAAGAATCGATCACTAGCACACCTGAATTTTAGTTCATTTTCATATTCATAAACCTGAGATTCTGAAACTAATGTTCTGCCTCCTTTTTTTGCAAATAGGAGTTGTCCACAGAGAGCTCCAAGGAGATTTTCCAGAAATAGCAGCCACCAAAAAGCCAGCAACATGGATAAGAATATGAAGGAAACGTAACAAACCACCAATACAGTGGTTAGCAGGAAATAGGGAGAAGAATACTGGTGTTTGCAATTTACTTGGAAATACATTTTAAAAATAAGCTCAATTAATGGACGGAGAGATGATTAGATGCATAAATATGCAATTGAGCAAGTGTGGTAAAATGTTAACAGTAGATTCTAAGTGGTGGTTATAGGAGTGTTCCCTATGAAACTCTTTCAGGTTTTTTGGATAT
This sequence comes from Delphinapterus leucas, assembly GCF_059928025.1. NCBI lineage: Eukaryota > Metazoa > Chordata > Mammalia > Artiodactyla > Monodontidae > Delphinapterus > Delphinapterus leucas. The sequence continues at coordinate 16,949,270 of NC_143140.1, read as the reverse complement.
TTGATACTTTCATAATAAACTGTTAGGAGAAACAATCAGTAACATCACCTTCAAATGACCTCTAGTACTGATGTTTGCTTTCCTTTAATAAATAAACATTCACTGAGCACCTTCGAGCTCCAGGTTGCTCTAGGTGCTTGGGATTCAACATGAACCAAAGATGTACGCCCTAGAGGGCTGAGAATCTAGCCTGGAACTTGCATCCTTATATTCTATTCTCTCAAATGATGCTTCAGTCCTCAGATTCTTTTAAACAGAGTCCTTAATACCGCAAGCAGGAAAATATATATGCCAGGAACCAGCATATCATTTGCTTGTATACAGCACAGATTTATAAATAGTTCATGCTTAAAAAATATATTAGATGGAATTTCTCTCTATGATTTGGATATCGTTGGATCATTTTTAGTGGCACAGAGGCCCCAGAACAGAGAGTAGATTGAAGACTGACATCAAATTAATGATGCAGAGGTCTGAAACTAAAGAGACCTATTAACCACGAGGAGGTCAAAGAGTTAGAAAATTAGAATTAACACAAAAGTGTCCAAAACATTTTACTCTGTCCCCCACTCCATCCTCCTTCAGGGAGTTGACACAAGAGGAGATGGTACTGACTATCTTTCTGCTCCTTTCACTTACCCTAATTCTAGTTTTCAACACTCCCCTGTTAGAAACCCCACCTCTCCCAATGTAAAATTTAGGTGATTTGGGATCCTCAGAGCCTCGGTGCTAATCCTAGAGCTGGAAAGTCTAGGGTGACGATATGGACTTGTCAGAGTGGACCTGGTGCGCCCCCATGAACGATGAGGCATCGCCGCACGGCTTAGGGTGTCACCATGGACTCTGGCTGTCAGTAGAGACCTTGGTCATCCATTGGGAACAGTAGAGGGACATAATGAGAAGGAGACTGGAGAAAATACTGGGGATGTTAAGCAACCTTTATGAAAGATTCTCTCTGTGCCAGACCTGCAGTGGGTTGTAACCTGCTTCCCACAGTGGAGAGGACCCAGAAGGTAATATAAGCTCCTGAATCTCTGCTGGTAAATTGCTTCCCACCTTCTTGGGGGACACAATTACCAAAAAGGATTCCCAGAATTAGTAATAAAGGGGTTCCCTAATGAGAGACTTCCTTATGTCTTACATAAGAACCAATTATTTAGCCACAGAGGTTTTGGATCCTACGTGTTGAACTGAGGTCACGGGGCTGGGAAAAGATGTAGTTCCCATATACAGACACTGTCCAGCAGCAGAATAAGAGTCTGGGGGTATACGATACCCAGGGCTTAGATCAACAAAATATCAACGAGCATCTGAGTTGAGCACGGTTGATTCTCAGTTAGGCTAAGTCTATTTTGTGTATACATAAACGCAAACTCTCCGGGTAGATGATAGAGGCATGTTCAGAAAGGCTCTTGATGGACAATAAATGGATTCCTTATTCTAATTCGGGCCGTCTGAAACCATCTTCTCTGAAAGATCAACTGTCTTAAGGAAACAAACAACACAATAGTATTTATCCTACTTTATTTCACTAATAACTCCAGTTACCAAAAGTAATGGTAATTTCAAATAACTTTCAAAATAAAACTGAGAAATTTAAGATGATAGTTTCTATTTTAAAATATATTAGTAATTAAACTTTAAAAGCATTCTAATTTTATTAGGAGGTTTGGATTAACATATATACACTACTATACATAAAATGGACAATCAACAAGGACCTACTGTATAGGACAGGGAACTATACTCAATATTCTGTAATAACCTATATGGGAAAAGAATCTAAAAAAGAATAGATATATGTATAACTGATTCACTTTGCTGTATACCTAAAACTAACACAGCATTGTAAATCAACTATATTCCAATATAAAATTTTAAAAAATTTTTTAGGCATGCTAATTTTAAAAACCACTCCCTCGTTTTAAGTTGGATTTACTTACAAAGAGAATAAAAAGAAACTTTTTCTAGCACGTTTTGTACAATCAATAATCTTTATGTTAAGTGTAAATTCTGTTTTTTATTTACTTCTTATTGAAGGCTGATTTTACTGTATCAAAAACAGAAACAATGAGCTAGTCAGATATTAAAAACATATTTGTTTTAATACAGCCAATATATTCATATTTTATAGCAAAACTTCAGGAGGACGTTAAAAAATAATTTAAAATATTACATCTACAAGCATCAGAATGCAAGAGCACTTGGAAAGATGGGTCTATTTTCATTGAACACTCATAAAAATGCAGAACCTTCTATTTTTGCCAAGAGTTATTAAATTTTCCCAGACACTTTATGACTAAGCCTTTAAAATTTTGTTTTACTAAAAAGGGATCTAGTCCTAAATATAACTCCTGGTAAATCTTTCAATAAATAATTGCTATATCTACATACAATAGAAATGGCATAATATTAAAGACAAATATAAGACGTTGGGATTAGTATTCCACATGGTTAAGACTTTAAGGCTAATAGTAGCCAAATTTGTAGCTAATTGGGACAAGTACAGCTTATAGGCACATTACGGGAATCAGCCAGAGTGCCCTCGTCCGCCCACATGCGTCCGCCCACATGCCTGCCCCTTCCAGACTTGCTACACTCCAGGCCATGCCACTGCAGACGTCTTTGAGGAAAGCAGACAGTTATTATGCATTGAGCTGTGATTCCTGAACTGAAATCTCAACCCCTTCTGCTATCAGACAATTATATTACACAGGATTTATTTTAATCTTCTCACTGTAATACTTTTTCAACAGAGTTATGGACACAGACACCGGTGGGCCAGCACCTAATGTCTGAGGTCACATTAATGCAGCCTAACATCTTATTGTCACTAAGATTGGGTTTTTTTCCCCACGTCTGTCTGCTCAGGGCTTCCCTCCCCCCAACCCCACTTTCTATTATTACAACAGTATATTTGTTAGTAAGGTAAGTACAAACATAATAATAAGTAAGAAACAGGGACTTCCCTGGTGGTCCAGTGGCTAAGACTCCGTGCTCCCAATGCAAAGGGACTGGGTTTGATCCCTGGTCACGGAACTAGATCCCACATGCCACAACTAAAGATCCCACATGCCACAACTAAAGATCCCACATGCCGCAACTAAAAGATCCCACGCTGGGACTTCCCTGGTGGTCCAGTGGTAAAGAATCCGCCTTCCAATGAAGGGGATGCAGGTTCAATCCCTGGTCAGGGATCCCACATGCCACGGGGCAACTAAGCCCATGTGCCACAACTAGAGAGAGAAAACCCACATGCCACAACTAGAGAGAAGCCTGTGCGCCACAACAAAAGATCCTGCATGCCACAATGAAGATCCCGCGTGCCTCAACTAAGACCCAATGCAGCCAAAAATTTTTTAAAGATTAAATAAAATAAATATCAAAAAATAAAATAAAAAGACACTGGAAGAACACAGTTAATTTTTTAAAAAATAAAAAATAAATAAAAGATCCCGCATGCTGCAGCTAGGACCCGATGCAGCCAAGTAAATAAATCAATATTTTTTAAAAATAGGTAAGAAACATAATAGTTATAGAATGTAAGTAATTTTTATAAAGGACAGTTTGGGAGCACTATATTCTCTAAGAACCCCAAAATGAATGTGGTTTCTGAATGTGCTTGATAAGTAACCTTCAAGAGTTAACGGGGAACCTGGCTCATCGGGAAATGTCAACCTTACATAAGTGTCAGGGTCAAAGTCATCAGTCATCTAGTCCCAGAAAAGTACACCAAATTGTCCTCTTGGTGGATGCTATGTTCTATTCGACTGTATATTAAATGTGTGAAGCTCCAAAACAAAACAGTAATAAAAGCACAAACTTCCAAATTAAAGCCATGAGACACAGGACTAGTTCACAAACAATATTTAATAAACAGGTTTTATGAGTCTCTCAACAAAATAATAACCCTTTCCACTTCTGTAGCAGATGCTACAGCGTGTTCACATCTCATTTCACCTCCAAGGTAACCCCTATGAAACAGACTATACCTTTATCCCCTCCTCCAGGACCGGGACCATGGTGAGGTGAGCCAGGCACTTGTCTCAACTGCAAAATTTAAGAGCGTGCCAAAAAAACTCAGTAATCAACAGTTAAAGTTTTTGAATATTTTCAATAGTTTTAAATAGCAAACGTGATGCAAAAATTAAATTATGAAACAAAAGATCAAAATTTTAAACAAAGACAGGGTCAGTATCAATTACTGTTGTTTTATTTTGCCTCAGGGTACAGTTCAGCTCAGTGAAGCACTGCCCTTTTCCAGAACAAAGAAACTGGGATGGAGCATTAAGTACACACCCAAGACTGGAAGGCTTGTTAAGGCAGAAGCGGGACCAAACCCGCCCAGGTACCTATGTTAACAGTCCAGGCCAGTCCCCCTCAGTGAAGTTCTCCATTTTACGAGAGGAAAATCTCCACTGTGAGTTTGAAGAGGCTAATATCCAAGCTCCCTGAAGTAATATTATTCTTAAATAATCTGAAGGTGGAACTGAACTCCATCAAACTCACAAGGAATGTAAATTAATATAAAAGCCAATAAAATACTAATTCATTTATTTCACGGACGCAATGTATATTTCTGAAACCAAATCTTTTAATAAATACTTACGGGTGGAAGAGTAAGTGTCTTGAAAGAGCCTAAAAGGAAAACGGGGAAGAAAACAGTCATAATTCAAATACAGTGATATAATACAAAACTTGTAAGACTCTCTTAATAGTCTTTCAGATGTAGAGGGAATCAGACTTACAGAATCACAAACTTATTTAGCCAAACCTAAACAATTTTATTAAATCCCAGAACACCTGAGAGATTATTACGTATCCTTGTGCCAAAGAATTAAGACTTAAAAGGCGATCAGTGGGTAAACCTCTCCCAAAAAATTAGTTACATTCTGCTTCTCTTTTCCATGTGTAAGTTGCTACTGCTCTTGTTACCCTTTTAAGGCTGTACATGTTTGAGGGACACTCCATACAGTGTACAGAGGGAAGCTGAGGTTCATTTCTAATGTTCATTTCTCATACACTCATGATAAAGGGAAAAAAGGAAGGCATTAGTCACATCAGGGGTTGGCTGGGACTCGTAACTGACCATTGGTATTAAAATGATGCAGACATTTTTCATGTTAAGTTCCTAAAAAAGACTGCTAATTTAACCCATGCCAATTTCTCATCAACTCTATTTATTGCAAGGGAAAAAATGTTTCAAGTTAAAAATAAAAGAGTACTTATTCAAAGTTCCCATTTAAGGGACATGAATTCAGAGGTGGTGACAGGCCCTCGGTTCCTTCATTCATTGAAGAAACACTTATAAGGGTACCACAGTGAACAAGACAGACATGGTCCCTCTCCTCCTGGAGGCCACATGTGCCCACCCCATGGGAACAGACAGGTACGGTATGGAGCGGGGGTTAAGCAAGTGGCCTCTGCAATCAGACCACATAGGTTCTATCCCAAATCAGCCACATACTAGTCCTGTCCTTGAACATGTTACCTGATTCTCCAGGTTCAATTTTTTCACCCACAAAATGAAGGCAATCACACAAGGTGGCTGTAAGGAATAAGTAAGCCAATCCCTGTAAACGGTACAGAACAGTGGCTGGCATGTAGGAAACACTTGATAAATATGTCATTACACTGCCAGAAAGCTTGAAGAGTCACCCACTGGCATGTCAGTGTGCCTCTATGGCAGTGGGCTTCAGATGTTTACGATGGAGTACTCAATCAACACGAATATTGGTGCATGGTACCATGTCAAGTTAGATTTATAAAGTTATATACATGCACTTTCTCAACCAAAATATAAATATTAGAAAACCTGACTTTCTTAGTTTTTCTCAATAAAATAATGGAAATAAAAGTTAGTATATTTTCTACCTACTCCCTTATAAATGGTCTTGTGACTCCCAGATGTGTGCACCCCACTTTGACCACTGCCCCAATGGGCCTCAGTGAACTACAAGTATGTTCTCAGAAGCAGATAAGCAACTCATCAAGTCACTGATCACACAGCACAGATCAGTTTATCTAATAGCTGTCACCCTAGGAAGCAAGGAGCAGTGCTCTTCAATAATTAGGACACAGGACAAAGAATGTCTTGAAAAGGTGAAGGAGGAAGAACAATTGAACAGATATAGGTCCACACGGAACGGCTGCAATAGGGGCGGGGGAGGGCACTTCAGAGGGGCCACGGGAGGCGCCTAGAGGAAATGATGCAGTCTAGGGCTGTAGGATAAGGAAAAACGAGCCAGGTGAGAATGCAGGGGACCAGTTTCCAGGCAGAGCAGCAACAAGTGCAAAGGCATGGAGTCTACTGAAGAGAAGAGCTGTGTGAGACACGACCAGAGGCAGGGGAGGCAGTAGAGATGAGGCTGGACCAGACCACAAAAGGCCTTTCAGACAGGCGAGCCCTCACCAGAATGGTCTGGGTCACACTGTTATCCCCACATTCTGATTGAGTATTTGTCCCGGATCTTTTTTTGGTTTAGCAAAATATTAATATGAGATGGGTTTAACCTGCACAAGATTTAACTTTGAAATTGTATAATCATGCTTTGAGAACATCTCCATTTGTGGGAAGAAACTTCTGTTCAGCATATTCTATACTGAATTGAAGGGAAATTGAGAAGCCCCATAATGGTGCAGCAACTAAACTTGATGAAACACTCAAAAGAACCATAAATAGAGACAACTAACAAGTTCTGTCTTGTAAAAATATTTGTTGAGAAGAGGCATAGGCAGACCCTGCAAAATATTTGGGCTGAAACACATAAACAGTTCAATATGGGAAAAAATTGAAATTGAGAATACCCTCCACACATCAGAATTTTCTCTGATTTTACCGGGTAGCTCAGCACTTGTGGACAGAGTGTTTTCTCAGCTAAAAATATTATGGTCACTGTATACCAACAATGAACAAGTGGAACCTGAAGTTAAATTACAAGGTCCGCTTACATTAGCACCAAAAAAAAAGAAATAGGCATAAATCTAACAAAACGTGTACAAGATCTAGATGAGGAAAACTACAAAACTCTGATAAGTGAAATCAAAGAGCTAAATAAATGGAGAGATATTCAATGTTCATAAATAGAGAAACTTAGTTGTCAATACATCAGTTCTTCGCAACTCGATCTTTAGATTCAATGCAATCCTAAATCCTAATCAAAACCCCAGCAAGTTATTTCATGGATGTCAACAAACTGATTCTAAAGTTTACCTGGAGAAGCAAAAGACCCAGAATAGCTAACGTAATACTGAAGGAGAACAAAGTTGGAAGGATAATGCTACCTGACTTCAAGACTTACTAGAAAGCTACAGTAATCAAGACCATGTGATACTGGCAAAAGAACAGACAAATATATCAATGGAACAGAATAGACAGCCCAGAAATAGATGCTATAAATACTGTCAACTGATCTCTGACAGGCAGAACATAGGGTAATTTTAGGGCAGTGAAAATACTCTGTGTGATATTATGATGATGGACATATGTCATTACACATTCATCAGAACCCACAGAATTCACAACACCTAGAGTGAACCCTCACATGAACCATGAACTCTGGGTGATTATGATGCATCATTGCAGGTTCATCCTTGGTTAAAAAAAAAAAAAAAAAGTGCCATTCTTGCGGGTGATGTTGATAATAGGGAAGGCTATCCATGCATGTGGACAGGGAAAACATGGGAAATCTGAAAAAAATATTTTTAATTATTTGAACGTTCAAGTTGAACATTATTATGATAATGGTCAGATAACTTGAACATTCAAATAAATAATGGACTATAACCTACTGAATAAAATAAGAGTATGAGTTTGTGCTGATATATAATTTAATAGATGACTAAATGAAGGAGAAGAAAAAGGGGTTTTTTTTACAATTTTTAATGTATTTTATTGAAGTAGAGTTGATTTACAATGTTGTGTTAGTTTCTGCTGTACAGCAAACAGATTCACTTCTACATATATATATATATATATATTCAGAAAAAGTTATTCTTTACCATAGAATTCCAATAAATAAACGTATAGGGAATGATGGAATTAGAAAATTCCACAACAATAATGGTAATAACTGATTCAGGCGAATAATCATCAAACTTGTGTGTACAAGTGGACTGAGTGAGACTCATAAGAAATAATAAACCATTGCTGTTTGAAGCTACTAAGTGTTGGGAGGTTCATTCATAGCAAAAGATAACTGGAACACGTTTGAAATAAAAAAGATTAACTAGCAATATTAAGTATTATTATCCTTATTTTACAAATGAGAACCTGAATCACAGAGCTATTAAGTGACTTCCCCAGGGTCACACAGGAAAGAAGTAACGGAGCTAAGATTCTAAGCCACTGCCTCTCAGTAGAAGAACGGCAGCTGTACTTTTGTTCTTGCATTCTACCCACCTTTGATTATTATAAAAGTTGCACAGCCTGTGTAGCCTCTTTGTGTATGTTGACACCCTTATTGCCTCAGTCACACAGGTTCAACATCGCAATCCCCTTGGACTCCGGGCTCTCCTCAGCTCTAGGTTAGTCATCACCAGAACCTAGATCCTTCTTCCACAATGTTTCTCCCAGCCCTCAGTTACACTATAGGCGCTGCAATGGTGGAGCTAATTGAAACAATTCGTGTTATACAAGAACTTCTGGAAAGGATATAAAAGCTAGAAAATTTCTTAACTCTTTTTATCAGTTCTTCACACTACACCGTTTTCATACATTTGAAGCTAATTTCAAGATCGGAAAAACCCATCTTCAAAGGAAACAAGAACCACACGTGTCTACGGTCGGGTTCCCTGGGAAGCCGACTCGGACACGGTGATTCAAGCGCAGGACGAGAGCCTGGGACCAGCACCTAGAGAAGGGGAGGGATGCAGAGGCAGGACTGGGGATGAGGGGAGGGGAAGAGCCTCAACACAGGCTCGAGCCGCGTCCACGGGGCGCCCTCAGAAGCAGCGCTGACCCCTGAGACTTGTCCTGAGTTGGGGGGAGGGGCTGGACCTCCACCCAAGGAGGAGTTCCCCTGGGGCAGGGTGAGTCTCCCTAGCGATGCAGCCCCCAGGAAGCTGGCTTGGAGGGCGGTGGGCTGCAACATTCCCAGCAGCTTCAGGGAATGAGTCTTCATCCCCGACAGGCTGGTTCCGGGTGGTAGAGCATGGTACCCACCACAACGTCGCACAGTGGAATAAAATGAGAAATACTAAACTGCAGGGAGCTGGGCCCCAGCAAAACAGCGCCCTCGATTATTGAGAGTCACTGATTTTTTGTGACTTTAGGATAAACCATCGGGCTTGACTATTTTCTCAGCCCAGTGACTGGAGGAAACAATGTGCTTCCTTTGGGCCTGACATACTGGCTACCTCCCATCACCGGCAATCTCACCAAGACTAAAGGCTGCGTGTGTGTCTGTGTGTCTCTGTGTGTGTGTCTGCGTGTGTGTCTGTGTGTGTCTGTCTGTGAGTCTGTGTGTGTGTTGGGGAAGGGGGCGTAATTTATTTTTATCTAAGTGACACTAAGCAAGGAGAAAGTAAAAAACAGCTTCGAGTCTCCAATCCAAATAAACCTAGTAGGTTGATCAACTGAAGGGCGAGCATTTCAGCGATTCAAAGCCAGCTACCCAGATGTGAAGTGCGGAGATCCCATTCACAGAACTTCTATTTTTAATGGGACTCTTCATAGAGTCAAAGCTTTGAGGGGTTTTCTCATTAAAGAGAAATTGGAAGAGGGGGTAGACTGCATGCCTGGGTCTCACTGCTCTGACATGTGACCGTGTCCATCACAGACCCAAGAAACACACAGCTGCCCCCAGAAGCTGGGGTGCAGGAGCAGAGAGGCTCCCACAAACCCCTAATTTTTGCTGGATTCAGGGGGTGACTCAAAGGATGTGCAGAGAGATCCAATTTAAAGTCCACTCACTTGTCTCACGTGTCCTTATTAAAAGGTCGACTTGAAGTACTTGACATTTTTTGCAACTTGTCTTCCCTCTAAATTGACAAGGGCAGCTTGGAATTTCCTAGGCACTTAGTAAAGTCTTATTTGAACGCCCTAACATTCTAGCAGTAATTTACGGCACCAAAATATAAAATCGGGGGCAGGGTGGTAGGAGTGCAGATGAGAAATAGTCATCTCATTCTCAGTGGTTGCTAGGTTGGGGATGAAATCGATTGTATTTGCAAATTGTTGTGAACATTTTTTTCTCCCTTTTGCCGGAGCTCCTGGCTCTACGCAGACAAGGGAAATAGTCACCACCTCTTCAAATGCTGCACGACATTCTTAATCACTGACTAAAGACGCACTCTGTTCTGTGAAGTCCTTCTCAATGTTACTGCAGATAATCTCTGTAAAACTCAGATCATTTTTGTGTATAACCAGAGAAAGTAGATCTTAAAATTCCTGCAGTGCTTTCTCCTTCCCAATGCCACCAAATCCACTCAAAAGAAACCTTGTTTTAAAGCTTCACACTTGGCACAGGCCTGAGAGCTGGCCGTCATTTGATTTACAAATAGAGTCAAAGCTATTTTTAAATTGTGTAATAAGCATACACAAAAACTAACCTTTCCTTAACTTTTTAAACACACTCCATAATGCCATATGCTGCCTCTTCTGACATCTGTGCTCACCAGACAGCTCTGCAGAAAATCCCTGAAGGGAAGGAGAGTGTGTAATTGGAAATCCAACTAGGTCCAGAAGTATTCTCTATCGGGAAAAAAAAGGATTTTCCACCATATATGTACCTGGCTTAGTATTTACTGGTTAATTACTTTTGGCAACTCTCTGCTGTTCGGTAATGTACAATAATGAACTTAAGGAAATCACTTTTGCAACTAAAAGTTTCGACCTCTTTACCAAGTTATTAAATATTCTTTCATCAATACCCTCATTATTCAGCATTTTCTTCGATCACAGATGGACAAAGTGGGGAATGGGGTTTCCACCACAGATCCATGGAAGACAAAACCTTAAAATATGTTTCTGCTTCGTGGTTTAATGTCATTTTTAAGCCAAGGAACTCTTCAGTGAATTTAATCCATACAGAAAACATAAGTATTTCAAACAAACCAAAACAAAAAAGTTTCCTTTGGTCCCTACATACTCCTTTAAGTTTTTTCTCTCCTGCTTCCCCTTGCTTACAAATATCTCAATAAATAACAGTTTCATAAAAACGTTTTGTTCCATTTAGACCACTGAGTATAAAATAGGTCAAATGAAAACCCACTAAAAGTAAAATAAATAAAATGGTACAATATAAACTAAATGTTAGGGCTTCCCTGGTGGCGCAGTGGTTGGGAGTCCGCCTGCCGATGCAGGGGTCACGAGTTCGTGCCCCGGTCCGGGAGGATCCCACATGCCGCGGAGCGGCTGGGCCCGTGAGCCATGGTCGCTGAGCCTGCGCGTCCGGAGCCTGTGCTCCGCAACGGGAGAGGCCACAGCAGTGAGAGGCCCGCGTACCGCAAAAAGTAAAATAAATACGATACAATAAAAATAAAATAAATAAAAATTTAAAAAGAGTGGGCTACACTTTCTGATTATATTTCCTCACCACCTATTTATTACTGAAAACTTGGCTCCCAACAATCAACTGAAAAGCATTCAGTTGAGGATCTCCAGTGCCCTTTTTCCTGTCCTCTTCTCTTCTCTGACCTTCTGGGACACTACATACTGTCAAGACCTAACTTCCTGGTCTTCTTCCTTCCCTTGGCTTCTGAGACGTCTCAGCGTCTCCAATCCATCCCTGCTTCGGTTGCTCACGGGCCAGGAGCTTCAATGACTTCTTTCCCTCCTCGCAAGCTCCTGTCATCAGGCTTGTTCTTTCCATAAGCGCTGCCTCCTGTACATCCCACGCCTTCCCACCAAGACTTCGAATACTGTCTGCCTCTATGAAAACAACGCCTTCAACTCTACCCCTAGTTACAATTTCAAACTCATCTGCTGCGTATCTCCACCTGGGTGCCTCCCCACACTTACATCTAAAGCAGAATGTAACATCTTTTCAGAAAACACACACACACACACACACACACACACACACACACACACACACGAAGCTCTGTCTCCTTCTCTTGTCTGCCACTCCCAGCCCTGGGCTCTTTTCCTCTGGCACACCCTTCCCTTCTCTCGTATGTGAAGTAACTGTTCCCACAAAATGCCAAATACATCAGCAGAGGTGGACCACTCATGAATGGACATCTGTACAGCTCTGGGTGTAAAAGGTACCAGTACCAGGCACAGGGTCACACAAAAGCAGCACTATTTACCAACCACACTGAATTTTCGACACAAACAAGAAATAAAAACTCTCCAGCCTCTGCACTTTTAACATTATACTTATCCTTCTGAAACCTCTGAACCTTCTCTAATGCCTTCCTTCCTCTTCTGTCACACCCCCCCATTCATTCATGTGTCACATACCGCAAATAATCAATAGATAATAAATTAATGGGGGGAAACGTCATCCGGGAAACAAGGAGTTCCAGCATTGTAAATCCTTCTTAACAACATAATGGATCAAACAGCAACCCCGCCCAGATTCTTACAGGATCTGATTTCTGCTCCCACCACAAGCCCTCAGTGACTCATTCCCCTTTAGAAGAGCAGCGGTACATGTTTAGCTTGGAGTTTGAAGAATCGGTCTGTTCACTTTCAACTTCACTCCATCACTGATTGATAATCAAACCCCAAGACCTGTTTCTCCACTGCTTTACATTAACACCAACGTTTAGAGCTAGGGGCCACTTGAAAGGCAAATACGGAAATCTGGGCGGGACCTTCAGCTGTCTTGAATCATCACAGAACTTGCAAAGGCTTGCCTCTCACCCTCAGGTTTTCCGGTGCTTGGTCGGAACAATCCATGAGAGTCCTTCTAACCGAAGGGCAGTTGTTCTCACAGCTGAGAATCACTTGTGATGACTGCTTAAAATAAAGTTTAGATTCCCAGACCTTACCCATGTCTAGAGAGGGTGACCATGAATCTGCATTTTGAATAAGTATGACTCACATTTTGAGAAACACAGCAACAGAATTTAGTTTTAGAAAAGATCTGAGGTGCCTAGCCACCCACTCCCACCCCTTGCAGAACGATTAGTCCATAAAGAGCAACTCCACCTTGAGCTGAAACAAGAAACTGGCACAAAAATGCAGGTAAGCATTTCTAAACTCCTTAGTTAGCCTTATTTTCTTCCGTATCAGATAAAGCAACATTCGCAAATATACCCTAAGCCTCACACAGAGTTCCCCATATGTTCGGAGAGTTTCCTAGAGTGTAACGGAAGTAGCTTCGGCTGCAAATGTGGGTGCCTGTGATCTGTTTCCAGCTCTACCACCAAAAGGCGTTTCACCCTGGGCAAGTCACCAGACACCACCCCTCAGTCTCCTCAGCCATAAACTAGCTGATTGATTTGGCTTATCTCTGAGACCCCGACCAGCTCCAAAATTCTACGAAGCCCAAACTAAATTAGGAGGAGAGCTGGCATTGCAACTTGCAACTCTCAGATCCAGATTAGATTTCATGAGATCCAGCTCTGAACTACCACAAGCAAACGAGAAAATGATTTTCAAGGAAGACTGATACCACACTGCATCAATATCGCAAACAAAAAGTATTTCATGCTCTTTCAGGCAGTGGAAAACCTTCAACTTCAGAACCATCCGTACCAACAGAACCAACTTCACATTCAGGCTATACCATTTAATGTGTTATCCCAGGAAAACTATTCTCTCTTAGCCTCAGTTTTCTTATCTCTAAAATGAAGATAATAGTGCATTCCTCCAAGGGTTATTGAAGTTAAAAATTGTGCATAAAGTCCCTGGCACTATAAGGACACTCAAAATTTAATATGTTACGTTCCTTCCCATCCCCTCCTAGTGAGGTGCCTTTTATAGAGTCCCCAGTTCGAGATCATCCCAACAGGTGACTAAGAATTGCCTCTGACATAACTGTCGGCATCATCTTCTAATGACAACAGGTACCAATTTCTTGAGTAAAGTCCTATGGGCTTAAGTGCTTTAAACGTTACCTCATTTCACCCTCACATTAACCGTATAACTGTACAAGGCGGAAACCACTGCTCTTCAGATGATTAAACTGAAGCCTGGTGAGAAGGTGACAGCCCACAGACACACAACCACTGATGGAAGGGCATCAGGTAGCCTGGCTTCAGAGCCCACGCTCACCGTGACTACACTCTGGCCCTTTATCCTCAGGTCCCACCTTCTTACTAATATATACTACACACAATACCAAAGACATGTGAAAGAAGAACCTACACCCTTTAAAAATAATTCTCATGTCACTGCAAGTTCAAAATGAGCTCTACTGGCACAGCTGCCCGTGCAGACCTTCCCTGGGAGACCTGCACGCAGAGCATACTAATTCATCTACGCTCATAAAAACCAGTTACTGATTTTGATCTACAAGCCATGAAATGTATGTCAGGAGCTTTGTTTCCACCAGAAAGCCATCCAAACTGAATTGGATGAGTTTTTTAAGTTCTTCAGCTAATATTTCCAATTATGAAATACTGACTTCCCATCCTTGCTGAATCAAGATAGAAAATAAAGTACCCCCATAGTCAATGGGAGAGAGATAAAAAGACAATAAAGACAAAGAAGAATGTTTCATTCTTAAAGAATAGAAGGTAAACACCCTATTAGCTCTCCAAGATTTTAGGGCAAGAAGAAAAGGCAAGTTATACAAGGATACAGACATACACATAGAGTTCACCTCACCCAAACCCTTCAGTGGAAAGATGGAAGCAGGCTCGGCGCCATAAATAAATAAGAAGAGCCTCCAGGCCAGGAGATGCCCTGCCTTGCACCCAAGTTTGCAGCTGAGATTTTCTGTTTAGGTTTTTTTCTTTTTTTCTTTTTTTTTTTTTTTTGCCGGGGGTGGGGGGGAGAATTTTTTTTTACATTATATTGAAATGCAAATCAAAACTACAATGAGGTATCACCTCACACCAGTCAGAATGGCCATCATCAAAAAAGATATTGAAGTATTGTTGATTAACAATGTTGTGTTAGTTTCAGGTGTACAGCCAAGTGACTCAGTTATACATATACAGGTATCTATTCTTTTTCAAATTCTTTCCCCACTTAAGTTATTACAGAATGTTGAGCAGAGTTCCCTGTGCTATCAAAAAGTCTACAAGCAATAAATGTTGGAGAGGTTGTGGAGAAAAGGAAACCTTCCTACACTGCTGGTGGGAATGTAAATTGGTGCAGCCACTATGGAGAACAGTATGGTGGTTCCTTAGGTTTTTATCTTATATCAGGTATATGTGAAACCAGCGACAAAGAATTCATCAGTGGAGGAAAGGGGTGTATTCTTTATTATTTGAAGTACATTTCATTCAGGAAAAACAATGAAAGTTTACAAATGAACATTTCAAATTGTAAAAAGAGATCGGGAAATAAAGCAGAAATTATGGTTTCCAGGATATCAGAAATGATTCAATTCCTTCACACACTTTAAAAGATGAGAAGAGGGCTTCCCTGGTGGCGCAGTAGTTGAGAGTCCGCCTGCCGATGCAGGGGACATGGGTTCGTGCCCCGGTCCAGGAAGATCCCACATGCCACGGAGCGGCTGGGCCTGTAGAGCCATGGCCGCTGAGCCCGCGTGTCCGGAGCCTGTGCTCCGCAATGGGAGAGGCCCGCGTACCACAAAAAAAAAAAAAAGATGAGAAGATAGGTCTCATTTATGACCTGTGAATTCCAATGTTCTACAGTTTTTTTCTTGATTTGGCATGGAACTCCAGGGCACCATCACAGTAAAGGAAGAGGTAAACGCCAGGAAGCTAAGAAATAAGGGGACAGACTCACTCTCCAACCAACAGACAGTCTGACTTGATTTCAAACGCCAGTAGATGCTCCATCTTCTCTGGTAATTACTACCTGCTGAATTTTGTCAATTACATTTACTTAACTAACTCTTCTGTACAACGGAAGATAAGATTCACCATAGAAGATGAAGAGAGTGGTGTTCGTAACAATGACAAGTACACTTCAGTATCTGAATGTCACCACTAAAAACGCGTTAATATACCCTTAGGGAACTCCTCAAAGTTTATTAGAAACACTTTTTCTCAAGGGCTATTGTTCACCCAAAAATAAATAAATAAAAATTAATTGATCCCAATAAATATAAAATTAATATATTTAAACATGAATAAACTAACTGTCATGCAATCCATGCTACTGGCCTCAAGGATGGGAATGTAAACAAAATTTTTCCCATATCTGCCAAACAAATAAATGAACTTTTCCTTGAGGACAAGCCATACTTTTCTGCCTTTATTAAGGAAGGTATATGCTGCAATTCTAATGCTTTAGCTATTACTATTTCTGACACAAATTAAGCTAGAAAGGCATTCTGGTTATGGTGAAACACCGCCCTGCCCCAGGAATTTCTAAGAACAGCAGGACTGCTAGAAACAGCCACTCAGAAACAATCCCCCTCCTTACCCAGCTCTGCTAGCAGGCAGACCTTTATTAAAACCAATCTTTCCTTGGCAGGACCTCTTGGAGTCCATCATAAGAAAATGATGAAATAATCAGACCTAAAATGTATTTATTTGCTTGTGTTTATGTGGCAAGGAAAAAGTGAATCCTAGGAAGATCCAGACCCCACTAATTTAGAAAGTCCTCCTTTATCTACATATTGTTACACCTGGAGAAATCAGATAAAGCAAAGGATGTAAGGACAGGGAGGGAGAAATGTCTTGGTCCTTAAGTCCTAACTTTACAGGAAGCATCTGCTCTGAGAACAATGACCCACAGCCCCTGATAACAAAGTTAACATTCTCCTTTGAAAGAGGGAGAAGGGTTGCAATGGTATTTTCAATGAAACTGTATGTCAACTGCGTCCAAAACAGCCCCTAAAAGTAGTGCATTTTCTCTCTTTCTTTTTCAAAGATCCATTAAGCTCCCAGGATAGTGTCGTCTGACCCACTTCAGCCTTACCCAAAAGCATGACGAACTTTCCTCCCAAAGGCAAAATCTAAGAATAAAGTTTAAAACCAAGCCACAGTAACAAGCACCTCAGTGTTCGTACTATTTGCAGAAAAAAAGAAACAAGACTGACGAAGGAGACTGCAGAAAAGACAACATAGGAGAAATTCTAGAATAAGCACACGCAAATGTCCGAGCAAAGCCCAAGTATTTATCAAGATCATCCTTGTTATTCTGGACCTTTGCATTGTAGTAAAACTGTCACACTAGTAGAGCCAAAATGATAATTCTTAATGAATAAATAATGAATGTGGAACTACCTTAAGTGTGGTCTGCTGTGACTTAGTATTTCAATATTTTCTTTAGCCATTATCACAAGACCAAGATTCATTCATTTTCAGAATAAGTAGTTCAATAATAAAAGTAAGAGATCTGCCCCCATGTAAAAAGGAAATGATGCTTCCTGCATCTTCTTCAATAGTATTCCTATTTACAATATTAACAGCTACTGTTTATTGAGTGCCTAATAGGTACTAGATACTGATTTTAACTTTATAACTGCCCTGGGAAGTACATTATCCCCGTTTTATAGATGAGGAAATTGAAGCCCAGAGCATTTAAGTAACCTGCCCAAGATCACACAGCTAGTGCTAAGACGCAGTCTCAGATCTTAAGCGCTAACTGCATTGCTTCTCCAGGGAAACAAGGCCTCCCGCTTTCCTGACACTACTCCTATGAAAGACAAAGTGGCCTGGCCCCTGCACACATCACCTCTTCCTGACTCCAAACTTACCCACCCAGTCAGTCAACTTCCCAACGGAGAAAGAACCTCGGATGTAGATAAACTTTGATTTTATCTCATTTCATGATGGTGTTAATTTCTCTATGCTGGTAAAGGATAAACATTTATATAATGAGCTACTGTGGAATCTCATCCACCCTTCATTTTGTGCCCTTAAATGATTCTTTTAAAGGATAACTCAACATTATAGGAAGTTATGCCTCAATTTCTGGCCTCTGACTGAACATCTAAACATGCTTCTAGTTAACAGTGTTTACAGTTGGGTGGTAGGATTACAGGTAGGATTTTGGTTTATTCCCTTTACTTCCAGTATTTGCCAGGTTGCTAGCACTGAGTATATATTACTCTTTCAATTAGAAAAATATTAAATGTTCATTTTAATGTGAAAGAAAGTTTACCTATTTAACTATTTACCCCCCAAATTATTCTGCCCTTAGTATTGAAAAAGAAGACATTCACTGACCCAATTTAATCCTGGGCCTGGTTAGAACCCAAATTTAAAACAAGATATGTGGGTTCTTTTACAAATGCCTCCGACTTCTTTTACATTATTTTTCTCTTTTTTCCTGTTACTTAAAAAACTAAAAAATATTCCATAAAACTAGATTTTAACTTTAGTTCTTCTTTTCCTACCCACAGGCCTACTTAGTAAAATCCTCTGCATCCAGTAAATATGGTCATACCTGGTTTGCATAAACCATACGTGAATATGGTTTTGTGCCAGACTGTTAACTACGCCCATTTCCTCTTCTGGGCACACACTGTCCTACATGCCCAGCCTCCTGTGCAGCTAAACGTGGCCATCAGAGGAGGGAGGAATGATATGAGCCACGTCCAGGCCTGGCCCATAAAGACCTCCCACAGGAGACACTCCACGCTCTTCCCCTGCAGATTAGAAGCCACGTACTGGTGACGACAGAGCCACAAAGGGGAAAGAACCCGGGCCTCACAATCTCCACCTGGAAGAGCATCCCAGGAACATCATTTTGGACTCCACATGAGTAAGAAATAAAAGGGTATTGTGTAAGCCACTGAAAATGGGGGGCTTCTCCACTACATCACATAGCACGTGGCTTTATTAACATACTCCAATTATTACTGCAGATGAGTTAAGACTCTGCTGTTATCTTACCTTTTTCAAAGACTCCTTCTGCTTCCAGGACAGAGACGGCAAGGTTCGCGGCTATCTTGACCAGCTCCGCCTTCACAGTGACCTGTGAGGGGCTGTGTTCCAGAAGCTCCACCCCAATGGTCACATTTCCCCCCGGCCTGATGATCCCAGGGGCTGTCACCAGAAACTTGGGCCTAAAGAGTTCCCAACAACAAGGGAAAAACAAAGTTTCTTACCGTCACATCTCCATTCTTTTGAGATCCTCAAATTTCATAGGCTCCCTATACTGTGCCAGTTGCAACTGTTCCAATTAATATTGCCTCACTGCTCCATTTAGCAACTGCACTGAAATGCTATTGAAACAACAATAATCCCCATAAATCCATTTTTTATCCAGTTTTATTGAGATATAATTGATTTGACCTTCATGCACCATGAGATGATTATCACAATAAGTTTAGTGAACATTCAACATCTCATATAGATACGAAATTAAAGAAATAGAAAAAATACATATTTTTCCTTGTGGTCAGAACTCTAAGGATTTACTCTCTTCATGACTTTCATATATAACATACAGCAGTGTTCATTATATTTATCACGTTTTAGTGATACATTCCCATAAGTCAATTTTAATGCGGTAATCCATGCACTGTTAGAGGACTGGCCTGTGTTATTATTTCCATTTTATAAACCACAAATGGCACAGGATGGCTTACACTGGGACACGCAGAAGTTATTGGCAAAGTATCAATACAAGCCTCTAAACTCCTTTACAGAAGACATCATCCCAGCGTAATTTTTTGTTCTTGGCTTAAAGACACACCACACACACACACATACACACACACACACACACACACACACACACACACGGATTTTGCTTGTTTCTTATTGAAACCTTTATGTTTGGGCATCTACCCAAGAAAACATCATCTAATCAACACCACTGATTAAAATATACCGTCTGAAATTAAACTATCAGTGCTGACATTTCCAGGTAGAGCAGAGCATAAAAATCGCTGAAACAGCACTTTCCCTGCCCAAGCTAGGGATTAGGGCTCAAGGGCAAAAACCTCTGGGGGGAAGCGGGGGAGTGCTTTCCACTACTTAGGTGTCTCACTCGTTATCTTCCCACGATGTCTGCACCTAAACCCATACTTCAGCTACCTTGTCATTGCCTTGTCATTGCCAAAGTTGAGGCATCTTGTTTAGAAAAAATATATATATATATGTCTTTAAAAGAA
Organism: Delphinapterus leucas; assembly: GCF_059928025.1. NCBI lineage: Eukaryota > Metazoa > Chordata > Mammalia > Artiodactyla > Monodontidae > Delphinapterus > Delphinapterus leucas. The sequence goes on along the minus strand of NC_143140.1, from coordinate 16,929,168 downwards.
AAAGTCACATTATTTGGGAGCTAAAAGTTGAGAAGAACGCAGAGGCAACGTGGACTAAAAATAAAATGCTGTCTTTAGAAAGTAGTTACGGCCAGAGGCGCTTAAACAACCTCGCGGGTGGAGAGAGCAACTGTCCCGCGAAGAACCGAGGGGAAGCGATGCATGATCAAATCTCCAGGCCGGGGTCCGGCTGGGGATCGCCGCCGCCCCGCGCCCGCCGCCCCGCGCCCGCCGTCCCGCGCTCCTACCTGGGGGCGGCGGCCAGCGCCGCGCTCCACACGCAGAAGAGGCGGGCGGCGGTCCCGAGCCGCGGGCCCCGCATCTCGGCGGCGTCTGCCCGGCGACCGCGGGCTCCGGAGGAAATTCGCGGGCAGCGCGGGGTGTGGCCTTCCACCTCCTCCCGGATCTCCCCGACTCCAGGCTTAGCAGTTTGCACTGGGCGCGCCTGCGAGCGGAGCGAGGGCTCTACATTGAGCCGGATCGCGGCGGCGCCACCCCTCCCGCCGCATCGCAATGGCGCTGCTCGGCGCCCCGGGCCGCACCGCAAACCCCGGGCGGCAGCCCTGCTGCCCTGGCCACCCGGCTCCTCGGGCTGTTTATGCTAGCGCTGTACCGCCCGTGCCCGGGGTGCATGAACAGGCCCATCCTTGTACGGAGATGTTCATAGCAACCTTGTGAGGTGGAAAAAAATCAGTCATTGTCGTCCAGACGATGAGTCAGAATTTTAGAGAAACGGCAAACACGCACACACACACGCCAAACAGGGGTGTATTTTCTGGTAGTTGTTCAATATATACGAATGAATAGGCACAAGAGAAAAACTTCTTTCCCTTGAAACAAAAACTCACGTATATCGTTTACCTCTCCAGGAAAAATGTGGTTTCTCCGTTTAAAAAAAGAAAAGGAATGGGCTTCCCTGGTGGCGCAGTGGTTGAGAGTCTGCCTGCCGATGCAGGGGACACGGGTTCGTGCCCCGGTCCGGGAGGATCTCACATGCTGCGGAGCGGCTGGGCCCGTGAGCCATGGCCGTTGAGCCTGCGCGTCTGGAGCCTGTGCTCCGCAACGGGAGAGGCCGCAACAGTGAGAGGCCCGCGTACCGCCAAAAAAAAAAAAAAGAAGAGGAGGAAAATTCTGGCACATGCGGAAGTTAGGTGTTGCTCCTCAGAACTCTGAGAAACAACTGTCGGGGGAGATGCTTTATGCTGTGGGCTATCGCTAAGCACTTCTGCTACAGAAGGTATTCATTAGCACTGTGAAGCCTGGAGCAATTTGTGTAAACACGTTAGAATTCGGGTGGCTCTCCTATCCTTAGGAAGACCAGCGGCCCAGGGTGCCCAGCAGTTGCTGAGCTCCAGCTCCTGCGTCCTGGCTTGTCTGTAGCTCCTTCCCCACTGATTGGTGCTGTCACCATGTTCAGATGACTCAGGTTTCACCATGGCTACACCATAAAACAGGGAACTGCCAGCAACTGTTGGAAAACAGGCACATTCAGTCCCTAACAGCTTAAAGTTTCTAATTCATGGAGAAAAGTTTTGGATGGTCACATTTTAATACGGGACAAAATGCAAAAAGAAAAGAGGTCAGCCAAGGGTGTCTCCTCACAAAGCTATGTGCTAAATAAGGGGGAAAGTAGCACCTAGACCAACTGTGGTTTTGGAGTCCAGGAACTCGCTTTCCTCCCTTTCCTGTTCCACCCTTTTTCACCCTGCTGAACAGCTAGCAGACGTCCCTATGTCCTCCTGTCTCCTCCGCACTCCTATCTTTAGTGGCCGACTTCCTGTGCAGGCAGGGCTTGGGTAAAGTGAAAAGGGTCCAAGTGGGTCTTTGGGTGCACATCCTGTGTCCCTGACACAGCTGTTACTGCCTGTCTGGTCTCCTCACCTCTGTTGTTCAGGGTCAAGTGTGGGCTCTGTCAAAGTCTAAATCAGCGCGTCTCTAACTCTAATGTGTATGAGAATCACAGTGAAATGCAGGTGCTGATTCAGCAGGTCCAGGACAGGGGCTGAAATTCTGCCTCATGTCAACATACTGTGGGCCACAGAGGGTCTACAGGTAAACTCTCTCTTTGATGAGAAAAGGAAGTTGGAAACCTGGAGAAAATTCTTTCCAAGCTTCACTTCGTAAGATAGATCAATAAATTCAGGTTTATTCTAGAGGCAGGAAAATGTAAAAAGCACTCCAAAAGATTAGTTGATAATGTTGCATTCCAAGAAGTCTTCTAGAAAGGTTTAGAACCACCTAGTTGTTTCGTAAAATGACATCTGTGCAGATTTTAAATTGATGCAGCCTCCCTGTTTATGCCTTCCTTCTCGCAATACACAAGAAAAACTTAACCATGTAGATTTGCACAGAGATGAGGCACAGAGTAGCCACTCAGGAAAACTGCTTAAAAGGATTAATAAAAAATCTCCTGGGCTTCCCTGGTGGCGCAGTGGTTGAGAGTCCGCCTGCCAATGCAGGGGACACGGATTCGTGCCCCCGTCCGGGAGGATCCCACATGCCGCGGAGCGGCTGGGCCCGTGAGCCATGGCCGCTGAGCCTGCGCGTCCGGAGCCTGTGCTCTGCAGCGGGAGAGACCACAACAGTGAGAGGCCCGCGTACCGCAAAAAAAAAAAAAAAAAAATCTTCTTCCTAGATTTTTTTTTTAAGTAAGAAAAACTTAAAGTTGTCTGATAGTAACAATAAGAGATGGGGTTAAATAAATTATGGTATGCCTATGCAACAGAATACTGTGAAGCAATTTAAAATTACGTTCTTGAATTGGAGACTTTATTATTTTGTTTGTTTTGGAGACTATTTAATTATCTAAAGATAAATATTCCTGATGCTGGTGGGGGGAGTCTTTTATAAAACAGAATTTAAATGATTCCATTTTTATAAAAATAAATTGTGTTTATGTATACATATACATTATAGATATATGCATTGAAGGAAAACTGGAAGGGTATTCAGCAAAATGTTATCAGTATCCAGGTAATTACCTGGATTTGCCAAGTTTTCTACAATGAACATATATATAATAATTTTTCTTTTAAAAAGAAAACAATAAAAATGATATTGTTTTAGCAAGTAGTCTTTAAGGGAGCATCTTAGAAACTCTTTGGAATAAAATTCATGAGTTTTGATACAAAAAAATTATATATGTTCCCCCTATGAAAACTGAATGGCCTTTGGCATAAGAACCCTACACTGTTCCCGTGTCCCTTCTGGACATGTCTTAGGGTGTGGTTCATTGAGAAAAGAGGAATCTGTAGGAGATAGATCCTATGCGATTGTGGGAGCAGCCATTGACTCTGCACCTAGAGTTGAGTCTAAGTCACTCTAAGACAGCCAGGGCAGAAAAGCTACATGTGGACCAGAACAAGGAAGCAAGAGGGCAAGAGACATGGAACCCATGTCTCTATTAACACCTCCAACTCGGACGTCATGGGCAACCTGCAGGAGAAGCCGGCTGCATATGCACTTAGCCCAGGATTCAGAAAAGCTCAAGGAGGAGATCCCCTGAGAACTGGAGGGGCTACGGGACCCACTGCCGCCCCACACCCACAAGTCAACTAACACAGCAGCAGCAATCTGGGCTAGTGGCCAACGCCTAGAGCCCTGCACTGACCTTCAGAGAGTGAAAAATATGACTTCGGTTTCACTGCTGGCTTCCAAATTCATATAAAGTATCTCTTGTGGCCAACACTAACTCATAACCATACAGGGAGGGGAATTCTAGGAAATTTAGCTTCATCTTAGATAAGTCGGCACAGTACAAAGCTACCAAAGTCCATGCGTCATCAACTAGGCCTCTGTATATACCCCTTTTAACCATACTTAACGTCAACAAAAAACAGAAAAATCATGCTTTCCCCAACATGAAGCAATTATCCCTCATCTAACGGAAAACAAACTTTCCTGTCTGCAAAAGAGTATATAAAATCCCTCAAGTATCTTTGAACGTTATTCGTGCCTCTTTTCCACCCTCTGTTCTCAGATCAGTGAGGCTGGTTTTGGGAGAAGCATTGAGAGAAACATTACTTGCTGATTTAGAGCACAGTCCGTATCCTCAAGTCTGTTGTTTGATTTTTTACACATTCAAACTGTATAAAATTTCAGAAATATTATGTATGAAATGAACGTCTACTTAAATTTATCATCTATTTGAGACCTATTTAGACAGAGTCCTGCACAGAACGCCAGAATCTTTTTTACCCAGAACAGAGGAGGAAACCCCTGTCCACTGGAAGACAAGGAATGATACTGAAATTAACTAGGAATAATAATAACAAGGCTTGTCCTTAACTTTCTGTATGAGTGTCCAAAATTTAAAATTAGAATTCTCTGTCCAACCAAATTATCAAACAAGAATGACGATAGAATTAAAATGTTTTCAGAAATGGAACGCCTCAGAAACTTTGCCTTCAACAAACTCTTTTTAGGAAGTTACTTTTGGAGGACATATTTAGCAAACAAATGAAATAATCCAAGAAAAAGGAAGACATGAGATTCAGGAAAAAGTATATATAACCCCAGAGAGCAATGAAGACAGAAGTTCCAACAGGAAGAATTCCAGGAATAAGGCCTCAAGGGGAAAAAAGGACCTTAGTAGAAAAGATAAATGTAATGGAAAACTGGGGGAGAAAATTGAGACTATGGTAATATAAAATTGTGTAATGAAGGGAAGGAAATTTAGAAACTCTAGAGAAAAGAAAAATAAATAGATTTAAAAAAGGGACTTCCTTGGTGGTGCAGTGGTTAAGAATCCGCCTGCCAATGTTCCAACAGGAAGAATTCCAGGAATAAGGCCTCGAAGGGAAAAAAGGACCTTAGTAGAAAAGATAAATGTAATGGAAAACTGGAGGAGAAAATTGAGACTATGGTAATATAAAATTGTGTAATGAAGGGAAGGAAATTTAGAAACTCTAGAGAAAAGAAAACTAAATAGATAGATTAAAAAAAGGGACTTCCTTGGTGGTGCAGTGGTTAAGAATCTGCCTGCCAATGCAGGGGACATGGGTTCGAGCTCTGGTCCAGGAAGATCCCACGTGCTGCAGGGCAACTGAACCCATGCGTCACAACTACTGAGCCTGGGCTCTAGAGCCAGCAAGCCACAACTACTGAGCCTGCGCTCTAGAGCTCGTGACCCACAACTACTGAGCTCGTGCACCACAACTACTGAAGCCCGTGCACCTAGAGCCCGTGCTACACAACAAGAGAAGCCACCGCAATGAGAAGCCCACGCACCACAATGAAGAGTAGCCCCCGCTCGCCACAACTAGAAAAAGCCTGCGGACAGAAACGAAGACCCAACGCAGCCAACAGTAAATAAATGAACAAATGTTTTTTTAAAATAGATAAAAATGGAAGTGTAACCATAATTCATTAGTTGGCTCTGTAGTGAACAATAATTATATAATGTTGACGTAAGCATGGTTTACTTATTTATAACTGATAGAATCAATCTCGTTAAAGGGAAAGTATTCAACTCTATCCTGTCTTTCCTACATGAACTGTATCACTGGTAAGCAAATAGTAGGTACGGGGAAATGTCTCTTTTTAGAAGTTTTCCAGCTAGTAAAATGTAAAATAAATGTTAGAATCAGAATAGCACCATATCACAACCCTTGGTGAATTAATAGATCTAGACCAGTGCTGTCCAATAGAACTTTCTGTAAGGATGGAAGTGTTCCATATCCACCCTAATACAGTAGCCATGGGCAACATGAGGCTGTTGAGTACTGGACATGTGGTCAGTACATCCAAGACACTGAATTTGTTATTATTTCATTTGAATTAACTTAAATTTAAATAGCAACATGTGACTACCATATTGGATTATGCAGACCGAAACAATGATCATAAAGGACTGCTAGGAAACATACAGATACTCTAAGTCTCCTTAGAGAAGAACCCAGAACCACCTAAAAGACTGAACCTGAATCTGATTCAAATTTGCAAGGAGGGCTTCCCTGGTGGCGCAGTGGTTGAGAGTCCGCCTGCCGATGCAGGGGACACGGGTTTGTGCCCCGGTCTGGGAAGATCCCACATGCCGCAGAGCACGTCCGGAGCCTGTGCTCCACAACAGGAGAGGCCACAACAGTGAGAGGCCCACATACTGCAAAATAAAAAATTTTAAAAATTAAAAAATTTGCAAGGAAATACAGTATAGGAAAAAAAATAAAAGGACAAAAAAAATGCAAGGAAATTAATAAATGCATATTAAATACCACAGGGATGTATTAGCAAAATCTAGACTGTGGAATACTTTATCCAGCAATCAAATTTCTTCAACAACTAAATTGCAAGGAAAAATAAAGAGAATTGAAAGAAACTACAGGTATTTTTTCTTTAAATTGGGTTATAATTGCTTTACAATGTTGTGTTAGTTTCTGCTGTACAACGAAGTGAATCAGCTATATGTACACATATATCCCCTCCCTCTTGGACCTCCGTCCCACCACACCCCCCACCCCACCCATCTAGGTCATCACAGAGGACCAAGCTGAGCTCCCTGTGCTATACAGCTGGTCCCCACTAGATATCAATTTTACACATGGGAATGTAGTCAATCCTGATCTCCCAATTCATCCCAACCTCCCTTCAACCCCTGTATCTACACATCCATTTTCTACATCTCCATCTCTATTCCTGCCTTGCAAGTAGGTTCATCTCCACCATTTTTCTAGATTTCACATATATGCATTAATATATGATATTTGTTTTCTTCTTTCTGACCTACTTCACTGTGTATGAGAGACTCTGGGTCCACCCACATCTCTACAAATGACCCAATTTCTTTCCTTTTTATGGCTGAGTAATATTCCATTGTATATATGTGCCACATCTTCTTTATCCATTCATCTGTCGATGGACATTGAGGTCATTTCCATAACCTGGCTATTGTAAATAGAGCTGCAATGAACATTGCAGTACATGTGTCTTTTTGAATTATGGTTTTCTCAGGGTATATGCCCACTAGTGGGATTGCTGGGTCATATGCTTGTTCTATTTTTGGTTTTTTAAGGAGACTCCATACTGTTCTCCACAGTGGCTGTATCAGTTTACATTCCCACAAACAATGCAAGAGGGTTCCCTTAGCCCCACACCCTCGCCAGCTTTATTGTTTCTAGATTTTGTGATAATGGCCATTCTGACCAGTGTGAAGTGCTACCTCATTGTAGTTTTGATTTGCATTTCTCCAATAATTAGTGATGTTGAGCATCTTTTCATGTGCCTCTTGACCATATGTATGTCTTCTTTGGATAAATGTCTATTTAGGTCTTCTGCCCATTTTGGGGTTGGGTTGTTTGTTTTTTTGATATTGGGCTACCTGAGCTGCTTGTATATTTTAGAGATTAATCCTTTGTCAGTTGCTTTGCTTTGTCAGTTTGCAAATATTTTCTCCCTTTCTGAGGGTTTTCTTTTCATCTTGTTTATGGTTTCCTTTGCTGTGCAAAAGCTTTTAAGTTTCATTAGGTCCCATTTGTTTATTTTTGTTTTTATTTCCATTACTCCAGGAGGTGGGTCAAAAAGGATCTTGCTGTGATTTATGTCATAGTGTGTTCTGCCTGTGTTTTCCTCTAAGAGTTTTATACTGTCTAGCCTTACATTTAGGTCTTTAATCCATTTTGAGTTTATTTTTTGTGTATGGTGTAAGGGAGTGTTCTAATTTCATTCTTTTACATGTAGCTATACAGTTTTCCCAGCACCACTTGTTGAAGAGACAGTCTTTTCTCCATTTTATATTCTTGCCTCCTTTTTCATAGATTAGATGACCATAGATGTGTGGGTTTATCTCTGGGCTTTCTATCCTGTTCCGTTGATCTATATTTCTGTGTTAGTGCCAGTACCATACTATCTTGATTACTGTAGCTTTGTAGTACAGTCTGAAGTCTGGGAGCCAGATTCCTCCAGCTCTGTTTTTTCTTTCTCAAGATTGCTTTTGCTATTTGGGCTATTTTGTGTTTCCATACAAATTATAAAATTCTTGTTCTAATTCTGTGAAAAATGGCATTGGTAATTTGATAGGGATTGCGTTGAATCTGTAGATTGCTTTGGGTAGTAGAATCATTTTCACAATATTTATTCTTCCAATCCAACAACACAGTATATCTCTCCATCTGATTGTGTCATCTTTGATTTCTTTCATGAGTGTTTTATAATTTTCTGAGTACAGGTCTTTTGCCTCCTTAAGTAGGTTTATTCCCAGGTATTTTATTCTTTTTGTTGCAATTGTAAATGGTGTTTCCTTAATTTCTGTTTCTGATCTTTTGTTGTTAGTGTATAGGAATGCAAGAGATTTCTGTGCATTAATTTTGAATCCTGCAACTTTACCAGATTCATAGATTAGCTCTAATAGTTTTCTGGTGGCATCTTTAAGATTTTCTACAAATAGTATCATGTCATCTGCAAACAGTTATGGTTTTACTTCTTCTTTTCCAATTTGTATTCCTTTTATTTCTTTTTCTTCTCTGCTTGCCGTGGCTAGGACTTCCAGAGCTATGTTGAATAATAGTGGAGAGAATGGACATCCTTGTCTAGTTCCTGATCTTAGAGGAAATGCGTTCAGTTTTTCACCATTGAAAATGATGTTTGCTGTTGGTCTGTCATATAAGGCCTTTATTTTGTTGAGGTAGGTTCCTTCTATGCCCACTTTCTGGAGAGGTTTTATCATAAATGGGTGTTGACTTTTGTCAAACTCTTTTTCTGCATCTTTTCAGATGATCATATGGATTTTATTCTTTAGTTTGTTAATATGGTGAATCACATTGATTGACTTGTGTATATACTGGGATAAATCCCACTTGATCATGGTGTATGATCCTTTTAATATGTTGTTGGATTCTGTTTGCTAGTATTTTGTTGAGGATTTTTGCATCTATATTTATCAATGATATTGGTCTGTAATTTTCTTTTGGGGGGATATCTTTGTCTGGTTTTGGTATCAGGGTGATGGTGGCCTCATAGAACAAGTTTGGCAGTGTTCCTCGATCTGCAGTTTTTTGGAAGAGTTTGAGAAGGATAGGTGTTAGCATTTCTCTAAATGTTTGATAGAATTTGCCTGTGAAGCCATCTGGTCCTGGACTTTTGTTTGTTGGAAGATTTTTAATTACAGTTTCAATTTCATTACTTGTGGTTTGTCTGTTCATATTTTCTATTTCTTCCTGGTTCAATTTGCCCATTTCTTCCAGGTTGTCCATTTTATTGGCATATAGTTGCTTGTAGTAATCTCTTATGATCCTTTGTATTTCTGTGGTGATGATTGTAATTTCTCCTTTTTCATTTCTAATTTTATTGATTTGAATCCTCTCCACTTTTTCTTGATGAATCTGGCCAAAGGTTTATCAATTTTCTTTATCTTCTCAAAGAACTAACTTTTAGTTGTATTGATCTTTGCTATTGTTTTCTTCATTTCTATTTCATTTATTTCTGTTCTGATCTTTATGACTTCTTTTCTTCCACTAACTTTGGGTTTCCATTGTTGTTCTTCTTTCTCTAGTTGCTTTAGGTACAATGTTAGATTGTTTATTTAAGATTTTTCTTGTTTCTTGAGGTGAGATTGAATTGCTATAAACTTCCCTCTTAGAACTGCTTTTGCTGCATCTCATAGGTTTTGGGTTGTTGTGTTTTCACTGTCATTTGTTTCTATGTATTTCTTTATTTCCTGTTTGATTTCTTGAGTGATTTCTTGGTTATTTAGTAGTGCACTGTTTAGCGTCCATGTGTTTGTGTTTTTTACAGTTCTTTTTCCTGTAATGGATTTCTAATCTCATGGTGTTGTTGTTGGAAAAGTTGCTTGATATGACTTCAATTTTCTTAAATTTTCCAAGGCTTGATTTGTGACCCAGGATGTGATCTATCCAGGAGAATGTTCCGTGTGCACTTGAGAAAAAAAGTGTATTCTGCTGCTTTCAGGTAGAATGTCCTATAAATATCAATTAAGTCTACCTGGTCTATTGTGTCATTTAAAGCTTGTGTTTCCTTATTTATTTTCTGTCTGGATGACCTGTCCATTGGTGTAAGTGGGATGTTAAAATCCCCCACTATTATTGTGTTACTGTCAATTTCCCCTTTTATGGCTGTTAGCATTTGCCTTATGTATTGAGGTGCTCCCATAGTGGGTGCATAAATATTTATAATTGTTATTTCTTCTTCTTGGATTGATCCCTTGATCATTATGCAGTGTTCTTCCTTGTCTCTTGTCACATTCTTCATTTTAAAGTCTATTTTATCTGATATGACTATTGCTACTCCAGATTTCTTATGATTTCCATTTGCATGGAACATCTTTTTCCACCCCCTCACTTTCAGTCTGTATGCGTCCCTAGGTCTGAAGTGGGTCTCTTGTAGACAGCATATATACAGGTCTTGTTTTTGTATCCATTCAGCCAGTCTGTGTCTTTTGGTTGGAGCATTTAATCCATTTACATTCAAGTTGATTATCAATATGTATGTTCCTATTACCATTGTCTTAATTGTTTTGTGTTTGTTCTGTGGGTCTTTTTCTTCTCTTGTGTTTCCCACTGAGAGAAGTTCCTTTAGCATTTGTTGTAATGCTGGTTTGTGGTGCTGAATTCTCATAGCTTTTGCTTGTCTGTAAAGCTTTTGATTTCTCCGTCAAATCTGAATGAGATCCTTGCTGGGTAGAGTAATCCTGGTGGTAGATTTTTCCCTTTCATCACTTTAAATACATCCTGCCACTCCCTTCTAGCCTGCAGAGTTTTGCTGAAAAATCAGCTGATAACCTTATGCGGATTCTGCTGTGTGTTATTTTTTGCTTTTCCCTTGCTGCTTTTAATATTTTTTCTTTGAATTTAATTTCTGTTAGTTTGATTAATATGTGTCTCAGCATGTTTCTCCTTGGGTTTATCCCGTATGGGACTTTCTGTGCTTCCTGGACTTGGGTGGCTATTGCCTTTCCCATGTTAGAGAAATTTTCGACTATAATCTCTTCAAATGTTTTCTCAGACCCTTTTTGTTTCTCTTCTTCCTCTGGGACCCTTATAATTTGAATGTTGGCACATTTAATGTTGTCCCAGAGGTCTCTGACACAGTCCTCATTTATTTTCATTCCTTTTTCTTTATTCTGTTCCACGGCAGTGAATTCCACCATTCTGTCTTCCAGGTCACTTATCTTCTGCCTCAGTTATTCTGCTACTGATTCCTTCTACTGTATTTTTCATTTCAGTTATTGTGTTGTTCTTATTCTTCTGCCTCAGTTATTCTGCTACTGATTCCTTCTACTGCATTTTTCATTTCAGTTATTGTGTTGTTCTTATTCTTATTCTTCTGCCTCAGTTATTCTGCTACTGATTCCTTCTACTGCATTTTTCATTTCAGTTATTGTGTTGTTCTTATTCTTATTCTTCTGCCTCAGTTATTCTGCTACTGATTCCTTCTACTGCATTTTTCATTTCAGTTATTGTGTTGTTCCTATTCTTATTCTTCTGCCTCAGTTATTCTGCTACTGATTCCTTCTACTGCATTTTTCATTTCAGTTATTGTGTTGTTCCTATTCTTATTCTTCTGCCTCAGTTATTCTGCTACTGATTCCTTCTACTACATTTTTCATTTCAGTTATTGTGTTGTTCATCACTGGTTGTTTGTTCTTTAGTTCTTCTGGGTCTTTGTTAAACATTTCTTGTATTTTCTCAATCTGTGCCTCCATTTGATTTCTGAGATTTTTGATCATCTTTACTATCATTACTCTGAATTTTTTCTGGTAGGTTGCTTATTTCCTCTCCATTTATTTAGTCCTTTGGGTTTTTACCTTGCTCCTTCATCTCTACCATATATTTTGTCATCTAATTTTTTTTGATGGGTGGAGCTGTGTTCCTGTCTCACTGCTTGTTTGGCCGAAGGCGTCCAGCACTAGAAGTTGCAGGCAGTTGGGTGGAGTCGGGTCTTGGTGCAGAGACGAGGAGAGCTCACACATTCATATTCCCTGGGGCCTGAAGTTCTCTGCTAGTCCAGTGGCTTTAGACTAAGCGTTCCCACCACAGGAGCTCAAGCCTCATCCCCAGCCTTTCTTTCTTTTCCTTTGTGCTTCGTGTAGTTTCACTTGTCCACAGGGTACTGCGTGCAGAGGCCTTGACCCCAGCACTTGAAGACCAGAGTTCCTGGTGAGACATGGCTGTACCAACACTGCAGCGGGGGGACCGTGTCTGAAACTATAGGTTTAAAGAGACTTAAAAGACAACAATTAGTAGCATTGTTGGCTCCTGATCCAAACAGAACCCTGGATTGTTCCATTTCTAAACAGTTGAAATTGTGCATGCTGATTGGGTGTTTGATGATATTAAAGAATTTTTATTAATTCTTTAGGCTGGAGTTATACTTTTTGAAAGGGTTTTTATCTTTTAGAGATACATACTGAAATAATTGTGGGTAAAATTTATGATGTCTGGGATTTGCTTCAAAACAATACAGGAGGGTCTTCCCTGGTGGCACAGTGGTTGAGAGTCCGCCTGCCGATGCAGGAGACACGGGTTTGTGCCCCGGTCCGGGAAGATCCCACATGCTGCGGAGCAGCTGGGCCATTGAGCCTGCGCATCCAGAGCCTGTGCTCCGCAACGGAAGAGGCCACAACAGTGAGAGGCCTGCGTACCGCAAAAAAAATAATAATAATACAGGAACCAGTTCAGACCCATTAGGATAGCTATTATCAAATGAATAAATAAATAAACCACAGAAAATAATAAGCATTAGAAAGGGTGTGGAGAAATTGAAACTCTTGTGTATTGCTGGTAGGAATGTTAAATGGTGCAGCCATGGTGAAAAGCTGCATGGCAGTTCCTCAAAAAATTAAACATAGAATTACCATATGATTCAGCAATTCCACGTTTGGGTACACACCCAAAACAACTGAAAGCAGGGGCTCAAACATATATTTGTACACCCTTGTTCGTAGAAACCTTATTCATAATAGCCAAAAGGGGAATGCAATGTAAGTGTTCCTTGATGAATTAATGGATAAACAAAATGTGACATATTTGTACAACTGGGATATTATTCAGAAAGGAAATTCTGACATGTGCTGCAACATGTTTGAACCTTGGCAGCATTATGCTAAGTGGAATAAACAAGTCACAACAGGACAAATATTGTGTGATTCCACTTATTTGAGGTACCCAGAGTAGTCAAATTCATAGAGATAGAAAGTACATTTTACTGGTGGTTGCCAGGGGCTGGGGAGAGTGGGGCATGGAGATTTATTGTTTAATGGGTAGGGAGTTTCAGTTTGAGAAGATTCAAAACTTCTAGAGATGGATGGTGGTGATGGTTACACAACAGTATGAAAGTATTTAATGCCACAGGACTGTACACTTAAAAGTGGTTAAAGTGGCAAATTTTATGTTATGTATATTTTACTATAAATAATAATAAAATTCAACACCCATTTATGATAAAAACTCTGCACAAAGTGGGCTTAGAGGGAACCTACCTCAACATAATAAAGGCCATATACAGCAAACATCATTCTCAATGCTGAAAAACTGAAAGCATTTCCTCTAAGATCAGGAACAAGACAAGGATGCCCACTCTCACCACTATTATTCAACATAGTTTTGGAAGTCCTAGCCACGGCAATCAGAGAAGAAAATGAAATAAAAGGAATACAAATTGGAAAAGAAGAAGTAAAACCATAACTGTTTGCTGATGACTTGATACTACACGTAGAAAATCTTAAAGGTGCCACCAGAAAACTACTAGAACTAATCTATGAATTTGGTAAGGTTTCAGGATACCCTTCAAGTTTTCCTTCAGGATACAAAATTAATGCACAGAAATCTCTTGCATTCCTATACACTAAGAACAAAAGATCAGAAAGAGAAATTAAGGAAACAATCCCATTTACCATCGCAACAAAAAGAATAAAATACCTAGGAATAAACCTACCTAAGGAGGCAAAAAACCTGTACTCAGAAAACTATAAAATACTGGTGAAAGAAATCAAAGATGACATAAACAGTTAGAGAGATATACCATGCTCCTGGATTGGAAGAATCAATATTATGGAAATGAGGTATCACCTCACACTGGTCAGAATAGCCATCATCAAAAAATCTAGAAACAATAAATGCTGGAGAGAGTGTAAAGAAAAGGGAACCCTCTCGCACTGTTGGTGGGAATGTAAGTTGATACAGCCACTGTGGAGAACAGTAGGCCATTTCCTTAAAAAACCTAAAATAGAGCTACCATATGACCCAGAAATCCCACTACTGGGCATATACCCTGAGAAAACCATAATTCAAAAAATACATGTACCACAGTGCTCATTGCAGCACTGTTTACAATAACCAGGACATGGAAGCAACCTAAGTGTCCATCAACAGATGAATGGATAAAGAAGATGTGGCACATGTATACAATGGAATATTACTCAGCTATAAAGAGGAACGAAATTGAGTCATTTGTAATGAGGTGGATGGACCTGGAGTCTGTCATACAGAGTGAAGTAAGTCAGAAAGAGAAAAACAAATATCATATGTTAACGCATATATATGGAATCTAAAAGAACTGTACTGATGGACCTAGTGACAGGGCAGGAATAAAGACGCAGACGTAGAGGACAGACTTGAGGACACAGGGGAGGAAGGGGAAGCTGGGACAAAGTGAGAGAATAGCATTAACATATATACACTCCCAAATGTGAAATGGTTGGCTAGTGGGAAGCAGCCGCATAGCACAGGGAGATCAGCTCAGTGCTTTGTGACCACCTAGAGGGGTGGGATAGGGAGGGTGGGAGGGAGGCTCAAGAGGGAGGGGATATGGGGATATAGGTATGCATATAGCTGATTCACTTTGTTGTACAGCGGAAACTAACACAACATTGTAAAGCAATTATACTCCAATAAAGATGTGAAAATTTTTTTAAATAATAAATTGCATTATCTAATGCATTCCTGACGGTATAAAAAATACAATTAACTTTTGTATGTTGATCTTGGATTCACCAACCCTGCAAAACTCTTACTAGTTCCAAGAGTCTTCTGGAGAATCTCTTGAATTTTCCATTAAAAGTTGTTCCCCCTACACCTGAAACTAACACAACATGGTAAATCAACTATATTTCAATTTTAAAAAGTATTTTTAAGTTGGCCCTCCATATCTGCAAGTTCTGCACCCACATATTCAACCAACCACAGATTGAAAATACTGGAAAACATTTTCCAGAAAGTTCCAAAACACAAAACATGAATTTGCCAGGAACTGGCAACTACTTAATAGGAAGTACATTGTATTTACAACTATGTACATAATATTTACATTGTATTGGGTATTGTAAGTAATCTAGGAGCGATTTAATGTGTATAAGGGCGGATGTACATAGGTTATATGCAAATACTATGCCAGTTTATATAAGGGCATCCCCAGATTTTGATATGGGGGTGCCTGGAACCAATCCCCAATGGAACCGAGGGACAATTATAATTAGTTTCCATCAAGCAACCACAGGGACATGAAAAAGTAGCGTTTAACTGACTTGATGGTGACAGCATCAGAGCCTTGAAACAGGTTTAGAATAGTATAGGCAAGAAGTTCAGGTGCTAGTAGTAGAGCCTGATCAGTAATGTGGTGATAGGACTAACAAGGCAGAGCTGGAATTCTGAGTAAGGATACAAGCTGGAACACCCCAGGGGGCGTGCTAGCACTAGAGCCACATGTAGGGTCTGAAAATGGAGCTGAGGCGGAGTGGGGAAGGTAGCACGAGGTCTGGAGTAACTCAGGCGTCAGAGGCAGTAACTGAACCAGACAAAAACATCACTCCCGTGAAGGTCATTTAATGCAGACAGGTTTGAGCAAAAACTAGATTTTGTCAAATCTGAAGAAACATGGGGACAAAGTTGCTTTGTTTTGGTTGAGACACTGAGCGCCAGTAGGCACTACCACTTCAGAGCAGGAAAGAGTACAATGAGAGAGAAAAGACCTGGATCCCCACCAGCGGTGGAGCCCTGAATGCCAATTTAGACTGAAACTTTTTGACTTCTCATAACCACTGAAAAAGGAGGTAATTTTGTCGAGTTATGTCTCTCCAGGGACTGTAGTTAATAAACCCTTCTTTTTGTAAATTCCCATCACCACTTCTGGGTTCTTTGGTGTTTTTTGTTGTTGTTTGTTTATAAATTTATTTATTTATTTTGACTGCATTGGGTCTTCGTTGCTGTGCGCGGGCTTTCTCTAGTTGCAGCAAGCGGGGGCTACTCTTCGTTGCGGTGCACAGACTTCTCACTGCGGTGGCTTCTCTTTGTTGTGGAGCATGAGCTCTAGGCGTGCGGGCTTCAGTAGTTGTGGCTCGTGGGCTCAGTAGTTGTGGTGCGTGGGCTCAGTAGTTGTGGCTCACGGGCTCTAGAGCGCAGGCTCAGTAGTTGTGTCGCATGGGCTTAGTTGCTCCGTGGCATGTGGGATCTTCCCGGACCAGGGCTCGAACCCTTGTCCCCTAAATTGGCAGGCAGATTCTTAACCACTGCACCACCAAGGAAGTCCTCTTTGGTGTTTTTTGTTTTTGTTTTGTTTTGTTTTGTTTTTTGCGGTACGCGGGCCTCCCACTGCTGTGGCCTCTCCCGTTGCGGAGCACAGGCTCCGGACGCGCAGGCTCAGCGGCCATGGCTCACGGGCCCAGCCACTCCGCGGCATGTGGGATCTTCCCGGACCGGGGCATGAACCCGTGTCCCCTGCATCGGCAGGCGGACTCTGAACCACTGCGCCACCAGGGAAGCCCTCTTTGGTGTTTTTTAAGTTTGCTTTACAGGACTCAAAATTTTAGAGTGTGACCCCTCTGAGTTCTAGATGTCTATTTAAGAGGGCCCTAGGGTCACATCACGATAGTATGGAAATAACTCTTTTACCTGGAATAGGATGCTTAGTCTTTTGTGTTTGAAGGCCTAAAAGCAGAAATGAGGAGGAATGGTAATTGGGGTGATAGGTCCATAAGGCGACAGAGGCTTGAATTCATCCAGCTTGCATTCTGAATCCAGGAAAAGCCTACTTGCCCCTCTGGCCAGAGAAGAAGCCAGACAGACATTGAGTACTGTCCAGTTTCCCAGGGCGATGTCACTCTGCATCAGCCTGCCACCTAATGGTCATAACAATTGATGCAACATATTACTGGTATCACCACATGATCTGAATAGTATGACCTCATCTTTTTCTGTGCCTCAGAGTAAATGCTTTCTGGGTCAAACCGAGGAGGCGAGGAAAGTAAACGTTCCTGTTACAAAGTGACAATGGCAAAAAAATTACTGATAAAAATTCTTATGAAAAGATAAGAAATGTAATTCTTCTATTTGTTATAATTAGGAGTGTACCTAAGACAAGTGTTTCAATGTCACTTGCTTAAACTTCATAGAAATGGACCATCAAAAGCCTCAGCTTGGGGCTTCCCTGGTGGCGCAGTGGTTGGGAGTCCGCCTGCCGATGCAGGGGACACGGGTTCGTGCCCCGGTCCGGGAAGAACCCACATGCCGCGGAGCGGCTGGGCCCGTGAGCCATGGCCGCTGAGCCTGCGCGTCCGGAGCCCGTGCTCCGCAACAGGAGAGGCCACAACAGTGAGAGGACCGCATACCGCAAAAAAAAAAAAAAAAAAAAGAGTGGAAGAGGAAAATGCACATTAAGGGGGCATCTCTCCTCTCCATGATCTAAGGGGGAAAGAAAGGAAGCAAATAAACATTCCTGGGACACTACAATGCTCCAGGAATGTTGCCATCTTGTATGTTATTTAAAGTTTGAATAAAAACTTGTGAATTGGTCAAGATCCCCTACACCATCTATATCCTTGAGTAAATTGCTTACATCTCCAAGCCTCAAGATCCTTGTCTGTCAAGTGGATATAATACCTTGGAGGGGGGCCATAAGGATTAAATGAGAAAAAGAACCTAGCACAGAATAAACTGTAGTAGCTATAAAATTGAAGACAGCTGTTAATCCCATTCTACAGGGGATAAAAATATCAGTTGTAAATTCTTGTAAGCTCACTACAACTTTTTTAAAAAGCCAAGAAGAATACATCAAAAATCTACAGTTAGAGCCATATCCAGAAACTAACATCTGTTGTTCCATTGATTACTATGGAAAATAAAATGAAATGCTAGTGAGTTTCCAAAGTCTATTTTCAGGTGACCCAGATTGTTGGTTTTCACACATATTGGGTTTATAATGAACTATTAGAAAGGAAAAGATTTATATTTTCTCTGCCTTTCCCCAGCTCCTGTCAGAAAGTTTTAAAGGTTTCTAAAGTTTGAGGAGATAATTGCTAGTGTGATCTTGTTACCTCAGGATACCTGAAACTATCTCCAGCAATTCCATTCACTCCCAAGTAAGGATCCAGTTATAGAAATGCAGAGTTTCCTTAGACAACACTAAAGTCCCAAGTATTTATCTGTACTAAATGCTTTGGCACTACTTTCATAACGTTTTGAACTTATGCAGGGTCTGAATGATTAAATCGTTAATTAATTAATTAATATACATCAACCCTGGTTAGGAGACAGCAGACTGCACTGATTCCCTCATTTGAAACGGGGTAAAGAACTTAAGAGACCCCCTTATGTGTAGGAGTGGGTCTGAACAGCACGAGCAGTTTTGCCTAGACTGAAGGATAGTTTCCAGAAATACATCTCGATAAAAAGTTGTCAATCCCCAAAAATATATACGACACGGGAAGTTTAGTGATAACAATATGCATTATGTTTTATGGTCTTCACTAAATGAAATCCTTATTTTTTAAAGTAGTTTGTTGCTTCCAAACAAATAAAATGTGTATTTTTAAAAAACACAAGAAATCTGTTCCTTAATAACTCAATTTTCAATCTGTTATGTACATAGGTCCAAAGATCACCAACAACACTGACAATACCTTCCACATTACCATTTAAAACACAGAAATTAAGGAGTAATAAGCCATAGGGTTGCAGACCCTTCACTTAAAAAAAATTCTATTTGTCAAGAGACATTGTTGCTTCAAGGGACAGGAAATATCATGGCCAAGACATCAACTGTAAGCCAGAAAGTAAGATGCTTTGATAGAACCCCCTTGAATCTATTGTAAATCAGACATTTCCCTTGAGTTCTCATTATTCCTGAAGAGAGCTACAACATGGCTTCTCCAAAATGGATACTGGGCCTAAAGCATTTTTAGAAAATTATATTTTCAAAACGTCTTTTGACATGCACTAAAAGTCCTAGAAACAGACACCATTGAAAAGAATTGAAAAGCCTTAACTCTGCATTGGCCAGAGGTTTTTTTAACCCTAGCAGTTAATATAAAATCAGATAAATTATACAAAAAGAAAACTGTCATCTGAAATGTGTGAGGGATTCCAAAAGAACATAATGCCTGTCTATCCCTTGTAGGCATTATATTTTAAAACATTAAATTGAACTGTCAGTATGTAAAATATAGTAGAATCTTAAGGTCTTTCCATCCAATAGGATCTTTTGTGTGTGTTCTCTTTCAAACATGAAGATGAAACTAAACCTATATCCAAAAGGCATGTACTTCACACATCATGATCCTGTCAGAATGTGAAAATTCTACAACATAAATGGTCTGGTTTCTTTAACAAAGAACACCCCTTGTTTGTGTTCTTAATTTTTTTATTTAAGTATCGTTGATTTAAAATACTGTGTTAGTTTCAGGTGTACAACATAGTAACTCAGTGTACTTTTTTGTAAATTATATATTCCATTATAGGTTATTACAAGATATGGGGTGTAATTCCCTGTGCTATACAGTAAAGCCTTGATTTTATGTATGATAGTTTATATTTGTTAATCCCATACTCCTAATTTGTCCCTCCCCACCTCTCCACCCCAATCCTGTTTGGTAACGATGTTCGTTTTCTATGTCCGTGAGTCTGTTTCTATTTTGTTTATAGCTTCATTTGTATTATTTTTTGAAGATTCCACATATAAGTGATATAAGTGATACAGTGTTTGTCTTTCTCTGTCTGACTTATTTCACTAACCACAGTATTCTCTGGGTCCATCCATGTTGCTGCAAACGGCAATATTTCATTCTTTCATATGGCTGAGTAATATTCCATTATATATAATGGAATATATATGTGGCATATACGTATAGGTATATACGTATATGCCACATATTCTTAAGCCAATTGTCTGTTGATGGGCACTTAGGTTGCTTCCGTGTCTTGGCTATTGTAAATAGTGCTGCTATGAACACTCAGGTGCATGTATCTTTTCTAAATAGGGTTTTTGTTTTTTTCAGATATATACCCATATATATCTGGGTAGAATTGCTGGATCCACCAGCAATTTTAGATTCTATTCCCATGTAGGTCTTTACAGAGTACTGAGTAGAGTTCCCTGTGCTATACAGTAGGTCCTGGTTGATTATCTATTTTATATATGGTAGTATGTATGTTTCAATCCCAATCTCCCAATTTATTCCTGCCCCACCCCCACCCCCTTGGTAACCATAGTTTGTTTTCTACATCTGTGACTCTATTTCTATTTTGTAAATAGGTTCATTTGTACCATTTTTTAAGATGCCACATATAAGTGATATCATATGTTACTTGTCTTTCTCTGTCTGACTTACTTCACTTAGTATGATAATCTCTAGGTCCATCCATGTTGCTGCAAATCGCATTATTTTGTTCTTTTTTAATTTTTTTTTTAAGTAAAAGCATTTTTTTCTTGGCTGCACTGCACAGCTTGGGGGATCTTAGTTCCCTGACCAAGGATTGAACTTGGGCCCATGGCAGTGAAAGTGCAGAGTCCTAACCACTGGACCGCCAGGGAAGTCCCATATTATTTGTAGACTTTTTGATGATAGCCATGCTGATTGGTGTGAGGCGATACCTCATTGTAGTTTTGATTTGCGTTTTTCTAATAATTAATAATGATGAGCATCTTTTCATGTACCTGTTGGCCATCTGTATGTCTTCTTTGGAAAAATGTCTATTTAGGTCTTCTGCCTATTTTGTGATTGGGTTGTTTGGTTTTTTGATATTGAGCTGTATGAGTTCTTTGTATATTTTGGATCTTAATCCCTTGTCTGTTGCATCGTTTGCAAATATTTTCTCCCACTCCATTAGGTTGTTTCATCTTGTTTATGGTTTCCTTTGCTGTGCAAAAGCTTAACTTTGATTAGATCCCATTTGTTTATTTTGGGGGTTTTTTGCCTTGGGAAACTGATCCAAAAAAATATTGCTACAATTTATGTCAATGAGTGTTCTGCCTCTGTTCTCTTCTAGGAGTTTTATGGAGTCATGTGTTACATTTACGTCTTTAAACAAGTTTGAGTTTATTTTTGTATATGGTGTGAGGGAGTGTTCTAATTTCATTGATTTCCATGTAGCTGTCCAGCTTTCCCAGCACCACTTGTTGAAGAGACTGTCTTTTCCCCACTGTATATTCTTGCTTCCTTTGTCTTAGATTAACTGACCATAGGTGCGTGAATTTATTTCCGGGCTCTCTATTCTGTGCCATTGATCTATGGAGACAACCAATTTTAGTTTAACCTATTTGGGAAAAAGACAACTGGGAGAATTTATATATGGATGAGTATTAGATGATATTATTATTGGAATACTGTGCTTTTGGTGTGATAATGGCATCATTATTTTTTTAATGGTTTTTTTGTTTGTTTTGGTTTTTTGGGGTTTTTTCAATAAATTTATTTATTTATTTATTTTTGACCACATTGGGTCTTCATTGTGGTGTGCAGGCTTCTCATTGCAGTGGCTTCTCTTGTTGTGGATCACGGGCTCTAAGCACGTGGGCTTCAGTAGTTGTGGCATGCAGGCTCAGTAGTCGTGGCACACGGGCTTAGTTGCTCCGTGGCATGTGGGATCTTCCCAGACCAGGGCTCAAACTCGTGTCCTGTGCATTGGCAGGCAGATTCTTAACCACTGCACCGCCAGGGAAGTCCCAGCATCATCATTTTTTAAGCTTTTACCTGAAATGTACGAAATGATGTCTGGTAATTGGTTTAAAATAGTCTGGTGATGGCTATGGAGTAAGGGGGGAACCAGGGTGACACAAGTTAGTTGAATGGGAGATAGATGAAACAAACATGGCAAAATACTGATAGTCATCAGAATCAAGTTAATTGTCAATAGTAGTTTATTATTCTATTCTCTCTACTTTCATGCATGTTTGAAATTTTTCATAAAGAAACATTTATTCTAAGGCATGTACTTTGAAATGTTTTTTAAGGATTGTTCTGATCTGTTTCCCTCATGACCAAAGGGCATAACAAAGTAGATTAGAACGTAGGCTGGGTTTTCAGTTTAGGACTACCTGCTGCACAGCCATGAAGGGGGACTGTATGGGGACGACTGAGCCTTAGCTAAGCAGTAACTGGAATTCATTTTCAAGCTTAATGTATTGGCAGTCTAATCCAAAAGTAGAGTAATTTCCTTAAACCTGCATCATAGCACTCAATTTATACATTCCCTTGCTTAAGTAATCAGAAAAAAGCCAACAATGACTCAGACACGACTGAAGCTAGCCTTGAAAGTCTCTTCCAAGCTTTACAAAGGTAGGATAGCGTTCATTTTTTTAAACCTGCATCAAAGCATTTTATTTACTCATTCCTATGCCTAAGTAATCAGAAAATGCCAATAAGGAAAACGATGACTGAAACACAATGAAAGCTCTCAGAAGTAATGAGGTCAGCAGCCAGGAACCCTACCCCAGTCCAAACGTGCACCACTTTTGGACAGCCCGCCAAGTGCAGACTGAGTTTTGTTTTCAAAATTGTCCTTCCCGGGCCATTTGGTGTGTTTTAAGACGAAATGTCATCAAAAGCTCTTTTATCCTTGTTTTTTGGCATCCTGTGTCTACCTGCCTTCTAACCCTCTTGGAGTTCCCTTTGCCAGCCCCTTGGACTTGATGGAATCTGGCCTCCTCAGTGCTAACCCTATGCGCTCTCTAGCACACCAATTACCCCTCATCCTCAGACCCTTCCCCTTGATGGTGGGTTCAGATAATGCACTAACACCCAAGCCAAGAAAACTTTAGCACCCTGTGAATGAAGAATTACATAGGTGATCTACTGGATAGCAGCATGGAAAGAACATGGGATTTGGAGTAAGACAGACATACATTCTCTCTACAACCATACCACCCCGAACACCCTTGATCTTGAAAGCTGAGCCGGGTCAGGCCCAGACAGGCAACAGACACATTCTAATCTTTGTGCTTAAGCAATGTCACTCTCTCTGAGTTCAGCTTTCCTTAGTTATGAAGTGAGAATAATGATACCTAGACCTATAGATGCTTTCAGGATTAAATAATATGCATTAGTGCTTACCATGGTGCCTGACACATAACAGGTACTGAGTCCAGTGTATCCTATTACATTGGATCAAAGTGGTAATGGGGGGGGTTACCACATGAGTTGCAGCACACAAGCACTGTTGGTGCAGAGATATTCTAGGAGGTTAATAACCTTAGTTTTTGACCTTAATCTGATCATCTCTTCTCCCTCAGATAAGTCCTCCCTACAGCTCCACCTTGCAGTCCCAATAAAAGACCGTGTCTTCCTATCAACTCACTGATACTCTTCTCCACAGAAAGCGTTGTATGGGGTCCACCTCTGCGGACATCACTGTGGCTTAGCTGTCAGCTTGGCTACTTGAGAGACAATAGTGTGACAATGAAACAATAGACTATTGGGATTTTTTTTTCAAATAAACACAAATTAATGTAAAAGAGAACACAAGTTTTAACAGATTAAATGCCTTTTCTCCAATTCTCTATCCCTCAAAATACTTTTGGAACTTTCTTTGTAAAACTCTAGTAAGAGCCATTTCTTCACTCCTTCATACAATCTCGTTATTTTATAGCCACATCTTGTAAGTTAAAACTGTGACCTACTTTGACTGCTTTCATTTATATGTAAGGATGTCACTACATAGCATTATTAATTATGTCTCTTGATGTTGGTTTTTACTTGGAGTTGGAGGGATTAATCAATCACTAAAACTCTGAGTTTCAGTTTTGCTTTAGTTGTTTGGATTTTTGTCCTTTGGTGCTTGCTTGTTTGTAGACAAACCAAAAGGGGTCTATTGATGGAGACTGGTAACACCTCACCAACTGATGTAACCAGTTCTGATGGAATTTTTTAAACACAGAAAGGATTAAATTTTAATATTGTGTTTTATTAGCATTCTAACTAGTGAGTTGTAAGATTGCGATTTTTATTCCTGAGCAACTCAATTAGAAAGATAAGCCCAACATAACTGCATTTTTCTTTTTACTTAAATTACTGGTACAGAAAACAACTATAAATGTGTCCTATTAAAAAGAATACCTGAGGGTTTCTCTGGTGGCGCAGTGGTTGAGAATCTGCCTGCTAATGCAGGGGACACGAGTTCGAGCCCTGGTCTGGGAAGATCCCACATGCCGCGGAGCAACTAGGTCCGTGAGCCACAACTATTGAGACTGCGCGTCTGGAGCCTGTGCTCCGCGACAAGAGAAGCCATGATAGAGAAAGGCCGTGATAGAGAGTGGCCCCCGCTTGCCACAACTAGAGAAAGCCCTCGCACAGAAACGAAGACCCAACACAGCAAAAATAAATTAATTAATTAATAACTCCTACCCCCAACATCTAAAAAAAAGAATACCTGGGACTTCCCTGGTGGCGCAGTGGTTAAGAATCCACCTGCCAATGCAGGGGACAGTGGTTCAAGCCCTGGTCTGGGAAGATCCTACATGCCACGGAGCAACTAAGCCCACGAGTCACAACTACTGAGTCCACAAGCCGCAACTACTGAAGCCCACGCACCTAGAGCCCGTGTTCCGCAACAAGAGAAGCCACTGCAATGAGAATCCCACACACCTCAATGAAGAGTAGCCCCCGCTTGCTGCAACTAGAGAAAGCCCACGAACAGCAACAAAGACCCAACGCAGCCAAAAAAAAAAAGAAAACCTAAAGAATGAAAATTCAGCTATCCCTCTACAAAAGGATTGATCAGAGCTTCTCTAAAAAGCAGCAAATTCTCATGTGTCATCTTAAATATGGTTGAATTTATATAAAACTTTTAGGAATACAACCATCAGAAAAATAAGTTGCTTCTGTGTTAATTAGCAGGTTATAGTGATGTTGTAACATTTTCTACTATCCAGATCCCATTATCTCAGATTATTTTTTCTGTTATAAAACAACAACAATTAGTTTCTAAGCCAGTATATCCTTCATTAGTCAGGAAATAGGAACGGATATGTGGAGAGAATTCTGACCGAGAGGGATTATCAGGAGGACTGACTCAACAGCACTGTGGCTTCAAGTACTAGTTAGAAGAACAGATTTGAACCTTAATCTTCTAATCTGCCTGAGTCATTCAATTTTGAGTTGCTTTGCACGCAGTTTTAGCTTAGTTCTGAAGGTCATCCTGTTTCTTCTTCTTCTTGTGTGATTTTCCCAGTTGATTCACTGTCTGCTTCACTGATAATTCACAACATTTGCAAAAATTGATGTATTTTAAATTCCCTGAAGTTGAAGAGATAAAACTACGACATATCTTCTAAATTTTTCAGTGTATTTAAATTTTACGTATCGGTCTTTTCCAGGCTTTTCACAGAGGCAAAAGTACTTATATCTCTTTTTTAAGTGACTGCTTTTTCAGCTTCTCTATAGCAAATCAGTGAAAGGAAACTGACAAAGAAAATGCCATATAATTTATAATCAGCAACTAACTTTACATATCATATACCTATCATTGAAATGACTTCCAAGACTAAGCCAAATTGTACTCAAAAGTTTTAAGATGCAAGGGTAACACAGGAGATGTAGAAAATCAAGAAAATTATGAAGAAGCACCATCCTCGGGTTTGAATTCTAGAAAAGGCAATAAATCTGAATTGTAATAGTGGCTCTCACTGATCTTGGACAAATCATTTCATTCAATTGCCATGCACTAGTTAAAATAGTTATAATTCCCACGTGTCTGTGGGTATATTACAATAATTACTCAATTGTTAGGTTGAAAAGCACTGAGGAAATTTAAACTCTGCTATAAAAATAATTGAGTGCACGCTTTCACGTAAACATGACGAAAAACTGTTCACATTTACCTGCCTTATTTTGTTTATATTTCGATCACTGCCCGAGGACATCTGTCAGTACAGCCGCCTGAAGTAAACAGGATATGGGAAAGTACGCCCAGACTGTTCGTTTTTGAAATTCCTTTCTAAAAATATTATCACTCATCCTCTCGAATACATTAATCATATACCACTGGCTCTCTAGAACATATAAATTAAAAATATGTCCTCTAACTTTCATAATTGTTAGAGAAATATTTATACTTCCCTTGGACAGTAATTAAGAAATATTTCCTTCAAGGTACATTTTACTTATAAACTCCTTGGAGGCAGAAATCATGTTTATTCATCTCATACACTCTCATAGCACCCAGGACAGGCCCTCACACATAATACGAAGCTCCGTAAATATTTCTTAAGCTGTTCTGTCTGCTTAGAGCTAGAATGGGAGATAAGTAAGTCAAGGTCCCTGTTCTCAAGGAATGACTCACACACTATAAACCGTCTTAGATAACACTATGTGCTATAATAAAGGTATGGACAACACACACGAGAGCAAGAAAAAAGGAGAGATTGTCAAGAGATCTTTAAAAAAATGTGACATTTTAGTCTAAGGACAAATAAGAACTCACCATGCACAAAAGAAGCAAACAAGGAAAACATGGTGTGCAGTCCAATGTGTAAAGCACCAAGCGGGTGCAGGAAGTGTGGAAGATAAATGGATACTGGTGCCAGTCTGTAAGGATCTTGTGTTCTCCACCAAAGAATTTGCATTTTATCTTCTAGACAAGTAGTCTCCAAAGTGGGGTGCACTCACTCCGGAGCATATGCAAACCAATTCAGGAAAAAACCAGAACATCTATTTGTATTTATATTTTCTCATCCTTTTTAATTTTGAGTGTTTGTTGAGTGTAATGTGTGTATGTGTGTGTGTGTCTGTGTGTGTGTGTAATTTATAAAGAAAAAGACACAAGTTGGGTCCATATTCAGAATTTTTACTGATGGAGTACACAATCAAAAACGTGAAGACCCAGGCAATAAGCTACCATTGAAGGGTTTTTAAAAGGGGTAACAGTATCAGACCTATATTATGCAGAGATAGCACTAAGGTACATGTAGATGATACTTAACCAGGGAATGGAGAAATATTTTTTCCAGCTTTGTTGAGACATTGACATACAACTTATGTAAGCTTTTAAGGTATACAATGTGATGATTTAACATATGTATATATTACAAAATGATACCACAGTAAGGTTAGTTAACACCTCCGTCCCCTCGTATAATTGTCTCTCTGTGTGCACGAGTGTGGTGATGACATTTAAGATTTCCTCTCTTAACTTTCAAATACATAATACAGTGTTGTTAATTATAGTCACCATGCTATACATTAGATCCCTTGAACTTATTGATCTTGTAACTGGGAGTTTGTACCCTTTGACTGACATCGTTCCCATTTTCCTCACCCCACCCCCAGCCCTTGGCAACAAGCATCCTACTCTCTATTTCCGAGTTCAGCTTTTTTAGATTTCACATATAAGTGAGAACATACAATGTTTGTCTTTCTCTGTCTGACATTTTACTTAGCATAATGTCCTCGAGGTCCATCTATGTTGTCACAAGAGGCAAAATTTCCTTTTTTATATAGGTGAATGATATTCCATCATATTTTCTTCATCCATTCATTTGTTAATGGACACTTAGGTTGTTTCCATATCTCGGCTACTGTGAACAATGCCGCAGTGAACATGGGAGTGCAGGTATTTCTTTGAGATCCTGACTCCACTTCCTTCAGATATATATCCAGAAGTGGAACTGCTGGATCATATGGTAGTTCTATTTTTAATTTCTTGAGGAACCTCCATATTGTTTTCCATAGTGGCTGCACCAATTTACATTCCCACCAACAGTGCACAAGGGTCCCCTTTTCTCCACAGCTTCACCAACATTTGCTAACTTTTGTCTTTTTGATAATAGCCATTCTAACAGGTGTGAGGTGATACCTCATGATTTTGATTTGCATTTCCCTGATGATTAGTGATGCTGAGCATCTTTTCATGTACCTGTTTGGCCATTCATATGTCTTCTTTGGAAAAGAAGTCTATTCAAGTCCTTCACCCATTTTTTAATCAGACCATTTGGTTTTTATCTAGTTGAATTCTATGCGTTCCTTTAGGTATGTTAGGATATTAACCCCTTATCAGACAGATGGTTTGCAAATATTTTCTCCCATTCTTTTTATTCTGATGATTGTTTCTTTTGCTATGCAGAAGCTTTTTAGTTTGACGTAGCTCCACTTAGTTTTTATTTTGTTGCTTGTGCTTTCAGTGTCATATCCAAAAAATCATTGCCATGACCAATGTCAAGGAGCTTTTTTCCTATGTTTTCTTCTAAGGGGTTTTACAATTTCAGGTCTCCGATTTAAGTCTTTAATGCATTTTGAGTTGATTTTTGTAAATGATATAAGATAGAGGTCCGATTTCACACTTCTACATGTAGTTGTCCAGTTTTCCCAACACCAGTTATTGAAGACGCTAACCTTGACCCAGTGAATATTATTGGCACCCTTGTCAAATATTAGTTGACCTTATAAGTGTGGGTATTTCTGGGCTCTCAATTCTGTTCCATTGGTCTATGTAACCATTTTTATGCCAGTACTGTTTCAATTACTATAGCTTTGTAATAAAGTTTGAAATCAGAATTGTGATGCCTGTATTATAAGGAAAATATATTAGAGAGAAACCTTAGACTTAATAGAAATTTTCCTACCAATCCTATCCTTTTAAAATATTTTTACACTCTTTCTTAAATAATTACATTAGGTAGTTGTTTTAAGTCAGGCTGATCTGTGGTACTTAAAGTTTTAGTGTTTCTCCTTTGCAAAACTCTATTTTCTGAGCAAATATTTTGACTAATATTCTATATAAGTTACAAAGATAATTTGAGGAAAAAAATGATCAGTGGAATTTAACTCACAGAATTCTATGAGGAAAAGGTCTCCAAATGGTGAAATGTTTCTTCATACAAAATAATATGACACAATTTAAAGAAAATAGTTGCTAAATCCTAGAGATTCAAAACCATAAAATGACAAAGAATTCTGAAATTAATCCGAAAAAATCAACTCTCTGATGATCAACTGTCAAGTTTGGCGAAAAAAAATAAATTAAAACATTGAAAAAAATATCTCAATAACCATTATATCTCAATAATCATTATCATTTGTGATTATAACTATTTACTTTAGAGGAAAATCTGGGATAAAGGATGATTTTATAGGGCCACACTGTTCATCCAAAAATTCCTTTACCGACTTTATTTCTAAATTTAGTGATTCAAATATTTGTCTCTCCATTGAGTTTTTTAATCCCTATATATTCCTACCTACTTGAAATTCTCACCTTGGTAGTTTCACCATGGCCAACATGATAAGGCACTGTGAAACATGATAAGCACAGTGAAAGAAACATGGTTAGGAACTTCTCAGCTCACAGAGATAAATGAGACTTGGTACCAGCTCCTAGGACACCTACAGTCATAAAAAGGAACTAAAACAGCTGCACAGCCAACTACTAACCATGTAATTCCAGATAGAATGTGATGCGTGTTTTAAAAGAGGTATAAGGAAAATCAAAAGGGAGTTCCTCTACACTGTTGGTGGGAATGTAAACTGGTACAGCCACTATGGAGAACAGTATGGAGATTCCTTAAAAAAGTAAAAATACAGCTACCATATGACCCAGCAATTCCACTCCTGGGCATATGTCCGGGAAAAACCATAATTTGAAAAGATACATGCATTGCAGCACTGTTTACAATAGCCAAGACATGGAAGCAATCTAAATGTCCATCGACAAATGAATGAATAAAGAAGATGTGGTATATAAATACAATTGAATACTACTCAGCCACAAAAAAAAATGAAATAATGCCAATTGCAGCAACATGGATGGACCTAGGGATTATCATACCAGGTGAAGTAAGTCAGAAAGAGAAAGATAAACATTATATGCTATCACTTATATGTGAAATCTAAAATATGACGCAAGTGAAGTTAGTTACAAAACAGAAACAGACTCACAGATATAGAAAATAAATTTATCGTTGCAAAGAGGAAAGGGGGTGGGGGGAGGGATAAATTGGGATTCTGGGATTAGCAGGTACAAACTTCTATATATAAAACAGATAAACAACAAGGGAACTATATTCAATATCCTGTAATAAACCGTAATGGAAAAGAATATGAAAAAGAATATGTGTGTGTGTGTGTGTGTGTGTGTGTGTATAACTGAATCACTTTGCTGTACACCAGAAACTAGCACAACATTGCAAATGAACTATATTTCAAAATAAATAAAGTTCTTAAGATGGGTGAGCTCATTTTCCAAAACAAACTTAATAAAAATGATAATAGCTAACACATATTGAGACTACCCATCATATACCATGATTTGCATGCATTATCTTATTTATTCCTCATAATAACTCTATGAGTTGTTTACCAATAATAGTTGTTTCTATTATAATCTTCATTTTATAGAGGAAATAAACAGCTAGATTCTTTTGAACTAGGCACTGCTCAGAAGACACTCTTTTCCCATGTAAACACAGGATTTGGGGGAAAAAAAATAAGTCCTCACATGGTCTACAACTGTGCTGTCCAAAATGGTAGCCCAAGCCACGTGTGGTCATTAAACACTTGAAATGTGACTGGTCTTAATGAAGATGTGCTGTAAGTATAAAATACACACCAGGTTTTGAAGAATTAGCACTGAAAAAAAGAATGTAACATATCTTATTAAGTGTTTTATACTGATTAGATGTTGAATTGGTAACATTTTTGGTATATTGGGTTAAAGAATGTATATTATAGAGTTAATTTCACCTTTTTTTTGTTTCTTAAGTTTTTAATGAGGCTACTAGAAAATGTTAAATTACATATATGTCTTGAGTTATATTTCTATTGAACAGTACTGGTTTAGAGTGTTGTTAAAGAAAGGAATTACTAACCAAAAAATAAATAACATCAACAACAATCTTCTATGGTAGTGAGCAGGAATTAAATGCCAGAAATAAGGAAGAAAAAGGTGTTATCTTACACTTTTCTTTTTTAATCCTCTTGAGAAGATTATAAAAGAAAACAATAACAAAAAATTGGGCCTGGGGCTTCCCTGGTGGCGCAGTGGTTGAGAGTCCGCCTGCCGATGCAGGGGACATGGGTTCGTGCCCTGGTCCGGGAGGATCCCACGTGCCGCGGAGCGGCTGGGCCTGTGAGCCATGGCCGCTGGGCCTGTGCGTCCAGAACCTGTGCTCCGCAACGGGAGAGGCCACAGCAGTGAGAGGCCCGCGTACCGCAAAAAAAAAAAAAAAAATTGGGCCTGGAATCAATGTAACAAGAAGTACACCCAGCACCCATCTTGGTTTCTAATATCATTCACCTTGGAGAAATGGCAGGAGCAGAGACTATACAGGATGAGCTGGGACAGCTTGTAATACCAGAAAGTAAGGTAGTGCTCAAAAAACACAGCAGGGGCATATAAAAGGGGCACAGGAGCCAACTGAAAGAGCTCCCAATTACCAAAGCTGGAACGATTTGAGTAATAAAATAAATAACAAAGTGTTGGATTATAACCCAAAGTATAAGATAAATAACCATGAGTCCATACTAATACAAATAAATGATTGAATAAATAAACAAATGGGGGTGGGAGGGAGGGAGAGATTGGGAGTTCAGGATTGTCATGTACACACTGCTATATTCAAAACAGATAACCATGGGAGTTCCCTGGAGGTCCGGTGATTAGGACTCTGTGCTTTCACTGCCATGACCCAGGTTCAATTCCTGGTCGGGGAACTAAGATCCTGCAAGCCGCACATCATAGCCAAAAAAACCCGATAACCAACAAGGACCTACTGTATAGCACAGGGAACTCTGCTCAATCCTCTGTAATAACCTAAATGGGAAAAGAATTTGCAAAAGAAGAGATACATGTATATGTATAACTGAATCACTTTGCTGTACACCTGAAACTAACCCAATATTGTTAATAAACTATACTCCAATAGTAAATAAAAATGTAAAAATACATAAATAAGAGTCCCTAATTTTAAAAAATATATAAAATAAACAAATGGTGGGAAACAGACACTTCTCCCATACAAAACAATTCTGCCCCTCAAACCGGTGAAGCATAAAGTCCCTACCCCTCAAGTAGAGGCTGCACATACTGAGTGAAAAGAATGGAACGGGAGGGGGAAAAAAAGAGGAACTTGAGGAAAAACCTGACAAACACCATCTCAGGCATGTGATGAAGTTTAACACCACCAGCGATAACCATCGGTGATAAGTTATGTTGACAGCATATTCCCTTGAAATTATGTGGTGAGGATGGCACTTTACCTCTGTGGTCTTTAACCCCATAACCCCAGTCTAATTATAATAAAAACATCGAACAAAGTCAAATCGGGAGCCTTTCTACAAAACCTACCAGTACTCTACAAAACTTTCAAGATCAGTAAAAACAAGGAAGGTCTGAGAAACTGTCAGTCTACAGGAGTCCAATGAGACACAATGCCTAAATACAATATAATGTGGCATCCTGGATGGAATCCTGGGACAGAAAAAGAACATTAGGTAAAAACTAAATAAATCTGAATATAAAGTATGAACTTCCATTAACAATCTATCAGGGCTTCCCTGGCCGCGCAGTGGTTAAGAATCCACCTGCTAATGCAGGGGTCACAGGTTCGAGCCCTGGTCCAGGAAGATCCCGCATGCCGTGGAGCAACTAAGCCCGTGCACCACAACTACTGAGCCCATGAGTCACAACTACTGAAGCCTGCGCGCCTAGAGCCCGTGCTCCGCAACAAGAGAAGCCACCACAACGAGGAGGCTGCGCACCGCAACGAAGAGTAGCCCCCGCTCAGTGCAACTAGAGAAAGCCCACGTGCAGCAACAAAGACCCAATGCAGCCAAAAATAAATAAATTTATAAAGAAAAAAAACAAAACAATAATCTATCAGGGACTTCCCTGGTGGCACAGTGGTTAGCAATCCGCCTGCCAGTGCAAGGGACATGGGTTCGAGCCCTGGACTGGGAAGATCCCACACGCCACAGAGCAACTGGGCCCATGCACCGCAACTACTGAGCCCGCATGCCACAACTACTGAAGCCCATGCCTAGAGCTCGTGCTCTGCAACAAGAGAAGCCACCGCAATGAGAAGCCCACGCACCACAAAAAAGAGTAGCCCCAGCTCGCAGCAATTAGAGAAAGCCCGCGTGCAGCAATGAAGACCCAATGCAGTCAAAAATAAATAAATAAATGTATTTTTAAAAAATCTATTAATATTGGCTAATTAGTTGTGATCAATGTATCATACTAATGTAAGACCTCAGCAACAGGTCAAACAAGGCAAAGGGTATGAAAAACTCTCTGGACTATCTCTACAACTTTTCTGTAAACTTAAAACTTCTAAAATAAAAAGTGTGGGTTGTTTGTTTTTTTTAAAGGACCTCCTGTGGTTTGAAATATTTCAAGTCTGTTGGAATCTTTATTCCCTGGTTCAAGTCTTTTATAACCTTGCTATTCAAACTGTGGTCACCTGTGAGCTTCCTAACAATACAGAATCTCAGGCCCATCCCAGATATACTAGCCAGGGTCCACCAGAGAAACAGAACCAATAGTGTGTGTGTGTGCGTGCAGGACATAATAAGAATTATAAGGAAATGGCTAGAAAGAATTATAAGGAAATGGCTTGTGCAATTATGAAGGCTGGCCAGCCTAAATCTGCGTGTAGCCTGGCAGCCTAGAGACCCATGGTGCAAATGAAGTCTGAAAGCAATCTGCTAGACAATCCCGCCCCCCCGCCCCCGTGCTCAGAGGGTAGGTCTTCTATTCAGGCCTTAGATTAATGGAATAAGGTCTACTCACATTACAGAGGGCAATCTGCTTTACCCAGAGTTCACCAATTTAAAGGTTAACCTCATCCAAAAGCACCCTCCAAGTAGATACATAAAATTAACTGTCACCAAATACTGTTATCACTTATATGTGGAATCTAAAGAATAAAACAAATGAATATAACAAAACAGAAGTAGACTCACAGATATAGAGAACAAACTAGTGGTTCCCAGTGGGAAGAGGGAAGGGCAGAGGGACAAGATAGAGGTAGGGGTTAAGAGATACTAACTACTCTGTATAATATAAATAAGCTACAAGGATACATTGTACAGCATAGGGAATATAAGCAATATTTTATAATAACTTTAAATGGAGTATAATCTATAAAAATTTTGAATCACTATGTTGTATACGTGAAACTAATATATTGTAAATCAATTAAACCTCAATTTTTTTAGAAATCAATGTAATTTATATTAACAAATAAAAACCAAACTATTTTTTTTAAATTTTTAATTAATTGTCATACCACACCTGATAAACCTGAACGTGAATTTTAAAAGGAACTGCCTGGTGATTTCCTACATTCAAGTTTAAGGGGCATTGCTCTACAAGATTCCTGAAGGGCCAGAATCCTCCTCGGACAGTTTAAATCTCATACAGGATAATTTCAGTAACTCAGAATCAAGGCTTGATTTGTCCTCCTTGTAACGTGATGACCTTACTAGCATTTACCGATCTGGAGGTTAGGGATGCCTCCAGCAGTCGCTGCCACCCTCCCCTCCGGACAAGGCTGACCCTCTCATTTGTTCCCACCTGGACCTCACCAAGCCTCTGACCTGGCTGATTTAACTGTTGACTTGTGGGTTCCTTCCCTGCTGCAATGAACTCCCCAAGGGCACCTACCATCTCCAGTTCTTTATGACCCACAGAGAACTGCCTGTGGTCGGAAGAGGTATGTCCCACTCCCACCCCCTCCCCGCAAGGCAAGCTAGTGCATTTTCCTAGCGCTTCTACCTTAGAGTCAGCAAATGCCAGGAGAGCCTGTTCGATTTAGACCTGTGGAGACATACGTCACATGATTCTACAGGGTGAACCATATGAAACTGCTGATACTGGGTTATTTTGACCTACGAAGTAGGCAATTACATAGGACTCAACAATATGTTTCTATTGCCTGGTTTTCCGCCTCAAAGGGTATCCTAGAGACAATATGCTGTCACGGGCAGATAGTACCAGGGTTGCTAATATTCACGGCAATTTACTACTATAACTGAACGTCAAATACAAAACATCCACTCCAAGTTCGGTCCAAGCCCTCCCCTCAATTATGCACGATTTAAGCCCCTGCCGCCCGCCTCAAGGTTCCCAGTCACCCCTGCTCCCTGAGCTCCTTGTAAAGGGAGCGCCAGGGAGGGGAACGCTGTTCCTTAGAACACCAGCGACCCGGCGGGCCAGCTACCTAGGCGCCAACCGCGCCGCAGCAAGCCCAGACGCCCGAAGCCCGCCGTCCCCCCTACTACCGGTTGCCGAGTTGCCGGAACCCAAGATGGCGGCAGGGGCGGAGTCTGCGTAACTGCCCCTGGGCGGGGCCCGAGGCAAGACGTGGCCGAGGGGCGGTGCCAGGCCGGGGGCGGTGCCAGCGGCCCAGCTCGGCCTGGCCACCGCGGCCCGGGGGGTCTTCGGCTGTTCAGTCTGAGTTTTCTTTTCCGCTGGGTGGTCGGCGCTGCCGCTCCTTGGAGGCGTCATGAAGTCCCCGGTTCCGGATCTTGCCCCGAGCGACGGCGAGGAGGGCGAGGACCGCACGCCGCTCTTGCAGCGCGCCCCGCGGGCGGAAACCGGTGAGCAGCTGAGAGAACCAGGGTCTTCGGGCGGGAGGCGGTCCCAAGGTAGAGGGTGTCCAGAGCTGCTTAAGCTCGAGGGGACTAAGAACGCGGAGCCCATTTAGGA
This sequence comes from Delphinapterus leucas, assembly GCF_059928025.1. Taxonomy (NCBI): domain Eukaryota; kingdom Metazoa; phylum Chordata; class Mammalia; order Artiodactyla; family Monodontidae; genus Delphinapterus; species Delphinapterus leucas. The sequence continues at coordinate 16,893,313 of NC_143140.1, read as the reverse complement.
CCCCACTCAGCCCCCGCCTTCTCGGGTGCCCAGAAGCAGCTCTGGGGCCCAGGAGGCGGGCTGGACCGTGAGGCCGGGCCGGGTCGGGCGGAGGCTCGGGCGGGACTTCTGCAGGGGCAGCCCCAGGGACCTCGGCAGGTGCAGCCCCGGGGGCCTCGGCAGGTGCAGCAGGCGGGCCCGGGCGGGGAGCTGCTGGGCGCTGGCGGCGCTGGGCTCCCGGCGATTTTCGGTAGTTTTGAGCCGGGGTCCCTGTGGAAGAACGAACTTGGGGAGAATCTTGACATCAATGGGCAGAGGGCGGAGGGGAGGACCCCGTAGAAGAGCGAACTGGGGAGAAATCTGCAATTGAAGGATAGAGGACGGGACGGAGCCGCGGGCTCTTCCTCCGTGTCACTGCCAGGTTGCCACAGCTCTTCGCCCTCCAGCACGTGATCTGGTAGCTAGCTCCCTGGGCATGAAGAGGAGACACAAAAGAGGACTGAGGTTAACATTTGTGAGTATGCGGAGGAAAATTATTGGATAACCCAGCGAATATCTTGAAATTGTGCGGTAAGAGATTAAAAGTACTGCATACATTTTTCCCCCCGTATAGCTGTCTACGATTAAGTCTCAGCAGTCTACGACTTAAGTTAGGAAACAGGTTATCCTCAAGATAGGTTATCGATAGAGCACTAAGGTAATTTGCACAAAGTCTTGCAACAAATGGAAAAGGAGTTACTTCACAATGCATCTTCCCTGAATTTGGGGAAATTAAAATATTTTGCTATACTTCTTTAAAAGAAATTAAAACTAAAGAATAAATCAGTTTGCATGCATTCTATAGTGTCAAAGATGTGTGCATGAGAAACAGAGTTGAATTCGAAATTTGACTTTTCCTGACCAAGAACAGTACAATCCTGTGGTATCTTCTAAATTTGTTTTTATCATTACCAGATGGTGGCAGTAGAGGTGGTAACATTATAGCTCTATCTGGCAACTGGGAGCTTATTTTTGTGGGCGCTCAATGTAAACACTGTACCATAATGCCGTTTTACCTGGAAGTCAGACTTAGTTCCATAAACTGATCTTTTTCTATAGCATATGAGTTAGATTTCTATAATCCTCTTCTGCAAAATAATCTAGTTTGGAAATACAGAAATAATAAAGATATTCCCTAGAGACTACTATATTCTGTTGCAATTGGGAGACATATATATAAATATAATCAAATTTTAGCTCAAATGTTAAATGTCAGTAGTTGTCAGGAAAATGCAGATTAAAACCGCAATGAGCCGTTACACACTTACTAGAATGGCTAAAGTTAAAATGGCTGAAGATACCAAATATTGGCCAACATACAGAATAACTAGAACTCTCATATTTTGCTTGTAAGAGTGTAAAATGGTACAACTACTTTGGAAAACTGGCAATCTATTTTAAAGTTAAACATACATTACCATAATACCAAACAATGTTTATAACAGCTTTAATTCATAAAAGTAAAAAACTGGAAACAACGTATCCATCAGTTCATCAGCAGGTGAATGGATAAACAAATTGTGGTATATTCATGCATACTCGGTGGTATTATAAAAAGAAATTCCTGATACACATAACAACGTGGGTAAGTCTCAGACACAAAAGAAACCACCATATTAATGTATGACTCCATCAGTATGACGTTCTAAACAAGCAGAACTAATCTGTAATAACAGGAAGCAGATCAGTGGTTGCCTGGAAGCTACAGGCAGGAAGGAATTGCCTGCAGAGGCACTAGGGTACTTTTTAGGGTACAAGATGCAGATGGGAAAGTTCTGCAGCTTGACTGGGATTCACAGATGTATACATTTGTCAAAATTCACCAAACTGTACACTTGAAATGGGAGCATTTTATTGTATGTAAAATATACCTCAATAAAGTAGATTGAAAAAGAAAAAAATTAATTCATTCCTTTTAAGAACAATCCCTGCTTGATTCATGGGTTGAGTGTATAGATCTTAGCCCTGTTCCTCATGCCTTGAGGCGGCTGTCTTCATTATAACCATTTTCCTTCTTATTTTTACTCTTTACATACCACTGGAGAGCAAAAGTGAAGTAAGAAGAGCAGCAACACATTTTGTTTTGCTATTTAAAATATGATAAGGGTTTTAGAGAAGAGGCGCCTACTGTTATAGGGTATTGCATTAGTCAACAATATTTTAATTTCTTTTTTTTTTTTTTTTTTGCGGTACGCGGGCCTCTCACTGTTGTGGCCTCTCCCATCGCGGAGCACAGGCTCCGGACGCGCAGGCTCAGCAGCCATGGTTCTCGGGCCCCGCCACTCCGCGGCATGTGGGATCTTCCTGGACCGGGGCATGAACCCGCGTCCCCTGCATCGGCAGGCGGACTCTCAATCACTGCGCCACCAGGGAAGCCCATCAACAATATTTTAAATGAAGCTCTGTGTCTGGGGTGCTGCGAGCAGGACAGGAGAGGGGCACCAGGAGAAGGGATGGAAAAGACAAAGATGGATGTAACCGCTTTATAAGAGGCACCAGGTATTACCTCATTTTCTCGCAGTAGTGCCCTTTGTCCTAGCTTTAGTCATACTATCTACCATGTACAGCTAATAGGAGAAACACGATGCCCGTTAGTTATATTTTTTAAGTTATGTTCTGTATGTTTACTTTGCACATTCCAGAAAGTGTAGGTGTTTAAAAAAAAAACAAAAAAAACCTTTCATCCAGAATTGGTTTTTTTTCACTTTTGGTGCCTGAAGACCTTCAGCAGACCTTAAAACCTCTCTTTTTGTATGTTTGCATATGTTTTACTTATCTTTTATGTTTGTTTCTGGAACAAACCTCTATGAAATTAGCTGTACCTTATCTATGCCTATGTGTATAGTTTTATTTTTCAGAAGAGAAAAACTGATAAAATGTTCGTCGTAAAATTTTACAGCGGTTAAAAGACCTTAGAGACTAACTCCTATCAAGTGGGCATCATTTTATATGTAAACAGCTGAGGGCCAGAGAGGTTAAGGTCCCACTATTGCTGTAGCCATATTAAGGACTAACCACAGTTCTTCCAGTTTTTAGTCCCATCCTTCTTCCTCGTCACAACACTGCCACATTTGTGTTACGTTGGAGAAATTCCTGTTTGCAAAATGCTTAATCATTTTTGTTGAATCCTTCACAAATTTGAAAGTTCCCTGCTCCGTCATGAATAAGAGGACATGGTTTTGTGTTATGCGTAGTGCTGCTTTATTGAGAGAGCTAAAATTAAAGTATGTTTCTGTAGTGTTAAGACCAATGCAGGGGACAGAGGTTCAAGCCCTGGTCCGGGAAGATCTTACATGCCGTGGAGCAACTAAGGCCGTGTGCCACAACTACTGAGCCTGCGCTCTAGAGCCTGCGAGCCACAGCTACTGAGCCCGTGTGCTACAACTACTGCAGCCCACGTGCCTAGAGCCCGTGCTCCACAACAAAGACAAGCCACCACAATGAGAAGCCTGTGCACTGCAATGAAGAGTAGCCCCCAGTTGCCGCAACTCGAGAAAGCCTGTACACAGCAACAAAGACCCAACGCAGCCAAAAATAAATAAATAAATTTATTTAAAAAAAAAAAAAAGAATATGTCTCAGGTTGACAGAACACAACAGAATTCTCAGTAACCTGTCAGCAATCTGACTGGTTTGCTTTTCAAGCATTTGCTTTTACGTAGTCAGGTAGATTTCAGAGATGCACACCAAAGTGATGGGGGACATCCATGTTGCTGCAAATGACATTATTTCATTCTTTTTTATGGCTGAGTAATATTCCATTGTATATATGTACCACATCTTCTTTATCAATTCATCTATCGATGGACATTTAGGTTGCTTCCATGTCCTGCCTATTGTAAATAGTGCTACAATGAACACTGGGTGCATATGTCTTTTCTAATTATGGTTTTCCCCAAATATATGCCCAGGAGTGGGATTGCTGGATCATATGATAGCTCTATTTTTAGTTTTTTAAGGAACCTCCATACGGTTCTCCACAGTGGCTGTACCAGTTTACATTCCTACCTACCAACAGTGTAGGAGGGTTCCCTTTTCTCCACACCCTCTCCAGCATTCATTGTTTGTAGGCTTTTTGATGATGGCTATTCTGACTGGTGTGAGGTGATACCTCATTGTAGTTTTGATTTGCATTTCTCTAATAATTAGTGATGTTGAGCATGTTTTCATGTGCTTCTTGGCCATCTGTATGTCTTCTTTGGAGAAATATCTATTTAGATCTTCTGCCCATTTTTTGATTGAGTTGTTTATTTTTTTGATATTGAGCTGCATAAGCTATTTGTATATTTTGGAGATTAATCCCTTGTTGGTTGCTTTGTTTGCAAATATTTTCTCCCATTTTGAGGATTGTCTTTTCATTTTGTTTATGGTTTCCTTTGCTGTGCAAAATCTTTTAAGTTTAATTAGGTCCCCTTTGTTTTCTTTGTTTTTATTTTCATTGCTCTAGGAGGTGGATCAAAAAAGATATTGCTGCGATTTATGTCAAAGAGTGTTCTGCCTATGTTTTCCTCTAAGAGTTTTATTGTGTCCAGCCTTACATCTAGGTCTTTAATCCTTTTTTTTTTTTTCGGTATGCTGGCCTCTCACTGTTGTGGCCTCTCCCGTTGCGGAGCACAGGCTCCGGACGCGCAGGCTCAGCGGCCATGGCTCACGGGCCCAGCCGCTCTGCGTCATGTGGGATCTTCCCGGACCGGGGCACGAACCCGTGTCCCCTGCATCGGCAGGCAGACCCTCAACCACTGCACCACCAGGGAAGCCCTTTAATCCATTTTGAGTTTATTTTTGTGTATGGTGTGAAGGAGTGTTCTAATTTCATTCTTTTACCTGTAGCTGTTCAGTTTTCCTAGCACCAGTTATTGAAGAGACTGTCTTTTCTCCATTATATATTCTTGCTTCCTTTGTCATAGATTAGGTGACCATAGGTGTGTGGGTTTATCTCTGGACTTTCTATCCTATTCCATTGATCTATATTTCTGTTTTTGTGCCAGTACCATACTGTCTTGATTACTGTAGCTTTGTAGTATAGTCTGAAGTCAGGGAGCCTGATTCCTTCAGCCTAGAGATTGTCATACTGAGTGAAGTAAGTCAGAGAAAGACGAATATGATATGATGTTGCTCATATGTGGAATCTTAAAAAAAGGGGGGGTACAAATGAACTTATCTACAAAACAGTAATAGAGTCACAGATGTAGAAAACAAACTTATGGTTACAAGGGGTAAGGGGGAGAGGGATAAATTGGAAGATTGAGATTGACATATACACACTACTATATATAAAATAGATAACCAATAAGGACCTACTGTATAGCACAGGGAACTCTGCTTAGTGCTCTGTAATGGCCTATATGGGAAAAGAATCTTAAAAAGAATGGATATATGTATATAACAGATTCACATTGCTGTACACCTGAAAATAACACATTATTGATCAACTATACTCCAATAAAAATTAAAAACAAAACAACAAAGTGATGGGGGAAGGGCGGCTCAATACTGGTAAACCACAGGAAGTGTATAGATTCTTCTGCCTAATTTAGGTAGGAGGGAGGAGGGAATTAGGCACACACATAAAAATTCCATTCCTCACACTTTCCACCAGTTGAAGGTTTACTTTTGTATGAATGAGATGTGTCTTGTATTTGATTAAATGGATTTTCAACATACTGTTGCACCAAAATGTGCTCATTCACGTTATGAAAAATCAGTTTTAGGTCTCCTAAGACATTTCTTTGTGTTTAAAGGCAGAACATGGGTCTGGAGGCAGGGTGCCTAATGGCCAATCGTAGTTCTGCTGCCTAACCTAACCTCTCTGTGCCTGTAAATCAGGGAAAATGATACACCTAATTTATAGGGTTATTGTGAGGATTAAATAAGCTAATAGAAAGTGCTTGGAATAGAGTTTGGCATATTGTCAGTGTTAATTATTATCATTATTATCACCATCAGTGAAGACTGGATTTTGCATTCCTCAGAGAAGCTGGCACCACAGAATAAGGGCCCCATTCTTCATGTCACACTCTGTTGGAACTTGTGATTTTCTAGCTATAATGGCACATCCTCTGCTTTATTTCATTTTTTGTTTTGTTTTTTACCTCTACTATTTTGGTGTGGGAGGCAGAGGGTTACATTCAAGGTTCAGTTACATAAGCGTTGTGTTTCACAAACGTAATTTGTGTGTAAATATAGTCTTAAATATAAGGTATGGAGCGCTGGTAGACAGCAACCATGTTACAGAAGGAAGGGAAATGGCCTTGGGTCATGTGATAATCAATGTTAATATTAAAGTAACTGAGTCCATTTTAATGGAATTTGGTGTTTTCTTGTAAATGGGTATTAATTTGGGAGCTAAGAATACATAAGGATTTATCAGGAATGAACTACCCATAAGGCAGGCTAAGACCAGTTAAATGTTACCCTGTTTAAAAGCCAAACTTGTTTTATCCATTTAGATAGGAAATGTTTTTTTTGTTTTTTTTGTTTTTTTTTTTTTGCGGTACGCGGGCCTCTGACTGCCGTGGCCTCCTCCGTTGCGGAGCACCGGCTCCAGACGCGCAGGCTCAGCGGCCATGGCTCACGGGCCCAGCCGCCCTGGGGCACGTGGGATCCTCCCGGACCAGGGCACAAACCCGCGTCCCCTGCACCGGCAGGCGGACCCCCAACCACTGAGCCACCAGGGAAGCCCCAGGAAATCTTTTTTAATGCAGTCCCCTGGTCGGGGGGCTCACCAGTCCAGGCCCCCTCCTCTAGAGAAAGTCATCGTCTTTGCATAGGTCAGTGCCCCCGACCGTGGATTTCTGCCTCAGTCTCAGCCCCTCACTGCTCAATACTTCCTTGCCCCTCAGCCAGGCCTGCTTCTCCCCACTGCCAGACCCTCCCACAATGAAGAAAGGCTGGACATCCTCAGCTTTTCAGCAGCCTTCCCTCACCTCAGGCACCTCCTTGCTGCAGCAGAAACCTGGCCTTCTGGGCACACCACTCCTCCCTGCTGTCTCACGGGGTGATTTTCTGTTATCTTGTAGTAGTTGGTGGGATCAACTCTTCCTTACTCCACATTGATGCTTCCAGACAATCACCCCTCCACTCGCAACGCCATTAGGCTAGGCTCCTTTCCCCTACGTGGTTTTCTCCTCTGCCCACTTCCCAGCACTTTGCTTCAGTCATCATAGGCTTTACCACCTCACACACCTCCATCTTCTACACTCTAATTCCCACCGTGATCTTGAGTGGCACCTCATCCAGCACCACGTCCCCTCAACTTCTCAGACTCCTATGTGTCTGATGACTTCCTTCCCTCCTCAGTCACCCCTTGGGCCTTGTCATCTCCCATGACTACTTTAACGACAACCAGAATTCCTTCCTACCTGCCTGTGTAACTGCTCCACTTTGACCACTCTCACTTCATCTGGACCTTCCACCCACTGACCGCTCATCTTTTTATGGAAGAGTTCACACATATACAAAAGTAGAGAGAAGATCTCTGTTTCATCTATCGTCAAGAGAACTTCATAGGTAGAATTGTGAAGTTCCATCAGGAAATTTCCATCAGGAAACACCTCTCTGCTTTTAAGCCCCCTAAATATTCGTATGCCAACTCTCCCAGGCACTGCTCTAGGCATTGAAGGTGTACAGCAGTGAACAAAACAGAACAGAAGCTCCTGCCCTCCCTGAGATTTTATATTCCAGTGTGCCTTTTCCTAAACCATTATCCCTCTCCATTTCACTTGCTTCTTGGGTCAGAATCACAGTCCAACACTTTATTTTCTTGTCAGCACTCTAAATTCCCTGCTTTGTCACCACACCACCTCAGTGCCAGCTGTCTGCTTACCTGGTGCTTGCCTCTGCGTACAGGCAAGTCGTGCTTCAAGGTCACACGCGAGGGCAGGTTGCGCCCACCAGTTCCGGGTGGGTGTCCACTCGCTCAGCAATTCTGCATGTTTCACTGGGAACTAAACACCCGCTTCAACAGCTTCTTAACTTCTTTTTTCAACTTCTGATTTCTCACAAATGAGAAATAACCTTGATCCGTAACAAATTACCTCAATTCCTAATGTCCAGGAAGAGCAATAATAATAACAACAATTCACAGTTATTTGAAGGCATATTATGTGCTAAGCACTGTTCTGAGTATATTACATGTACCCCACCTCAGCTAATCTTTATAACCCTAATACAGGCAAAACACTTAGGCTGATATCGAGCACATCGGGCTCAATAACTATTACCTATTGGGTTTTTTTTTAACATCTTTATTGGAGTATAACTGCTTTACAATGGTGTGTTAGTTTCTGCTTCATAACAAAGCGAATCAGTTATACATATACATATATCCCCATATCTCTTCCCTCTTGCGTCTTCCTCCCTCCCACCCTCCCTATCCCACCCCTCTAGGTGGTCACAAAGCACCGAGCTGATCTCCCTGTGCTATGTGGCTGCTTCCCACCAGCTATCTATTTTACATGTGGTAGTGACTATATGTCCATGCCACTCTCTCACTTCGTCCCAGCTTACCCTTCCCCCTCCCCGTGTCCTCAAGTCCATTCTCTACGTCTTTATTCCTGTCCTGCCCCTATTACCTATTGTTCTTGTTATTAAATTCAGTGCCCAGTGTCCCACTCTGAGCTATGCAGCACCATAGTTCAGCCCCATAAGATCGTTTGCTGTTTCCTGCTCCTTCTGGCTTGCTTTCCATACTTCTGTACCTGCCGCTGCCTCTGCTTGCATCGCTCTCCTTCCTCGAACCTGGTTATTGATGAAGGTTCAGTGCAAGTGTTCTTTCTCCCAGAGGCCTTCCTTGACCATCCCCTACCCCACACACAGCACATTTATGTCAGTCTTTTGTCCCGTGTTACACACATATGTGTATCGTAGCCGTTTATCTCGTTGGTATAACTTTTTCCAGGATAAACGGGAAAGGAGCTCACTTTTACTGACTGCCCTTCAGTATTTCATCTAATGCACACACAACCCAGTGAGGTGGGTGGCGGTCACCTCATTTGGGAGCTGAGAAACCTGATAATGAAAGCTATTAACTAACTTCCCCAAAGACATACAGCCAGTGAAAATCAGAGCTGAGCTCCGTCACCAGGTCGGCTTCAATCTAAATCAGCCTCTGTTCTTTCAGCTCCGCCCACTCCACATTCCTAAGTTTAAACCATGTTTTAGAAGCTGATGTTTGTTTTGATGGGTGCTCCGTTGGTTACGCAAGCATGGCTTTGTTCTGAACTTGATTTCAGTGTGGCGGGCGCCGGATGAATGTTCTCTCCCCTCGTCACGCAAGCACGCTTTTCTTGGACCAATTTCAAACACTGGCCAAATTCACAGGCACATTTTGCGCTGTCACCATACTTTCTTGAAACAAAATCTTTCTGACTGATTTGTAATCGACAATCATTTTTGAAAACTAGTAACCCCTTATTTGTAATGTTCTTAAAATCTCATAGTCGTATACTTTGTGACTCCTGTGTTGGCTTTTTCTTTTCTGATTATTGACTCGGTGCCCCCAAAAGTTAACGTTGCCAGGTCCATAACTTCTAGGTCAGATTTCCAAGTAGTATCACTAGGAATTTGAAATCATTTTACTCACCTTTCCTCCACTTCCCAAGCTTCTACCCCTACATGATATTCACACGGTAAGGTATATCATACTCCTAGTCAGTTATCGTGTGGGGAGAAACTGATAACATACGGTTAAAATACGGCAACTCAAGGAGAGAATGGAGTGATAACATTACAAGCCAGAGTAGCAAAAAGTAAAGTTGTTCAGAGTAAGAGCATCGCTGGTAACTGTGTCCCTCCCTTCCACTAACCCCCGTGTCCAGTGTGTTGGCAGTGTGTTGGCAAGGCCTGTCAGTTCTGCCTTTAAAGTTATCTCAAATCCACGCATTTCTCTCCATTGCCTGGGCTTTACTCTACTTTAAGCCACCATCACCTCTTTCCTGGAAACTGCCAATAATCCCTTGAGTGATCTCCCTGTGTCTACATCCCTCACCACTTCTGCCCCTTTGTCATCTCCACACAGCAACCAGAGAAGCTCTTTAAACCGTAAGTCACATCTTCTCACTCCTCTGCTGAAGCGGATAATGAACTTTGTATATGGTACCTTGGCAAAGCAGACAGTACATTAATCTGGGTATTTCCTGCTCCAAATTACCCAGAGTAACACATCTTAATTGCCCAAATTTGGAAAGATTATGAGCCCCACCCCCATCCAGACTTCTCTGTATATTCTCGTCCAACACAGAGCAATGATAAAGAAAATGTGCTCTCCTATAAAACATGCCTTGCATCCTGCAACTGTCCTTAACCAGACAGCTGCCTTTTTGCTTGGGGCAGAGAGCCAGTGTGTCTAGATTCAGGTAACAGAGGCAGCGTGAATGAAGCTTTAGAAATATAGTTTTCACAGGTCTGGATCGAACTGTGGCAGCAGTGCCATCGCTCTAATGCCAGCTGTACTCCTGAAAAGGGAGGCAAGAATGCCAAATGAAAAGTTGTCTGTTAAAAGATGTCAATCTTGCACAGAGGAAAAAGTGATAGCAGTTGTTAAGTGTATGAGTGCTTGTAGAAAAGTGAGTTGGATCACAGTATATTAACATACACGTAAATACGGTTATGCTGTATTCATTAAAGCTTCGATCTGAATCTGTACCAAGACCGTTGTACTCTGAAAAATGTATCCTTGTGTGAGGTTAGGTCAATGAAAACACCAGGATTCCTGAGTAGGGAAAAACAGACACGTGTGTGTGTGTGTGTGTGTGTGTGTGTGTAATGCTAATAAGTCATTGCCAAATAAAAGCACACATATATTCATATATACGTACTTAACTTTAACTTGTCATTAGCAGATGAAACAGATGTTCGTATCTTTCAACAGATACTTATCAAACACTCAGTGTTGACCAAACTTAAGTTGTAAAAACCTGGATTAGCCACTTCCTCGTTGTCGCTCGGGGTCAGTCACCCTTAAGTCAGCTTCCTGCATTCTCATCCCCCCTCCAGTTCTGCAACTCAGTAAAAGAAGAAAAAAGAGAAAATATGTGCATACGCCTATAGAGTAAAAAACTAGGTCAGACTCCTCCTGTCACATGATCGTCCTTTCATTGGTTCCTTCAACCCACTCTGCCTTCCTTTTTTTTTTTTTTAAATCATTGTGGTACATTCACTAATTGTGCTTTTTACTGTGGGCCCTTTAAGGGAGACCAACTGAACAACTGTCACAGGGGCTGCAACTGTCATAGATTCTGCAAGTTTGCTTCTGGGCTCTTAAATGCATTTAGTTTAGGAGAGCCTTAAGTATTAATCATGGCTTCTGATTCAAACCCAGCCTCTGAGGATACTTTTCAAGGTAAGAAATTATCAGGAGGGGTTTCCTGCCCTGGCCTTGGCAGTAAATTTTTTTGTGCTGAGATAACGTTTATGATGAGAGGGTTACTGACCCGTAGTCAGTAATGTACGTGCCACGCTGAACGCTCGAGGACTTATTGGCCATGTTTGAGACATGTTTTTCAGAAATAGTGATGCCGTTAAACCCGCTTACCTGCTTTTCTCTTCTCTTGCCAGCTGACAGGGATTGGGGGTTTGGTTTTGACTCCGGAATGCAGATTTTTCTGAGCAAAGTTGTTGCCTCCATGTTTTAAGCAACCGTCTTACAGTTCAGGCTCTCATATGTTAAATCTTTATCAAAACTACAGGTACTGGGAACAAATTCTCTTTGGTACATGTTTTTAGATATGCTTCATCTGAGAATATTCTCAGAAAAACATTCATGATTTATTCATTTGTGTACATCTAAGAAGTGACCTCTTTTGTGATTTAGACAGTATCATCTAAGTTACTCTTTAAATGAAAGTTTTTCCACCAATCTTTATTTCAGCTCCAGTGTGCCGCTCTGCTCGTTACAACCTAGCATTTTTGGCCTTTTTTGGTTTCTTCGTTCTCTATTCATTACGGGTGAATCTGAGTGTGGCGTTAGTGGATATGGTGGATTCCAACACGACTACAGCAGATAATAGAACTGCCAACGAATGTGCAGAGCATTCCACTCCCATAAAAGTTCTTCACAACCAAACGGTCAGTGCTGGTTTTCAAGCAAATGATCTTAATCCCAAAATACTTCCGAGTAAAAATATTGAAAAATATTGAATTTATTCATCCTACAGAAACACAGACACTTTCTTCATGTAAACTCTGAATCATTTTCTTTTGTGTTTTCCCAGTAACTGGTTAGACAGTTAACTTATAACTGTAGCTGCTGCTGTTGTGCCCTGATCTGTTTGAAAAGCAGTCTTTCAGTTTCCTCCATAAACATACTGTCCTTGAAGAGAATTTGGAAAAACCTGTCTGGCGTATTAGAAAATTAGGTTGTTTTAGATGTTGCTAAATAGTTTTTGTGGGACCATTATTTAATAGCTGTACTACTTAAAGGGTTCTGTTGCAGGAGGATTAAGCTAATCTCAACTACAGGATGAAAAATAAGAATGGGTCAGTTTCAAAAAAAAAAATCTATACATGCCTCACCTAAGCTACTGATGTCATTTCGCCTCCCTCATATTATACTGGAATTGATAAGTGCATGTTCATCATTTGTTCAGAATTGAGTTTTACACACTTTCAACATTTTCTTTTGTCTCACATGGGGAGACAATACAGGCGGGAAAGGCTGGTGTCCTTTTTTGTGTGTGTAGCCACACTGTGCGACATGTGGGATTTTAGTCCCCGGACCAGGGATTGAACCTGCACCCCCGGCAGTGGAAGCTCACAGTCTTAACCACTGGACCGCCAGGGAAGTCCCAGGTGTCCTTTTTTTTTTGCGGCACGCGGGCCTCTCACTCTTGTGGCCTCTCCTGTTGCGGAGCACAGGCTCCGGACACGCAGGCTCAGCGGCCATGGCTCACGGGCCCAGCCGCTCCGCGGCACGTGGGATTCTCCCAGACCGGGGCACGAACCCGCGTCCCCCGCATCGGCAGGCGGACTCCCAACTACTGCGCCACCAGGGAAGCCCCTGTCCTTTTTTGTAAGTGTATTTTCATGCATCTTCAGTGCTCACAAAGGAGCCAAATCCCATGTAGGTGAGTCTCTCCTGCCATTTACAGACAGGATCACTCCAACAGGGAAGAGGGTTTCTGCCCAAACAAGCACATGTACAAAATAATGACTTATCAAAAATCTTTACATTGGACTTCAATAATGTTGCCGAATATGTATTTGGGTACACATCACCCACTTTCCCCACCTCAACCTGTAATTGCTGGACACTTCATGAAGCCCTGGAATTCTACAGAGAAGCTGTAGATTGGTACTCGAAACAAGGATAATTAGGGCTTTGCTTTGTGTCTTTACTTTTGATAAGTGCTTTTCATGATCCACCTACTTATTTGCCCTACATCGACAGTAAAAAGAAATCCTGAATGGTTCTTAACACGTGGGTAGGTTACAGGGCTATGTGTGCTAAAGATGTCAGATACTCAGTCACCAGATCTTCATTTTCACCTTACTGTGTACTGCTAATTAAAAGACATTTCCTACTCACGTGAAGTTTCTGGCTTGGTTTAAATTCCTGCACTTTTGTATCGCTCTATGTCCTTGTTGAAGTGCTTGGTCTGAAATGGTCTATTAATTAATGGCCTCTTAATTATCTATATTTTTGCATACTAGTAGCCAACATTAAGTGAATATTTAGTGTGTGTCAGGCCTTATTTTATGGGCCTTTTTCATTTACTCTTCCCAGATCACAAATCCAGTAAGTAACAGAGCTAGGCTTGAACCCAGGCCGGGCTCCAAAGCCTAGCCTGACCACTGCAGTTTCCTGTTCGTAGCTTTCTGGATTAAACCTGTACCTTTTTTGAGCCTTCTTTGTCATGGTCATTACAAAATACCTACAATTCATCCCATAGTCTAGTTTCATAAGACAGCAAGCCTTCCTGAACATTATGACTTTCAATGATTTTCGATTCACTTCTAGAATCTGCATGTCTGTATCACGGTGACTCACCTACCCAGTAGAAAGTCTGCATGTTCTTCAGTCTAAAACAATGGTTCTGGGGAGTTTCCTGGCAGTCCAGTGGGTAGGACTCGGCGCTTTCACTGCTGTGGCCCAGGTTCAACCCCTGGTCGGGGAACTAAGACCCCACAAGCCTCACGGCCAAAAAAACAAAAACAGTGGTTCAAAATTACATTTATATGTACTCACATGCCAGTAAGAGAAAGGAGCCGTTTCATCAAGGTCTTAAAAGGCTGTTCTTTTTCCTCCTACTCTCTACAGGGTAAAAAGTACCGATGGGATGCAGAAACTCAAGGATGGATTCTCGGGTCTTTTTTTTATGGCTACATCATCACGCAGATTCCTGCAGGATATGTTGCCAGCAGAAGTGGGGGGAAACTGCTGCTGGGATTTGGGGTCCTTGGCACCTCTGTCTTCACCCTGTTCACTCCCCTCGCTGCAGATTTCGGAGTTGGAGCCCTCATTGCACTCAGGGCCCTAGAAGGACTAGGAGAGGTAATTTTTTTTCTCTTTTGTTATTCTTCTTACCCTATATCACTTTCTTGTCTCCTTAAAGATATCATTCTTGGGCTTCCCTGGTGGCGCAGTGGTTGAGAGTCCGCCTGCCGATGCAGGGGACATGGGTTCTTGCCCCGGTCCGGGAAGATCCCACATGCCGCGGAGCGGCTGGGCCCGTGAGCCATGGCCGCTGAGCCTGCGCGTCCGGAGCCTGTGCTCCGCAGCAGGAGAGGCCACAACAGTGAGAGGCCCATGTATCGAAAAAAAAAAAAGATATCATTCTACCATAGAAAAATGATTCATTTCATTGGCATATAGAAAGACATTGAATGCTAGAGCTGAACACATTTTACATGTATAACAATAGTTAATAAAATTTATTAAATTTTCAAAAATTATAAAAAAGAAAAACGGATAGTAATAATTTGTTTCTTATTTAGGCAAAAAGAGACAAAAAGACAAGGTTAATACAGTCATAATAGTAGCTGATAATTATTGATCACTACCTACGAGCCAAGTACTAATCCAAGCACCCCACATGTAATTAATTATGTTTAACGGGCTTCCCTGGTGGCGCAGTGGTTGAGAGTCCGCCTGCCTATGCAGGGGACACGGGTTCGTGCCCCGGTCCGGGAAGATCCCACATGCCGCGGAGCGGCTGGGCCCATGAGCCATGGCCGCTGAGCCTGCGCGTCCAGAGCCTGTGCTCTGCAACGGGAGAGGCCACAACAGTGAGAGGCCCACGTACCGCCAAAAAAAATTAAAATAAAAGATATTATTCTTTGATATGAATATGAACCAGAAAAAATGACACTGGAAGATAATAGGGGTTTATTTTTTAGTTAGAAACTGATTGACTATGAAATAACATGAGTAGATTTCACTTGTGGTCAGTGAGGTCTTGAGTGGGGGCACTCCAAAATTAGAAGCTTTACTCAAAGACTAGAGAAAACATTTTCTAGGGGAATACTTCATAGCTTCCCCTACTCCCTCCTACTGAGGAGATAAGAAACCACTATTAAAACCATGAGGACAGACCATCCTAGTTCTTGAACTTTTGCCACTGTTTACCTCTGCTCCATCATTGATTGCCCAGGTCTAAAACATATTTTACCCAATAGACTATCAAATTGCCTTGTTTTCCTTTAAATTTGTTGTTTTTCATAGAACTTCTTCTTTATCATTTGTTCTTTCTTCTGGTCCTCTAACTTAGAGACAAATAATTTATCGTTTTATGTAGCTACCTTTTTTTTAGTCCTGTGATTCTTCTGGCCTCTCTGCTGCTTTTAAAATTGTTATTATTAATTTTTATCTTTCTTTTCCTCTCCTCCTAAGATTTCGATCATTTTTTAATTATTTTAAAAATTTAATTTCTTATTTTTTTTCCTTTCCACTTCTCTTTTGCATTTCGTCATGTGTACCTCCATCTTTAAATAATGATCTCGTTTCATTTCTAACTTTGAACTTCTCAAGGCATAGGTTTATTTCGCTCTCTCTTAACATTTCTTTAACCAAGCAAGATAGTGGCCTCTGGGTTTAGCATACAGCTTAAAGGTTATTCTGTATCATGCTGTGTAGGAAAACCACTGACTGGAGTAGGAAAATCAGAGTTTGAATAATAACTCCACTGTATCTAATGGTAGAACCATAGGTTTTAATATAAATATCATACAAATACAATATATAATATAAATCAAATATATTAAATACCTGCCCCATCCTCAGTCACAGCTCAGATGTGATAATAACTGCTAGAAAACTTTGGAAATTGCCAAGTGCTTTCTAAATGTAAGCTTTGGTCACTCATCTGGACATTCTTATTTTGTCCTTATCGAATAGGGGTGTACCAAATAAACCCTTCCTGACTACAAAATAAAATTACCCCCCCCCACTAACAGGTTCCTTTTCTCCTTATCTAAGTAAAATATATACAGGTCCCTTTTCTCCTTCTCTAAGTAGAAAACTAAACCCTCCTTGACTACAAAATAAAATTACCCCCCTACTAACAGGTTCCTTTTCTCCTCATCTAAGTAAAATATATGTTTTACAGATAAACTGAAGTTCTAAGAGGTTAACTGATCTTTCTGAGGCTACACAGCTAGTGAATGGCCAAGGAGAGCTGTGAATCGACTGCTGCAAATCTACCAGAATCTATTCCTTCCTGTTCCCTTGTAGCATCTCCTCCTCTCCCAAGCCTCTGTGAGCCTCCCTGCCTTCACTGTCTTGTTGCTTCTCCATTACCAGTAATTAGTATTTTTTTAAATTGAGGTATAGTAGATGTCCAATATTATATAAATTTCAGGTGTATAACAATTCAAAATTTTTATGTATTATACTCCATTTATAGTTATTATAAAACATTGGTTATATTCCCTGTGCTGTATAATATATCATTATAGCTTATTTATTTTATACATAGTAGTTTGCACCTCTTAATCCCCCACTCCTACCTTGCCCCTCCCCTAATTGGCATTTACTAGGCTAATTATCACCAGAAAAGAAAAAAATACCGGTAAGCACTCTAATTGAGTGTTTTTTGATAGTACCATTTTTTGGTAGGACCATTTTTCCTGTTGAGTAAGGTGAATCTGAATTTTCTTCTAGTATCCCACAGTATTAGCTCAGTATTTTTAAAAGTTACGTATTGATAACATTCCCATTGCATTCAGGCCATAAATAAAGTAAATGAGGGTTTCCCTGGTGGCACAGTGGTTAAGAATCCGCCTGTCAATGCAGGGGACACAGGTTCAAGCCCCCATCTGGGAAGATCCCACATGCTGCGGAGCAGCTAAGCCCGTGTGCCACAACTAATGAGCCTGCGCTCTACAGCCTGTGCTCTAGAGCCCATAAGCCACAACTACTACTGGGCCTGCGTGCCACAACTACTGAAGCCCGCGCGCCTAGAGTCCGAGCTCCGCAACAAGAGAAGCCACGCAATAAGAAGCCTGTGCACCACAACGAAAGAGTAGCCCTGGCTTGTCACAACTAGAGAAAGCCCTCGCACAGCAATGAAGACCCAACACAGCCAAAAATAAATAAATAAATAAATTTATAAAAAATAATAATAATAAAGTAAATG
Organism: Delphinapterus leucas; assembly: GCF_059928025.1. Taxonomy (NCBI): domain Eukaryota; kingdom Metazoa; phylum Chordata; class Mammalia; order Artiodactyla; family Monodontidae; genus Delphinapterus; species Delphinapterus leucas. The sequence continues at coordinate 16,875,723 of NC_143140.1, read as the reverse complement.
AGTGAAATTCACTGTGGGAGGGTACCTTTATATCCTCATTCAGTACATTCTTTTACATTTTTTGTAACCCTTGCCTTGCAGTCCTCAAATCAGTTGACAGAGTCCACAAATCTTTGTTCAGATTTTGAAAGTACTTCATTATGAGGTATTTGCACTCAGCACTGTAAAGACATCTCACTCCATGAAACCTGATTCTAGCGTGAGTCTTATCCAGAAACTTCTCTTGCAACAAAATACTCAACTGAATTTAAAACATGAACAAAACTACCTTGTATTTCGTCAGAAATATCTTTTTCCCTTCCCAGGGTGTCACATTTCCCGCCATGCATGCCATGTGGTCTTCGTGGGCTCCTCCTCTTGAAAGAAGCAAGCTTCTCAGCATTTCATATGCAGGTGAGATAACTGTTCTTGTGAAGGTTTTCGCTACAATGTGTTATCTGTATATCAACCTTGGGGGAAGGGCGCAAAGCAGAATCATGCAATGTCAGGTGCTTTCTTTGGGGAAAACTTAAGTTGCAGGGGTATAACTTTATTCTTAATGTTCTTCTTTGGCTCACCAGCATATAGCAAAGTGGCTCCATTGACTACTGTCATTTTCTCCGTCTGCCATCATTTATTTCAAAACATGTTGCCTTTTCAGATGTTGATATAGAGAATGCTTCAACAAAACAAAGCCAAAAAAAAAAAAGCTGGAAAATAAAACACTTTTGTCCTTAAATTGTGATTTGATTTGATCATCTGATAAGCTGGTCATGACTTTCAACCCCTCCTTTCAGACACCTTGTTTTCTGTGCATTTATTTGCTATCATTTGGTGTGTAGGTAAGATAGCATGAGCTTTATATGTGAATTATAATTTCTCCAGCTCACACACTGAATGAAAACTTTTCATTTATGTTTTTGGCACATAGTGCCTGGCATGGAACAGATATTCAGTAACTATTCAACCCGGTTTTCTAGCCTTCCTACTCCTTGCCTTCACCCAATTGAAGTTCCCCAACCCACTTTCTGCTTCCCTACTTCCATTCATTTGCTCACCCTGTTACACCTGCCTCTATATCTTCTTTCTTATGGGACCAGATCTTGCCCATCTTTTCAAAGTCCCACTGCTGCTTCTTACATCTTTTCCTGATCTCTAGAGGTCAGAGGTAATCTGTCTTACATTTGAACTTCCATATTGCTCTGTGACACTCAACACTTTCTAACGTGTAATAATTATTTGTTTATATTTACTTCCTATATAAGACTAAAATTTGAGACCAGAAACAATGTCTGATTATTTTAGCTCCCACTGTACCTTCTAAGATGTCTTCTGTTTGGTGGTTAAAATGAATTTTATCACTTATTTATCCGAAACAATTGTGTGTAATATATTTGGGGCAAATTAGACTACCAAAAGCTTCGTTCTTTTTTCTCCAGGTGTGCTGCAGTAGGCTATGTTTAGAGACCATCTTTGAGCCTTTCCCCAAACACTTGGCTTTCTAACACATTTACTAGTAATGTGGCATTTACTGGCTCATATTATAATAGGTCTTCTATTGACTGATGCCTTCTAATTCATCAGTAGCTACATAATTGTAACTAATATAACTACATATTAATGTATACATTTTACATATTGTGGGTTTTCTAGTAAATGATCCCTTAAGAGAATGGGTTGTTTATATTTACATGTGACTAACTCAACTCCTATAGGATCTGAATCACTCTTTTCTCTGTTGTCTGTTATCCGTCTTCTTTAGGCTGTAGACCTGTGTCCCCTCTTTGTTCATTTTTCTCCAAAGTTTACAAAGTCTTTGTTGTTATTCTAGGAGCACAGCTTGGGACAGTAGTTTCTCTTCCTCTTTCTGGTATAGTTTGCTTCTATATGAATTGGACTTACGTCTTCTACCTCTTTGGTAAGTTTATTCAAAAATGTAACCTAAATTATAATGTGATAGATCCAAAATGTAATAGTGATCTAATAATTGGTTAAAATATGTATATTCCAATTCACTGAAGTACCCATCTCCTAGGCCACAAAGCTCTGAAACATTTACTGACAACCTGTTTTTCAAGTTTATGTGGTTAAAATGATCCAGCTGAGTTGTGACCTGATGTTAATTCTGGAATATTTGTTCAATAGAAACTGCTGTTGAATCCAGGACTTAAATGCTATACTTACTATAAAAACTGCTGTGTTGTTTATTATAAAAGATGTATATTTTGAAAATATTTCTTCTCAAACAAAGTAGGATGCTCTCACTTGGTAGTTTTAATCTTTTTTGTTTCTTTGTTTAGTCCCAGGACCTTTCATTTCTCAATCTCAATAGCAGGACAATACACATATTTAATAAATTAGATTGCCATGTAAACATTTATGCAGGAAATATATCTGCAATCAAAACAAAAATCAATAAACAAAAGCAGATACCTGTGGAAATAATAGATTGTAAACTTTTATTTTTTAAAAGGTTTGTCTGGTAGGCCCTGATAGGCAGAGTCATGTGGTTAAAAGTTGTTCTCTTCAGGTGCAAACTTCCCATTACAAAATAAATAAGTCATGGGGATGTAATGTACAGCACAGTGATACTGCGGTACATACTTTTTTCTTTTTTTTTTTTGGCTGCATTGGGTCTTCGTTGCTGTAGTGGGCTTTCTCTTGTTGCGGCGAATGAGGGCTACTCTTCGTTGCGGTGCACGGGCTTCTCCTTGCGGTGGCTTCTCTTGTTGTGGAGCACGGGCTCTAGGCGCACAGGTTTCAGTAGTTGTGGCATGCGGGCTCAGTAGTTGTGGCTCGTGGGCTCTAGAGCGCAGGCTCAGTAGTTGTGGCACACGGGCTTAGTTGCTCCACGGCATGTGGGATCTTCCCAGACCAGGGATCAAACCGGTGTCCCCTGTATTGGCAGGCGGATTCTTAATCATGGCACCACCAGGGAAGTCCCTGTGGTACATACTTGAAAGTTGCCAAGAGAATAAATCCTAAAAGTTCTCATCACAAGAAAAAAAAATGTTTGTAATTTTGTATGGTGATAGATGGTAGCCAGATATATTGTGGTAATTATTTCGCAGTGTATATAAATATCAAATCACTGTGTTGTACACTTGAAATTAATGTAATGTTATATGTCAGTTATACTGAAATTTTTTTTAAAGTTTTTCCCCTTAAAAATTTATAGGAGATAATACAAATAGCAGTTATCCCATTAAAGAATTATGAGGAACTTGAAAACAAAGCTGAAACCAATTTTTCATTAAGTTTATAATTACATAATTTTTTCAAGACAGAAAAATTGCTGTTGGTGCATACTAATTTCATTTACCTCTTATTTTTCTATTTTAAGGTATAGTTGGAATCATTTGGTTTATTTTATGGATCTGGTTAGTTAGTGATACACCAGAAACTCACAAGACAATCTCCCCCTATGAAAAGGAATACATTCTTTCATCATTAAGAAATCAGGTAAGGACTTTGGCACATTTTAAAAATAATTTCAGAACCTTTTTTTTTCTTCAGAATTAAGATACCAGTTTTTTTAATAGATATTTCTGTTGTGAACACTCTAGGCAAAATAGAGCAGGCAAATTAAATAAATGTACAAAGTACTGTTTTGTCCAAGAAATGTCAATTCTTTCTAGTTTAAATCTATGAAATTTAAAATCTAGAAATTTACTTAAATCTAGTTTAAATCTATGAAAAATTACTTTTCTAAGTAATTTTAAACCTTCTAGAGTAATGATTATCAAGTGAGTCTCCTCTGTCTTCTTAATTAGTAGAGAATAAGATGTGTTATTTACAAAAGGAATCTTATAGCTATACCCTAAATGTTAGTTGTTAGAAAACTAGTGTGTTTTTATCTGTATTTTAAACGAGTGTGATTTAACAAGGACAGCACATTTATTGTGATATATAATAATATAATATGATATACACCTGTCTGCTCCTCTAGGGTAGCCCTTCAGGAAAAATTTATACTTAACTAAAGTAAGATTTGTTTCACTTAATTGAGCACAATAGCAAGTCAGAAATAAAAGTCTATCATAATTTAATAGTCTGTCATAATTTAATTTATGATAAATTATTTATCATAATTTAATACATACTTTATCATAAATTCTCAAGCCATGGAGGCAAAATATTTGCCTTTTGGTGGGAATAAAAGAAGAACATGAAAACGTTAGGAAAATTAAAATATATACAGTCTTTTCTTTAGCATTGTTAATTGCTTCATAGTCACTTTATTGGTTTAAGAACATAAAATATTTCGTGTAAGAGTTTTCTTGCCCACTAAGTTATTATTACTGATATTTTCAATGTTTATATATAGTAAACCAGGCAGTAATTAAACATTTACTCACTCACGTTTCTTTTTTTTTTTGGCTGCTCTGGGTCTTTGTCGCTGCTCACAGGCTTTCTCTAGTTGCGGCGAGCAGGGGCTGCTCTTTGTTGTGGTGCGCAGGCTTCTCATTATGGTGGCTTCTCTTGCTGCGGAGCACGGGCTCTAGGCACACAGGCTCCGTAGTTGTGGCTCACAGGCTTAGTTGCTCCGCGGCATGTGGGATCTTCCCGGACCAGGGCTCAAACCCATGTCCCCTGCATTGGCAGGCAGATTCTTAACCACTGTGCCACGAGGGAAGTCCCGCATTTCTTTTCAAGTTTTACAATTTGCTACAAAGGTCTCTATAAACTGCTGAATTTTAAGAAATACGGCATCGCTTGGTCTTTGCCAAAGGTTGACAAAAATCTGGAAGAAATCACCAATGTAATAAAGAAAGTTACTTTGAGATCTCAGTGTTCTCTGAGATGTTAATCAAATGAATCACCCACTTTTTCTCACTAAGGAACAGATTAAAAGACTTAATGCATTGTAAATGGGTCTTGCCACGTAAAACTTGATATATCTTATATATACAATGGAATATTACTTGGCCATAAAAAAGAATAAAATTTTGCCATTTGCAGCAACATGGATGGACCTGGAGGGTATTATGCTTAGTGAAATAAGTCAGACAGAGAAAGACAAATACTATGTCTTTTCTTTTATATGTGGAATCTAAAAAATAAAACAAATGAACAAATATTAAACAGAATCAGGCTCATAGATACAGAGAACAAACTAGTGGTTACCAGAGGGAAAGGGGTCAGGGCAGAGGCAAGATAGGTGAAGGGGATTAAGTGGTACAAACTATCAGGTAAAATAAGTAAGTTACAAGGATGTAATGTACAGCACAGGAATGTAGTCAACATTTTATAATAACTTTGTATGGACCATAAGCTATAAAAATACTGAATTACTCTTTTGTACACCTGAAACTAATATAATATTGTAAGTCAACTATACTTCAATTTTTTTAGAAACTTGATATGTTTTCTCACATTTTCTCAGCATTGATGATTAACAATTTGCTTCTTCTAAAACTTCATTTTTATCATTCTTTTTATGGACTTACGAAACCTTTTAGTTTATATAGATTTTTTTTAAAGCTAGTTTAATATGTGCCTAAATCTGTCCATTATCCAAACCTAAGGTTAATCTGTTTTTCCATATGCTTCAGAAATTGAAATATTCAGAAGCAAGAGGAATTAGGGGAATTAGATTTCATAGAACTCCAAACTGCATTCTTAAACCAGATGACATTGTCGTTGAAAATGTCATAAAATACTGTGTTACATGAAGCTCCACTTTTAAATCTTGGATCCAAGAAATGTTCGGCATCTGCTGTACTTCATTCATTTCTTAAACATTTTTTGAAAGCTTACTGTGTCCTAGGTTCTTTGTCAGGTACTGAGGACTAAAAAATTAATCAAAGAGAGGGAATGAACAAGACATGGTTCCTGTGGGACCTGTGATCTCCAGAGGGATGAACAGAATTTCAATCTAATACAGGCTGAACAGTGCTGTGTTACAGGTTACACAGTACATCTTTGATACAGAGAAGGCAGGGGTCTTCAGCCAGCCTAGGAACAGATCGGAAAAGCTCTGGTGTTGATGGTCTCTGGCCAAAGACTGTCAGCAACATACCTGTAGTTGAACAAAGGGGTTTCTTTCTTTCTTCCTTTTTTTTTTTTCTTTTTAAGTGTGGAACGCTTCATGAATTTGCGTGTCATCCTTGTGCAGGGGCCATGCTAATCTTCTCTGTATTGTTCCAGTTTTAGTACATGTGCTGCCCGTGTGAACACGGCGTTTCTTGTTTTGCTGCAGTGAAGAAAGCACACCATGAGGAACCACAGGGCATCCCAGCGAGAGAGTAGAGGGCAGCTTGTTATAGCTTAGACTTGTGTTAGGAAGCAGTAGTCACTCACATTAGCCGGGAGAGGAAGGTTTTGCGCCTTTGTGTGGTTCATACCTTCTTGTTTTGTTGTTGTTGTTGTTTTGTTTTTGGGGGGGGTGTTTTTTTTTTTTTGACCACACTGAGCGGCATGCGGGATCTTAGTTCCCTGACCAGGGATCGAAACTATGCCACCTGCATTGGGAGCCCAGAGCCTTAACCACTGGACCTCCAGGGAAGTCCCCATAGATTTTGTTTTTGTCTGTGCTCAGAGGTGATTAAGGAGTGGCCTATTTGTCTCATTCCATCATTCTCTTTTTTTTTTTTCTTTTTTTTTTTTTTTTTTTGCGGTACGCTGGCCTCTCACTGTTGTGGCCTCTACCGCCGCGGAGCACAGGCTCCGGACGCTCAGGCCCAGCGGCCATGGCTCACGGGCCCAGCCACTCCGCGGCATGTGGGATCTTCCCGGACCAGGGCACAAACCCGTGTGCCCTGCATCGGCAGGCGGACTCTCAACCACTGCGCCACCAGGGAAGCCCCATCATTCTTATAGAGTGACTTTGTTCACAGTCAATGGAGCACACTGTGGCCCAGCTGTTAGAAGCAGGCCAGCTCAGGTAAAGGCTGTATCTGAACAATCTTGAAAGAGAAGTTGGAGTTAACCAGGCAAATTGGGAGAGTGAGAGATGTGCGGACATCCCAGGCCAAAGATGTGGTATAAGCTGAGACAGAGGAGAGAGAGTGATACCTGCCAGGATAGTGCCAGAGTCAGGTATTGCTGCAGGTAAAAGGCAAAGGTAGATAGTGGCAGGAGATTGTAGGGCGTGGGCAGAAGCCTGATCATGGAGCGTCCGGTACACCCCGCTGAAGAGCTTAGACTTTATCCTTTAGGCACTGGCATGCCATGAACTGTTTGTAAGCTTGAGGTGACAGAGTGAAGTTTGAGTTTTATAAAGCTTACGCTAACAGCTGTGTGGAGAGAAGGTCTGAGCCAGACAAGCAGGGGCTCCAGTTATAATGCTCTCTCAGTTATCCAGCTAAGAAAAGCCTGTACTTATAGGCAGAAATGTGATTTCATTCTTGCAATAAGTAGATTCTACATTTATGACAGCATGTATAGTTCTGATTTTGATTCAGAAATGTTACAAGAGGAATAAAATCTTCAGGGCACTCTGCAGGTAAACTCAGAAGGCCAGCTCATGACTAGCTCATGGATAGACTGCCTATAGTAAGTAACTAGTGAGTGCTTTAAGATCATCAACTACTGCTCTGTGTTGAAGATGTCCCTTTTTTTTTTTTTCAGATGTAGAAGGAAGGATCTATTATTACTTGCAATGAGTAAGGAGAACGCCGGGGATTTTCCCCAAAGCAATGCCTCTCTCTCTTTTTTTTTTTAAATTGAAGTATAGTTGATGTATAGTATTATGTAAGTTACAGGTATACAATATAATGATTCACAATTTTTAAAGGTTATGCTCCATTTATAGTTATTATAAAACATTGGCTATATTCCCCATGTTGTACAATGTATCCTTGTAACTTATTTTATACCTAATAGTTTGTACCTCTTTATCCCCTACCCTTATGATGCCCCTCCCCCTTCCCTCTCCCCACTGATAACCATTAGTTTTTTCTCTATATCTGTGAGTCTGCTTCTTTTTTGTTATCTTCACTAGTTTGTTGGGTTTTTTTTAGATTCCACAAGTAAATGATATCATACAGTATTTGTCTTCCTCTGTCTGACTTATTTCACTTAGCATAATGCCCTCCAAGTCCATCCATGGTGCTACAAATGGCAAAATTTCATTCTTTTTTACAGCTGAGTAGTACCCCATTGTATATATGTACCATATCTTCTTTATCCATTCCTCTGTCGATGGACATTTAGGTTGCTTCCATGTCTTGGCTATTGTAAACAGTGCTGCAATGAACATTGGGGTGCATGTATCCTTTCGGACCATGTTTTTCTCCAGATATATGCCCAGGAGTGGGATTGCAGAGTCACATGGTAGCTCTATTTTTAGTTTTTTAAGGAACCTCCATACTGTTCTCCATAGTGGCTGCACCAATTTACATTCCCAACAACAGTGCAAGAGGGTTCTCATCTCTCCACACCTTCTCCAGCATTTATTGCTTGTGGATTTTTTGATGATAGCCATTTTGACTGGTGTGAGGTGTATCTCATTGTAGTTTTTTTTAATATTTATTATTTATTTGGCTGCACTGGATCTTAGTTGCAGCACGTGAGGTCTTCGTTGCTGCACGCAGGATCTTCATGCGGGATCTTCATTGCAGTGTGCAGCATCTTTAGTTGTGGCATGAAGGATCTTTAGTTGCAGCATGCAGGATCTTTTTTTTTTTTTTTGGTTGCAGCATGCAGAATATTTAGCTGCAACATACGGGATCTTTTAGTTGTGGCATGCAGACTCTTAGTTGCGGTATGTGAGATCTAGTTCCCTGACCAGGGATCAATCCCAGGCCCCCTGCATTGGGAGCACGGAGTCTTACCTGCTGGACCACCAGGGAAGTCCTCTCATTGTAGTTTTGATTTGCATTTCTCTAATATTTAGCAATGTCGAACATCTTTTCATGTGCCTCTTGGCCATCTGTATGTCTTCTTTGGAGAAGTGTCTATTTAGGTCTTCTTTCCATTTTTTATTGGATTGTTTGTTTTTTTGATGTTGAGTTGTATGAGCTGTGTATATATGTTGGATATTAACCCCTTATCAGTCATATCATTTGCAAATATATTCTCTCATTCAGTAGGTTGTCTTTTCGTTTTGTTGATGGTTTCCTTTGCTGTGCAAAAGCTTTTAAGTTTCATTAGGTCCCATTTGTTTATTTTTGCTTTTATTTACTTGGCTTTAGAAAACAGATCCAAGAAAATATTTCTACAATTTATGTCAGAGGGTGTTCTGCCTATGTTTTCCTCTAGGAATTTTATGGTATCCAGTCTTATGTTTAGGTCTTTAATCCATTTTTAGTTATTATTTTTGTGTTTGGTGTTACAGAATGTTATAATTTTTTCTTTTACATGTAGCTGTCCAGTTTTCCCAGCACCGCTTATTTAAGAGACTGTCTTTTCTCCATTGTATATTCTTGCCCCCATTGTTATAGATTAATTGGCCATAAGTGCCTGGATTTATTTCTGGGCTTTCTATCAGTTCCATTAATCTATGTGTCTGTTTTTGTACCAGTACCCTACTGTTTTGATTACTATAGCTTTATAATATAGTCTGAAGTCAGGAGCACATTCCTCCAGCTCTGTTCTTCTTTCTCAAGATTGTTTTGGATATTTGAGGTCTTTTACGTTTCCATACAAATTTTAAAATTATTTGTTCTGGTTCTGTGCAAAAAAGCCATTGGTATTCTGATAGGGAGTGCATTGAATCTGTAGATTGCCTTGGGAAGTATGGTCATTTTAACAATATTAATTCTTCCAATCCAAGAACACATTATATGAAGGTCTCTTTTTAAAAAAATTTTTAAGACATTACCACTTTACCCATTGAAGTTTTCTTTTCTCAAGAGATCTCGTATTGGTTTTTTTCTTTTCTTAAGTCTTTTTTTAAAAACATTTATTTATTTGGCTGAGCTGGGTCTTAGTTGCAGCATGCAGGATCTTCGATCTTCGTTGCAGCATGCAGGTTCTTTAGTTGCAGCATGTGGACTCTTAGTTGTGGCATGTGGGAGTAGATCTGCTTTTGGTTTTTTTCTTTTCTTAAGTCTTTTTTTAAAAATATTTATTTATTTGTTTGTCCGTGCCGGGTCTTAGTTGCAGCACGCAGGATCTTCAGTCTTCACTGCAGCATGCAGGTTCTTTAATTGCAGCATGTGGACTCTTAGTTGCGGCATGTGGGATCTAGTTCCCTGACCAGGGATCAAATGCAGGCCCCCTGCATTGGGAGCATGGAGTCTTAGACACTGGACCACCAGGGAAGTCCCTTTACTTAAGTCTTGAGAACAGCATGTTTTATAACTGTTTTGCTTCTCTTTTATACCTTTTAGAAAGAGTGTACAATTTTGCAGCCTTAAGCAAATGAGGGCTCTGGCTTGAATATTTAGTTGACCTAACTTAAGAACATGTATTGCATGCAGCTTTTTCTAAACCAATTTGCTTTTATTTGCATTTGACAGGAAGACCTTTTTTTTGTGAAGTTGCATATAGAAGATACTCAAATGTTGTTGAATATCCTTACCCTTCCTTTATAGTCTAGAAGAATTTGCTCATCTGACAACAAATACATTTTTGTTTTGTCCTTTCCTGCTTCAACTTGTATGAAAAAAAAGCTGTATGGGCTATTATTGCTAATTTAATGATACATTCTCTATACAAGATCCAAGACCTCATTGATTGTTCCTTCAGAAATTCCCTTACTCTAATATCTAAAGAAAATTTGCTCCCAGCCAAGAGGGGCTAGAGCTGGTTCACAGGCTACTTCAGGGTTCACAGCTGGGAGCAAGATCTGTATGTCTTTTACATAACACACAGGCATGCGTGACTCCTGCCAGGTCCCTTGACATGTTTCTAGATCCCTCTGCCCCCAGAAAGGCACTTTTGCCCGTGGATGGATGCCAAATTGTTGCTGGGGGTAGAGGACAATGGATACCAGTAGGGGACATATTATTTGGCCATCTTGCTGACGTCACTCTCCACATATAGCTGGTTATGGTTGAGTGATTCTCCGGAAACATCAGATTATCAAAAATTCAATTGATATACTGCAAAAATATTCCAGTATGGCTCAGTTTGCTTCAGTTTTGCTTCATTTGTACAAGCAAGATTATGCCTAAATACTGGTGAAGAGCTACAAAAGCTATTATCAGAGCTTCTAAAACATCACCATCAGTAAGTGTAAATACATGCAGCGTGAGTCTTAAAATTATTACATATTTCACATTAAAGTTTATATTTCCAGGAGGGGGGAATACATTATTCAGAATATATTTAGTTTTCAGAGATCAGATACATTTAAGCTCGTATCTTTCAACACAGAAGTGTGATTTCGTTTCCTTTGTGAGTTTCACAGCCATGTAAAAAGAGCTATATTCCAAATTCCTTTAAACTCTAAAATCTCTAGACTGGTTTTTTCCTTCCTCTTTGTCCTAAGATTTTCAAGCAAGGGGTGGCAGAGGGCAGGGGGGAGGTTGCAGAATTCTTTAATTACTACAGCAGAGGATCCCAAAGTTTGCTACACTTTGAAATCACCTGGGGATCTTTAAAAAATACAGCCACCTACCTCCTACACACCTCCCAACCTGATTTAATTGGTCTCGGTGTAATATTGGCCCTGGAGTGTTTTAAGCTCCCCCGGTGATTCTAATGTGCAGCAAAGTTTGGGAACCACTGCTGTGTTGAATCACCAGGGAAGCTTTTTAAAATACATGCCTTGCTCTAGAGCCCACGAGCCACAACCACTGAAGCCTCCACGCCTAGAGCCCGTGCTCCGCAAGACAAGCCACCGCAATGAGAACCCCGCACACCGCAACAAAGAGTAGCCCCTGCTCACCGCAGCTAGAGAAAGCCCGCATGCAGCAACGAAAACCCAGTGCAGCCAAAACTAAATAAGCAACAAATAAATAAATAAAAGAAAAATGAATCCCTGATTGATAGATAAATAAATAAATAAATAAATAAAATATATGCCTTGGCCCTCCACTCAGAAGTTTGGCTTTGGCTTTGATTCAGCAGGTCTGGGGTAGAACACAGCCATCTGTAATTTTGAAGTGTCAAAGGTGATTCTGAAGCGTAGCTGGAATCGAGAACCACTGCTATGTAAGAATAAATGTCCCCTCTCCTTGTCTGCTCCCACATCCCCTACATCTTTGACATAGTGGAGAACACAAGAGCATATCTACCAAGTCACAACAAAAGTCCCTAGAAAAAGGCCACAAGAAGGTTAATACTGGTTCTTCCTCTTTTTGAAATAATAGTGAACCCTGGAGGTAGAAACATAGATTGCTCTAGCTTTTGAGGAAGACACAGCAGAGCCTCAGGATATAGGAAATGTAAGGAACTGATTTCCCAGGCCAGTGGTCTTCAGGCTTTACTTAATCATGCATCAATAAAGCAATGGGGACAGGGGCTTAACAACCTGAATATATGCATGTTTTTACAGTTATCTACATGCACTGCTGTACGTATGGATGTTATAAAAATTAAATAAAGATAAGCTCTTTAAAGGGTGAGTAAGGTGAAATAAACAGTATGTACATCAGTTTTGAATTTTAATAGGAGAAACCTTTTTATCACTTAAAATTAGTAATGATATGTTGTTTAATGGGAGCAGTGTGTTTGAATACGGTGTCTTTTTTTAAATAAATTTATTTATTTATTTATTGGCTGCATTGGGTCTTTGTTGCTGTGCACAGGCTTTCTCTAGTTGCGGCGAGTGGGGGCTACTCTTTGTTGTGGTGTGCAGGCTTCTCATTGCGGTGGCTTCTCTTGTTGCGGAGCACAGGCTCCAGACGCACAGGCTCAGTAGTTGTGGCGCACGGGCTTAGTTGCTCCGTGGCATGTGGGATCTTCCCAGGCCAGGACTTGAACCCATGTCCCCTGCACTGGCAGGCAGATTCTTAATCACTGTGCCACCAGGGAAGTCCCAATACGGTGTATTTGATGAGCCTGCCATTATTTCGCTTGGTGAGGTAGCTGACAAAGGACTCAAGGGGAAAAGTGTCAATTTTACTGTTTTCTTGGTGTTCACTCGTGCTTACATTATTAGACTTCTATTTACTTTCTCCTTAAGAATCTTTTGAAGACATTGTTGATTTTGTAGATTTGTTTTAATTAAAACTGGCTAATAAAATTCATAAATCCATTTTAAAAGGCAGGTGTAAACTGTAACATGCTGTAATATGACACCGAGGGCAGATCAACAAGTAAGGATGCCATTAACCCCTTTTAATTGGGGAGATCATGCAACATGTGATGGTCTGACATATTCCAGGGCCAACCTATTTGTTAAATATTAATAGAGCTTAATTTCTCTTTGTACAATAAAGGTGAGTATAGATAGAAGATCTGTTATGTCTCTCCACACCATGGTGGATTATCTTGCTACCGCTGGGGTGCTTACATCCTGCTTTGAAGACCGTTACTCCAGATGGCTACATAAAAAACCTTCTGTTGCACAGTTCTCATAGATCATTGTAAATGAATAAAGATTGGAGAATGAAATATGAATTCTAATAGGACTTCCAATCTCTTTCCTTTGCCCTTATGTCAGCCTCTGAATTTGATTATTAAACTGTCCTCTGTTTTTTAGGTGGAGAAAGTAATATTGCAGGTGACTTCTGACATTCATAAGGAGTATTTAGTTTGACATTTTAGCTCTAAGATTACATTTCTGTTTTTTCTTCAGATCTGAATCATGGAGTTTCTATTGCTGTTTAATATTTTAAAAGAGTTGTTTAAAAATCTGGGATTTAGTAATCAAGGTTGATAACGTATTCTAGATGGAATTTTAGCTGATCGGATACAGATCTAAACATAGCATGAACATAGCTGTAGCTTATCCTAATTATGCCTGTTTTTGTTTTTTTTTTCTTTTTCAGCTCTCTTCACAGAAGTCAGTGCCATGGGTACCTATGCTGAAATCACTAGCACTTTGGGCTATTGTAGTTGCACATTTTTCTTACAACTGGACTTTTTATACTTTATTGACCTTATTGCCTACTTATATGAAGGAGGTCCTAAGGTTCAATATTCAAGAGGTAAGAAAACATAAGTATCTGCTTCTTATAGAGAGTATACAGAATTTGTTTTTAATCTATGTGAGACTCAGTTATTTTGCATCTTCCATTTTACTCTGATATACTAAATTCTAGAGACTGCTCTTTTTAGCCTTGCTTGTTCCTTTCCTCTGTGTGTGTTAACTCTTGATTCAGAGTATCTTGGCTGGTATCCCCTTTAACTGTGAAGGTCTTACTAGTCCCCAGGAACATGCCAGGATCTCAGATGATAAATGCAGGTGGTACCATATTCCCTTGGGATGGTAGCCCGACTCTGCTGGGAGTCAAGAGGGGTGTTGGGAGACACAAGGTTCTTGTACAGAAACCGCTCTGCAGTGTTATCCAGGTGTTGGCAGAGCTATAGTTGCAAAGCTGTGTAAGACAGACCCCTCACTAAAACTGCCAGTTCCTTCTGAACTCATCAAACTGAGGCAATTCCTATTATCTCTATGTTGACGGATTTTGTCTTTAAAGAGATTGAAGAAAAACATAAAGAGAAAGAGGCACAGTTTGTAAGTAACTTTGGTCGTGTTTTTGCCTTCAAAATGAAGGATAAATCAAAGATGTGAATGTTAGCAGCTAAAATGATAAAACTCTTAGAAGTGTCCATCTTTGTGACTTTGGGCTGGGCAACAGTTTCTTACATATGACACCAAAAGCACACAATGACCAAAGGAAAATATAGATAAATTGGGCTTCATCAAATTGAAAACTTCTGTGCCTCAAAGGACACTATCAAGAATAAAAACCCACTGAATGGGAGAAAATATTTGCAAATCATATATCTGATAAATATATAAAGAATTTATACAACTCAATAATAGAAGGATAAATAACCCAATTTTTTAAATGGGCAAAGGATGTGAATAGACATTTCTTCAAAGATATGCAAGTGACCAATAAGCCCAGGTAATGATGCTCAACATCATTACTCAGTGGTTTGCACAGCAAAGGAAACCATAAACAGGATGAAAAGACAACCCTCAGAATGGGAGAAAATATTTGCAAACGAAGCAACTGACAAAGGATTAATCTCCAAAATACACAAGCAGCTCATGCAGCTCAATATCAAAAAAACAAGCAAGGGTCTTCCCTGGTGGCGTAGTGGTTAAGAATCTTCCTGCTAATGCAGGGGACACAGGTTTGAGCCCTGGTCCGGAAAGATCCCACGTGCCGCGGAACAACTAAGCCTGTGCACCACAACTACTGAGTCTGCACGCTAGAGCCTGCAAGCCAAAACTACTGAGCCCGCATGCCACAACTACTGAAGCCCGTGTGCCTAGAGCCCATGCTCCACAATAAGAGAAGCCACTTCAATGAGAAGCCCATGTACCACAACAAAGAGTAGCCCCCACTTGCCACAGCTAGAGAAAGCCTGCGCACAGCAACGAAGACCCAACACAGCCAAAGCTAATAAATTAATTAATTAATTTTTTAAAAAAAATAAGCAACCCAATCCAAAAATGGGCAGAAGACCTAAATAGACATTTCTCCAAAGAAAATATACGGATTGCCAACAAACACATGAAAGCATGCTCAACGTCACTAATCATTAGAGAAATGCAAATCAAAACTACAGTGAGGTACCACCTCACACCGGTCAGAATGGCCATCATCAAAAAATCTATAAACAATAAATGCTGGAGAGGGTGTGGAGAAAAGGGATCCCTCTTGCACTGTTGGTGGGAATGTAAATTGATACAGCCACTATGGAGAACAGTATGGAGGTTCCTTAAAAAACTAAAAATGGAATTACCATATGATCCAGCAATCCCACTACTGGGCATATACCAGAGAAAACCATAATTCCAAAAGAGTCATGTACCACAATGTTCATTGCAGCTCTATTTACAACAGCCAGGACATGGAAGCAACCTAAGTGTCCATCGACAGATGCATGGATAAAGAAGATGTGGCACATATATACAATGGAATATTACTCAGCCATAAAAAGAAACAAAACTGAGTTATTTGTAGTGAGGTGGATGGACCTAGTGTCTGTCATACAGAGTGAAGTAAGTCAGAAAGAGAGAAACAAATACCGTGTGCTAACACATATATATGGAATCTAAAAAAAAAAAAGGTTCTGATGAACCTAGGGGAAGTACAGGAATAAAGACGCAGACGTCGAGAATGGTGTTGAGGACACAGGGAGGAGGAAAGGTAAGCTGGCAGGACGAAGTGAGAGAGTAGCATTGACTATGCTGGTATATACACTAGCAAATGTAAAATAGATAGCTAGTGGGAAGCAGCTGCACTGCACAGGGAGATCAGCTCAGTGCTTTGTGACCACCTAGAGGGGTGGGATAGGGAGGGTGGGAGGGAGACGCAAGAGGAAGGGGATATGGGGATATATGTATACACATAGCTGATTCACTTTGTTATACAGTAGAAACTAACACACCATTGTAAAGCAATTATACTCCAATAAAGATGCTAAAAAATAAATAAAATAAAATTCGTTTGCCAAAATAAATATATATATATACAGAAATGGAACACAAAACCATAATGAAATACCACTTCACACCTATTAGAATCAGAAAACCAAAAAATAACAAGTGTTGGTGAGGATGTAGAGGAAACGGAACCCTCATACATTGCTGGTGGGGATGTGAAGTGGTGTCGCCATTATGGAAAACAGTTCGGCAATTCCTCAAAAAGTTAAACATAAAGTTATTATTATGACCCAGAAATTCCATTCCTGGGTCTATACCCAAGAGAACTGAAAACGTGTGCACACAAAAACATGTACAGGTACATGTACACAAAAGTTCATAACATTATTCGTAATGATGAAAATGTGGAAACAACCCAAATATGTATCAGCTGGTGAATAGATAAACAAAATATGGTATATTCCACAGTGGACTGTTACTTAGCCACAGAGTGGAAGCCCTGGAAGTAAAGCAGAAGCCTGGGTGGTGAATGTGATGATTGCAAGGCTGACTGCACAACTGCATTGGTCACAAGGACTTAGAGCTGTCAACAGTGTTAAAGTGAACTGTTCCATCACCTCACTTCCAAGGCATGCTGAAAACATTGGCCACATGGACCGAACCTTAAACGTCACCCAAACAGCCAAGCTGTGAAGAACTCCTCTAGTTACTTTTGCAAAAAGAGATCCTATATACTTGAAATATATCCACCAATTGCATTGACAGAAGTTAAACTGAAATAAGGCTTTACCAATAGCATGGGACGGATTTGTTGCAAGCAACCTTGCTTTTCCTAAGCTCTCTGTTAACAGAGCCTGTCTCCTACTGTAGTGACAAATTGCATGCAAATTTAAAGATCATTCCACTAATGCTTCTATTTGCAATTTTCCCAGGAGAACTATAGAAAGAATGAAATATCAATAGCTTACTGGTAATTAGTATATGTACTTAATTGCCTTCATTTATTTATTATTATTATTTTTTTTTTTTTTTTTTTTTTGTGGTACGCGGGCCTCTCACCGTTGTGGCCTCTCCCGTTGCGGAGCACAGGTTCCGGACGCGCAGGCTCAGCGGCCATGGCTTATGGGCCCAGCCGCTCCGCGGCATGTGGGATCTTCCCGGACCGGGGCACGAACCCATGTCCCCTGCATCGGCAGGCGGACTCTCAACCACTGCGCCACCAGGAAGCCCACGTTTGTTTTTTTTTAACTGCATCTTGATTTTGCATACTTTCATTTCGGAACAAAATAAACAAAAAAAACCACAATACACAACCTTCAAACCCCATGTCAAATGTGGAAAGGGATAGGACTTGAGGCCCTTGTATCCTGCCTTAGACAGAAGGACAAAAATAAAACCACTAGACGTCAGCAGAGGGAGCCAGGTGGGCCAGGGCCACTGGGGCTGCCGCTGGGGGAGCCATGGGGACACTCTACGGAGGGAACAAAGTCTGCAGGTAGCGCTGTCACTTCATCCTCATCAGTGCCCGGGCCCAGCTCGATCATGCAGTAGAGGCGGTTGGAGCAGGTCTGGGGATCCTCAAGCGAGAAGCCGGAAGAGAGCAGTACAGTTTCGAGCAGCACCTAGACGGTGCTCACTTTAGAATAATTCATTAAGCTATACATTTGACTTATGTGCTTTTCTCTATCTGAATTTTATTTTATAATAAAAAATATTTTTAAAGTAAATAAATAAATGAAAACTGTCCCGTGGGGGAAAATCTATAGGCTAATAGGAGGACATCTTCTCTCACTGAAGCTACAGCCCAAGTCCCAAAATAACATTCAAGATTACCCTGAGCATACTGCACTATGGGAGCTCTGGTTCCCTCTGAGACAGGCTCCCTGGGACTGCATTGAACTGAATCCCATAATCCTTAGAAAAATCAGACTTATTTGCTGTATTATATAAAAATTAACAGAATACTGCTCTGTATCTCCTTTGCTTTCATATGGTGGTGGATGTGTGTGTGTGTATATGTTGTTTTGGTTCTTCCTCCCTCCATAATTAATTCCGGATCTTCTTATTCCTTCCAGAATGGGTTTTTATCTGCAGTCCCTTATTTAGGCTGTTGGTTATGTATGATCCTGTCTGGTCAGGCCGCTGACAATTTAAGGGCAAAATGGAATTTTTCAACTCTATGTGTTCGAAGAGTTTTTAGCCTTATAGGTAGGTAAAAATGAATCAGGTTTGGTTTTGGTTTACAATTATTTACTGTGTTTACAAGGCAAGGCAAAATAAAAATGATAATAGTAGTCATTTGTTCACATATTAAAACAATATATTTTAATGCATGTAGTGCATGTCTATACAAGATGGTTCTTTTTGAACGATGCATTTTGAGAATTAAGATTTGTAATATCCTATTATATCTACCATACTCTTGTAACTATAAAAAAATGGCATGCTTTGCTGAATATCTTTCCCAGAATTTTTTTTTAATTTATTTATTTTATTTATTTATTATTGGCTGTGTTGGGTCTTTGTTGCTGCGCGCGGGCTTTCTCTAGTTGCAGTATGCGGGGGCCGCTCTTTGTTGTGGTGTGCGGGCTTCTCATTGCGGTGGCTTCTCTTGTTGCGGAGCACGGGTTCTAGGTGTGCAGGCTTCAGTAGTTGTGGCCCACGGGCTCTAGAGCGCAGGCTCAGTAGTTGTAGCACACGGGCTTAGTTGCTCCGCAGCATGTGGGATCTTCCCGGACCAGGGCTCGAACCCGTGTCCCTTGCCTTGGCAGGCAGATTCTTATCCACTGCGCCACCAGGGAAGCCCATCTTCCCCAGAATTTTAAAAACCACTTTGTTTTCAACTCTAAGTTTGCAATGAAAATAAGATTTTTAAGTCTCCATCCCTTTTCTATTTTAAATTTCAATCAAAAATGTATACTAACATTATTATATCAAATGAGGAGCTATAAATCAAAGCTGTAACTCAAAGGAAGCTTAAATAATCATGTGTTTCAGAGTCTGATTTCAGAAAAGTGAATTTTAAAACTGTAGGACAGGGACTTCCCTGGCAGTCCAGTGGCTTCCGCTGCAGGGGGCACGGGTTTGATCCCTGGTCTGGGAACTAAGATCCCACATGCCATGTGGCGTGGCCAGGAAATAAATTTTTAAAAAAACACAAAAACCCGTGTAGGATAATTATTCAAGTAAGTAGAGACCCTCAAAGTCACTGATGACTGTACTTCCATAATTACATTGTAAAGGGACCCTATTCAATGTGATTCTGAAAACACCTTCTGAGCACCTGCAGCTACAATGTGCTGTCCAGTCCCACTGCTTACTGACCTCGACTCTGGAGAAATTTTTGCACATCTACAAGTGAAATAAATCCCTTTAGATTTAATTTGATTTTTTCTTTTTTGGCTTTCTGTGGACCTGCTCTGTCTTGTACAGTAGCCACTAGCCATATGTGGCTGATTAAATGTAATTGAAATTTAAAAATAAGTTCCTTGGTTGCAGTATATACAAATACAACATTTCCATCATCACAGAGGGTTGTTGGATGGCACTGCTATTGACACAGAGAGAAAACAGCAGCCCACTCGTTAGGTCCCTTCCTGTATTACTTGTATTTTATGCTTAACTGCCTGTAATAAGTTCCACGTATCGTTTTCAGTTGTCAAAACCTAGATGGAGTGTTTTTCTAACTTTATCCAGCAAAGTTTATTATTTAGTTTATCTTCTTTGGTTATGTGAACTTTGAATCACATTCTGTATCAACTATTGCTTCTCTCTAGAACCATATTTTTCAGTCATTCTCTTGTTCTTTTCTTAAACATTGTAGAACTTTGAGTCCTGGTCACACGTAGATTTAATAACATTGCATAGTGAGATTTTTTTTTTTTACGTTTTATAATAGTTGCATTAATCCTATATGTTTTCCAGCAAATTTTTTTTTCATGAAACTAATTTAAACTGAGTCTTCTAGGCAGTATACTGTTTCTACAGTAGATGGCAGTAATATCAAATCTCAGATTTATACTATATTAAAGAGCAAGCAAATATTAATGCTGGGGCTTCCTTTTTTTCTTTTTATAATTTTTTCACTCCAGGAATGATTGGACCTGCAGTATTCCTGGTAGCCGCTGGATTTATAGGTTGTGATTATTCTTTGGCCGTTGCGTTCCTAACCATATCCACAACACTGGGAGGCTTTTGCTCCTCTGGATTTAGCATCAACCATCTGGACATTGCTCCTTCGTGAGTACTGATATATAAAGATTCGTTCTGACTGACTTGAAACTATTTTCTTTAAGTGTGGTAAAATATATATAACATAAAATTTGCCATTTTTAAGTGTATAGTTCTGTGGCATTAAGTACATCCATTCACATTATTATGCAACCATCACCATGATCCATTCCAGAACATTTTTATCTTCCCACACTGAAACCCTGGACCCATTAAACACTAACTCCCATTCCCCCCGCTCACGCCCCAGCCCCTGGCAACTGCCATTCTACTACTTTCTCTCTCTATGCATTTGACTACTCTAGGAATGACACCACACAGCTAGTAAATGATAGAGCCACAACTTCCCCCTAAAATCTTACTTTTAATCCCAGAATTCTTTCTACAGCTATTTCTCTGGAAATATTCTTTGGGCCTGTGCCAGTTGACAAGGTAGAGGAGGGGATTATGTAAATATTTTAACCCAGGGGATTTGATGCACTTAATTTTTTTTTTTTTTTTTTTTTTTAATTTTTTTTTAAATAATGAATATGAATTTATTTTTGGAGAAAAGACCAGTGGTCTCCTGCCACCTTTCCCCTACCCCCAGTTCTTCCCACCTAGACTACCACAGAATCTTCTGATTTCTGTTAATCCTTGTCTCCCATCCCTTCAATAAATACTTCTAAATAAGCTCCAACAAACTGATGCTCACAGAGCTTGAGTGGACCTTTGAAATCATTCTAATCCAGTCTCTCGTTTTATATAAGAAGTCCAGGAAGGCTCCATAGCATCGGAGATGCTTAACTCTGGGCGGAGTCCTATCTGCCGCTCCATAATGCTACAGGGGCTCATTCTCGGCCTGTGGTCCACTGCCATTTCCTCTCCATCCATCTGAATCCTTTCCAGTTCATATCCCAGTTCTTCATTAAGCCTTTCCAGGCCATTGTGCTTTTTTCTCTTCCTTTTCTCAATTTACAATTTTATGCTGGATACCATACCTTAATTTGTAATTATTTCTAAATGTAACTCTTCTCTTTCTTACCTCCCCAATTTGCATGTAAGCTTCCTCAGACTGAGACATCCTGTATATCCATATCACAGCTTCTGCAGAAGGAGAGGCACCCCCAGTCCATACTTGCTGAGTGGTTGATTTATCTGAACATACTAAGCAAATAGGAGCTTCAGTGCTACATACCCTTAACAGTGGGGAACCAAAGAAAGAAAACCATTTGAAACAAAATGTAGCCTAAGCAAAAGCTCTAGGGCTATAATCTTTGAGAGTTCAGGGCCCAAGTCTGTCTTATTAACCCCAGCAGTACCAGCACCTGGCCCTGTGCTGGGCCATGGTCAGTGCTCAGTCAATCAATTACATGAATGGAAGAATGAAAATAGACTTTCATATTCAGTACCATGTCAAAATTCTTTCTAAAACGCTATTTGTGTGTTGACCTTACTGTGTGTCAGTCAACACTTTTCTTTAAAGCTCTTTCTTATGAGAAATAAGAAATAAGGGAAGAATTTTGTGAACTTTACAAGGTGGAAAATGTTTGTTAAGTATACATATTGGTGAGTTAAGAACTGAAGGAGTTTCGGACTTCCCCGGCGGTCCAGTGGTTAAGACTCTGCGCCTGCAATGCAGGGGCATGGGTTCAATCCCTGTTCAAGGAACTAAGATCCCATATGCCGTGCAGCACAGCCAAAAAAAAAAAGAAGAACTGAAGGAGTTTAACATAAGGAAAGAGAAGAAGAATAGTAAATTAACTTGGAAAGTAAATTAATTAATTTTTTTTTAAAAAGTAAATTAATTTAATTTACTTGGAAAGTAAATTAATCTCAAGAGAACTTTGTTAAATGTAGTGAAAGTTTGAAAGATTGAATACAAACCTAACTGAAATAATAAAGAGCCCATTGAAGCGGAAGGAGTAAAGGTGTAAGATGCCATTTCCGTGGGGACCAGGGCAAGCCCACTGCCCTAAACAAATCTCTGCTCGGGCTTGAGACTTGGACTTGAGATTTACAAAGTAGAGAAAAGGATTCAAGGAATAGGAAATAATTAAAGGACTGTTCCTTTACGCTACTGATTAGAAAAGGAATCTGGAAAGGATTTCCCTTGAAATAAGTTAAGCAAATGGCATTGTTCTTATAAACTATGAGTGTGTGGTTTATAGAATCATAGAAAGTTAGAAGTGGGAAGGATTTAGAGTATTCTTGTCTCTTACTATACCGACTGTGGTCCACGGAGCAGCGGCATGATTGTGCAAAATGCAGATCCTCAGGCATCTCCCCAGACTTACTGAACTAGAATCTGCATCTTTAGATCCTCAGGGATCTAGGGGATCCTTTAGATCCCTTGTACCTTTGAGCGTGAGACCCTGGTCTGGTCCAGTTCTCTGATGCATACAACAAACGTTTAGAGAGTACCTGCTATACCTTCAGTCCTCCACGTGGTGCTACAGAAAATAAAACCCAGCTCCTGCTCGCAAGGAGATTAGTCTAGTTAGGAAAGAAACAATAAAAAATAAACAATTGTAATATATTATGATGCTAATTAATTCTTTCAAAAAGTAATTATCAAATGCCTACCAGCTACCAGCCAAAGCAGCACAACTGTGGCCTGTGGAGCTCTTAGTCTAGGGTGGTGGACACGAAAGAAATAAAAACCAACTTTTTGAAGAGAAAGTTGAGAGAATATAGTAGGGGGATATAATGCAGATCAGGGAGCAAGGGAAGGTCTCTGTGAGGAAGTGATATTTAAGCTAAAGCCTGAAGAATGAGTAAGAAGTTAGGCAAAAAGGAAGTAGTATTCCCGACAGAGGAATTTACATGACAGGAAGAAGAAACTGGTGTGTGTCTTAGTCTGCTTGGACTGACAGAACAAAATACCATAGACTGGGTACCTTAATCAACAGAAATTTTCTCACAGTTCTAGAGGCTAGAATTCCAAGATCAAGGTGCCAACACAATTGTTTTCTGGTGAGGAGTCTTCCTGGTTTGCAGAAGAGCTGACCCCTTGCTGTGTGCTTACTCGGCCTTTCTTCAGGTATGCGTGCATGGGTGTGTGCAGAGAGGGCAAGAGCTCTGGTGTCTCTTACTCTTCTTATAAGGGCACCAGCCCTGTCAGATTAGGGCCCCACCCTTGTGATCTCATTTAACCTTTATCACCTCGTAAAGACCCTGTCTCCAAATGCAATCACACTGAGGGTTAGGGCTTCAACATATGAATTTTGAAAGCACGCACTCAGTCCAGAACAGTGTATTTCACGTAACTGAGAGAAGATCATTTGTGGCTGAGATGCAGGGAAGAAAGCCACTGGGGAGTAAGCAGGAGCCTATAGTAAGCGTTTTATATTGTATCCAAAGCAAGTAAGAAGTGACATTCTCTGTATTTTAAGGCCACTCTGTGAGGACGAATACAAGCGGAGAAAGCCAATTAGGAAGCTATTGTAGTAATCCATATAGGAGGTGATGATGGCCTGGAATGGGGATAGGAGATGTAAAGAAGTAGATAGATTTGAGGTCTTTGTGATTACAGGAGGTGGGACTTGACAGTAGATTAGACCTGAAGAGCGAGGAAGATATCAAGGATGATGTATTTTGTATTTTGCGTGGGCAGACAGTTGTGCCGCTGACTGAAACTGGGATGTCTGGAGGAAGAAGAGTCTTGGGGTAAGATAAAAAATTTCACAGG
The DNA here is from genome assembly GCF_059928025.1 of Delphinapterus leucas. Taxonomy (NCBI): domain Eukaryota; kingdom Metazoa; phylum Chordata; class Mammalia; order Artiodactyla; family Monodontidae; genus Delphinapterus; species Delphinapterus leucas. The sequence goes on along the minus strand of NC_143140.1, from coordinate 16,851,442 downwards.
TTGGGGCTTCCCTGGTGGCGCAGTGGTTGAGAGTCCGCCCGCCGATACGGGGGGCGTGGGTTCGTGCCCCGGTCCGGGAGGATCCCGCGTGCCACAGAGCAGCTGGGCCCGTGAGCTGTAGCCACTGGGCCTGGGCGTCCAGAGCCTGTGCTCCGCGGCGGGAGAGGCCACGGCAGTGAGAGGCCCGCGTACCGCAAAAAAAAAAAAAAAAAATCACAGATTAAAAATTTTTTTTTAATATTTATTTATTTAGCTGCGCTGGGTCTTAGTTGCAGCATGTGGGATCTTCGCTGCAGCGTGCGGGATCTTTAGTTGAGGCATGCAGGATCTAGTTCCCCGACCAGGGATCAAACCCAGGCCCCCTGCATTGCAAGCGCAGAGTCTTAACCCCTGGACCGCCAGGGAAGTCCCTTAAATTTTAGATATTTGTGAAAAACGTTTAGAAAATAGTAGTTGTAGGCAGTTTGACATTTGGATCTGGAACTCAGAAAATCAGTCTGACCAGAAATGAAAATTAGGGAATAGTAATCCACATTTCAGAGTTTTTAAAGACAAGGATTGCCTGGTGAGAGACAGTAGAATGACAAGATGAGTGATCCCCAGGACTGGGTCTTGACAAATATGTAGAGACCAGAAAGAGGGGAAATAACCAGACAAGGAGACCAAAAAGGAGCAACCAGGGAGACAGAAGGAAAATCAAGAATGTGGTGTCAAGGAAGCCAAGACTATCCAGTCTTCAGTTCAAGAATGAGAGCTGAACAAGAGATAAAGGTGTAGGAGTGGTCAACATATGAGTAGTAGATGAAACCGTGGGCTTGGATAAAATTACTCAGCAAACTGTGACGAGAACCTTGGGAATCCATTAAGAGAAAGAAGAGCCTGATGCAGAGATAACTGAGAAGGGGGCTTCCCTGGGCTTCCCTGATGGCGCAGTGGTTAAGAATCTGCCTGCCAATGCAGGGGACACAGGTTCGAGCCCTGGTCCAGGAAGACCCCACATTGCGTGGAGCAACTAAGCCCGTGCACCACAACTACTGAGCCTGCGCTCTAGAGCCTGCGAGCCACAACTACTGAAGCCCGCGTGCCACAACTACTGAAGCCCGTGCACCTAGAGCCCGTGCTCCTCAACAAGAGAAGCCACCGCAATGAGAAGCCCGCAACGAGGAGTAGTTGCTCACCACAACTAGAGAAAGCCCGCACGCAGCAAGGAGGACCCAATGCAGCCAAAAGTAAAATAAACTTATTAAAAAAAAAAAAGACTTACATTTTCATTATAAAAAAAAAAAGATAACTGAGAAGAAGCAACAGGAGAAGGATAAGGAAAAATTAGTAGAGATTAGGATCCCCAAAGGGAAAGCTTGATCAACAATGTCAGATGCGCCAGAGAAGCCAAGTAAAATAAGAACGAACGTGTTCCTTGGATTGGACAACCAGATGGAGAAGTTCATTAAAGATCTTGGTGACAGTGCTTCCATGGAGGAAGGAGAAGGAAGCTAGGCTGAAGGCAGCATACAGCAGTGGTTTCAGAGTGTGATCCTTAACCCATCCACATCAAAATCAGCAGGAGTGCTTGCTGAAAACAAAGCAGAATTGTTGATCACAGAACTAGGAATCTGCATTTTGTTGCCCCTCCGTGTTGTCCTCATGGACATTAAAATTTGAGAACCATTGCCAATAAACAGCTGTTTCAAAACTATTAACCATGAAGGGAAGGAAAAGAAGCTAAAGATGGACACATGCTGCTGGAGGATTTTGAGACCGAAGTATGTTAATATGCTGAGAAAAGAAGGCCAGTAAAGGATGAGAGATTAAAAGTTAAAAGAAAGAAGTAAAAATGACAGGCTGGTAGAACGCAGGAAGGAATGACATCCAGTGCCCAGTGGAAGGGATGAGCTTTCAACTGAGAAAAGAAGGAAAGCAGTAAGTTGGGTTCAGTTGAAGAAAAGTTTTCAGGTGAGTTGAGAAGCCAAGGATTGTGGTTTTAAAATACCTCCATAGGGGCTTCCCTGGCGGCGCAGTGGTTGGGAGTCTGCCTGCCGATGCAGAGGACACGGGTTCGTGCCCTGGTCTGGGAAGACCCCGCATGCCGCGGAGCGGCTGGGCCTGTGAGCCATGGCCGCTGAGCCTGTGCCTCCGGAGCCTGTGCTCCGCAACGGGAGAGGCCACGACAGTGAGAGGCCCGCGTACCGCAAATAAATAAATAAATAAATAAATAATACATAAATAAAATAAAATACCTCCATGGGACTTCCCTGGTGGTGCAGTGGTTAAGAATCCGCCTGCCAATGCAGGGGATACGGGTTCGAGCCCTGGTCTGGGAAGATCCTACATGCCACGGAGCAACTAAGCCTGTGCACCACAACTACTGAGCCTGCGCTCTAGAGCCCGTGAGCCACAACTACTGAGCCGCGCGCCTCAACTACTGAAGCCCACGCGCCTAGAGCCCATGCTCCGCAACAAGAGAAGCCACCGCGGTGAGAAGCCTGCACACCACGACAAAGAGTAGCCCCCACTCGCCGCAACTAGAGAAATCCCACGTGCAGCAATGAAGACCCAACGCTGCCAAAAGTAAAAGAATTAATTAATTTTTTTTAAAAAAGATTCTGGTTCAAAAGATAAAATGCATATACAAAGCTTTAAAAAAAATAACTCCACAAGTTCTTCAACACTCTTCCCTTCAAAAGGTGGAGCCTGTGTCCCCTCCCTTTGCGTGTGGGCTGGGTTTAGTGACCTGTTTCTAAGGAGTAGAATCCAGCAGAAGTGATGGTGTCTGACTGGGTCCCAGGAGGCAGCGTAGCACCTTGCTTGCTCTTTCTGTCTCAGATGACTCACACTGGGGGTGCCAGCTGCCGCATGGTGAGGACACTCAGAACCCAGTACAAGGCCCAGTGGGGAGGAACGAGGCCTCCAGCCAGCAGCCACATGAGTGGGATCAGAAGCTGGTCCTCCAGCCCCAGGCAGACCTTCAGATGACCGCGGCCCCGGCCAGCAGCGTCACTGAAACCTCCTGAGAGATTCTGAGCCAGAATCGCCCGGCTGAGGCCCTCCTACATTCCTGACCCACAGAAACTGTCAGATGACAGATATTTGTTATCTGAAGCTGCTGCCTTTGGAGGTAATTTATTATGTGGCAGTAAATAACTGATTAAAAAATCTTAAGTGTTTTTGATTTTCTCTGTGACATGGGAGTCAGGTTCATTGCTGAGACTAAGAAAAAAATAGAGTAAAAGACTTGAGAATGGGCTTCCCTGGTGGCACAGTGGTTGAGGATCCGCCTGCCGATGCAGGGGACGCGGGTTCGTGCCCCGGTCCAGGGAAGATCCCACATGCCGCGGAGCGGCTGGGCCCGTGAGCCATGGCCGCTGAGCCTGCGCATCCGGATCCTGAGAAAAATAGTCACTGAGAACTCATAGAAGGGATCTGGGCTTTGGTGAGGATCACCTCAGGTTGGACAGGACTCGTGTACTCTCCCTAGTTTACAAGGTGGTTTTTCCTTTGAGTGCTGTTCGGCAGCCCAAGTGTAGGACTGAAAATGTGCTGTTGACTTGATCTAGGCTTGAGATTTCAACAAGCTGAGTCAAAGGGATCTGGGAATTGGGAGTTTGGGCACAAAAGAGGCCCAGGCTGTGTTATCTCTCAGACACTTTTAGTTGAAGGAATGGAAATCCTAATTCAAGCTGGCTAAACATCATAATGTATTAGTGAAAAGTCCAGAGACGGGAGGCTTCAAGCAGGAGCTGATATCCAGCTGTCCACTAATCTCACCCAAGACTCGTTTCTTTTCCACTCTCTACTCTGCCTTTCATACCAGTTTTATCCTAAAGCTGGATCTGCGAATAAAATCATACAGTGAAATGATTACCAGTAACAACGAGGGTTACATGCTTCTTTTTTTTTTTTTTTTTTTTTTGCAGTACGCGGGCCTCTCACTGTTGTGGCCCCTCCCGCTGCGGAGCACAGGCTCCGGACGCCCAGGCTCAGTGGCCATGGCTCACGGTCCCAGCCGCTCCGCGGCATGTGGGATCTTCCCGGACCGGGGCACGAACCCGTGTCCCCTGCATCGGCAGGCAGACTCTCAACCACTGCGCCACCAGGGAAGCCCTACATGCTTCTTCATTCACATGAAGCAAGAAAGAAAATGATCTTTTCCTCTTTCCATCATGGAAATACAGGCTTCATTTGGAACCAGACTGAGTCACATATCCACGCCTGAACCAACCCCCATGGCCAAGGGAATGCCATTAGACTTCAGCACAATCAGCACCCGCCCCTAAAGTTAGAGGTGAAGGAGTCAGTGCCCCTAAGCCTCATGGGAATGGATGCCGAGGGAGCCATTGGTGACGTCCACACAACACGTCAAGATATGAGCACAAAGAAAAGAACTCATTTGGAAGATGAAGAAACTCGGGCACAGAGGAGCTGTGTGACTTGCAAAGTCACAGTTAGCAAACGGCAGACCGAAGGCTTGAATCCAGGTCTTCTAGCTCTGTGGTCCCAGGATCTTTCTGCTACATCAAGGTGCCTCTCAATGACTTATTTAAAAGATCTTACAAATTGGTCATTGAAGAGGCACTAGCAGTTATTTTGAAAACTCAGGAAAAAGAATTCATTGCAGAGAACAGATAACGTACTTTGGTTGCCTCAGTTAATGCGATTTTATTACAAAACTAAGTAAAAACTGAACCGTTAAATAGAAATTGGAGCTATTGTCAAAAGAAGATGAAAATGCATGCCAGGGCTTCCCTGGTGGCGCAGTGGTTGGGAGTCCGCCTGCCAATGCAGGGGACACGGGTTCGTGCCCCAGTCCGGGAAGATCCCACATGCCGCGGAGCAGCTCAGCCCGTGTGCCGCAACTACTGAGTCTGCACTCTAGAGCCTGCGAGCCACAACTACTGAAGCCTGTACACCTACAGCCTCTGCTCCGCAACAAGAGAAGCCACTGCAATGGGAAGCCCACGCACTGCAACAAAGAGTAGCCCCCACTCACCGCAACTAGAGAAAGCCCGCGTGCAGCAACGAAGACTCAACACAGCCAAAAATAAAAATAAAATAAAATAAATAAATTTTTTAAAAAAAGAAAATGCATGCTAGAGAAGGAAAAAACAAATATCCATGGTACCTACCTTATAAAATTGTTTTGAGGATTAAATAGAGCACAGAGAGAGAGAGAGAGAACACTTCGCTCATAATGTAATAAATGCATTTGCACATAATGCGATAAACTTCATTATTATTTTCTGGCAAACTTTGAGTCAGGTACCATGATCAGGGTCACAAATCAATCCAAGCAGAATACTAAAGGGATGATTGGTGAGCTCTTGGAAAAGAAAATACTGATCACTAAGGAGCCACCACTGGGTCACTAAGCCCCAAAATAGCAAATTTCTCAACATCATTTTCGACCGTGTATACACAGTATATTTGGTATATCAGGATTTCAGCAAGGTCTCCCATGATGTCCTTTTAGACAGGATGGAGAGAGATGAACTGGATGTGCAATTAGGTGGATTTGTCATCACTAAACTTCAGTGTCATAGCATGCTGATTCATGGACCTAGTCATTAAGCAAGCACTGTGCCAAGCACCGTAGCAGACGTTGAAGACATAAACATGAAACCCTGCTTGCACCTGGGTAAGCTTCTGCTGGCTTGGAGGGTGATATGGTGTTGTCCTGAAGCATTTACTGGACAGCCTGCAGGCAGTATCCTGGAACTGGGCTTCAAGCATCAGCTGGGTTGGTTGAACTCTCGGTCTGAAAGACCCTGGTCCAGCCCTGACATTTTATGAGTCCTTTATTTATTTATTTATTTTGCTGTTAAAATGACAGTAATTTTATTAAAGTTCCATATAGTACAAATCAGTAAAACAGACTAGAAATAAAATAATACTTGGAATTCAAAATAATACAAGAATAACATAGTTATTCCATGTAAACCACAAAACAAACCTTGTATGGCTGAAATAAGGGATCTAATTTTTATTTGACTTGAGAGATTACACTAGCTGTGACACACGACTTCACACCAGTCTCACTGCAAATCATCTGGCTTTTATAACCTCGACTTTTCTCACACATATTAAATCATATAGAAGAAAACCTTTATGAAACAAAGACCTTCCACCAATATCACATCTTAATATAGTACTGATTATAAATGTTTCAAGTGCACAGTTTGTTTTAGAAAAATAAGCTAAAAACCAATGAACGATCACAGAAAACAGTAGAGCTTCTGAACATCAAAGGCATATTTCAGGAATGCAGTGGGCACGTGGTTGCCTTTAAACTTAGAACAGAAAGTAATACAGTGAAAGAAAGTTTGGGAAGATACTAACAGGCTACAGTTCCTAGGCCTCATCAGAGTTCAAATCTCAAGCTAAACGGCTGAAAATGAGGGGAAATTGGGCAAGCCCAGCAATTCCCATGTCTGGACGTGCCGCGTGGGCCCTTGTCCTGTTACTTTGACAGCTGCCGAGACTTCACACGTTTTCATCCCCTCCCTGTACTTTCTCTGCGCCCACTCGTCTCTTACAGCCAAACTCGAGCACTACTTCCTCTAAGAAGCTTTTCCTGAGGCATCCCCTCCCTGGTCCCCTCAAATGGCCCCCGCCCACACAGAGGATTGATTAAGGCCCCGCCTCTGTGCTTCTATAAACCCTGGTATGAATCACTAACATAGTTTGATTTTTCAGGCTACTAGGTTTTATTCCATTATTGGCCCATAATCTTTCTCATTAAGTAAACTGTGAGCTCCTTGAGAACAAGAACTATGTTTAATTCATTGTTGGACACCAGAGTCTTCCATAGTGGTTGACACAAGTGACATACTTAAGAATTGTTTGTTAAATGAACGAATGGATGGGTGGGTGAGAGCAATAACTGGTATTTACTATTAAAATGGTTTGAACCATTGGCTCTCCTTCGTGCATTATAATTATAATTGGTTGGAAACTGTGATGAGAATTGGCTGTATCCAAGTGAGGCGGTGGGGTGAGGGGTGTATTTCTTGCACATTTGAGGAGTATCTTCATAATCAACAATTTGGTTTGGTTCATCCTTTTCGTCCCTTACTCTGAGAATAGTAGATAAATTGCAGGAAAATAAAACATTATTTTAAAAAATCTATTCAACAGATATTAACTGAGCATCTACTATCCAAAGTGGTATGTGTCCTATCCTCAAGGAGACTATAGTTTATTTTTTTTTATTTTTATTGGAATATAGTTGATTTACAATGTTGTGTTAGTTTCATGTGAGTCGGTTATACATATACATATATCCACTCTTTTTTATTTTTTTAATATTTATTTATTTATTTGGTTGCACCGGGTCTTAGTTGCTGCAGGCAGGCTCCTTAGTTGTGGCATGTGAACTCTTAGTCGCGGCATGCATGTGGGCTCTAGCTCCCTGACCAGGTATCGAACCCGGGCCCCCCTGCATTGGGAGCGTGGAGTCTTAGCCACTGCGCCACCAGGGAACTCCCTATCCACTCTTTTTTAGATTCTTTTCCCATATAGGTCATTACAGAGTATTGAGTAGAGTTCCCTGTGCTGTACGGTAGGTCCTTATTGGTTACCTATTTATATATAGTAGTGCGTATATGTCAGTCCCAATCTCCCAATTTATCCCTCCTCCCCCCTTACCCCCTGGTAACCATAAGTTTGTTTTCTACATGTGTGACTCTATTTCTGTTTTGTAAATAGTTTATTTGTACCATTTTTTTTAGATTCCACATATAAGCGATATATGCTATTTGTCTTTTCTGTGTCTGACTTACTTCACTCAGTGTGACAATCTCTGGGTCCATCCATGTTGCTGCAAATGGCATTATTTCACTCTGTTTTATGGCTGATTAACACTTCATTGTATATATGTGTAGCACATCTTCTTTATCCACTCATCTGTTGATGGACATTTTATATATCCATAATGCTGCCTTATTGAAAACGGTCGTCACTGAGTTCAGTCTGTAGGAAAGATCAGTTTTCTCTTGCTTACTTTTTCACCACAAGCCCCAGCATTATCGATATAACATCCCAATATTAAGTACGGATTTGGAATCAGGCAAATTGGGTAACGTTTTATAGTCTCTCTTTCTTACCTATAGAATGAAGATAGATAATAATCCCTACCTCCTGGGGTTCACTTTACTATTAAAGTGGGATAAATTATATAAAATACTTAGAACCCTGCCTGACATAAGGTGTTTCAGTAGGCAGTCAGTATTCCTCTTAGCATATAAATATATGTCTACATGGTATTTTTCTAAGCCTTTTCTTCTGTAGACTAAAATAGATATTTTCTGTGGATAATTTTGTTGCCCAGATTCAAGGGATTTGGATAGATTTTTAACCATTAATCCCACAGAATTCGAGGACTCCAATAGCACAGAATCCAGACTGAGTCCATACAACATGTTCTTTTTTTCCAGGCTCTCATCAATCTTTCATGGCCTTTCCTGGCCAAGTGTAATATAAATACTTGAATGAGCTTCTTGGTGCTGACATTTAGAAGTTCACAGCATTCATCTGCACTTAATATTTGTCACTGAAAAGGCCTGGCAACATTGCGGTCGGTTCCTCCTACTGCCAAGGTGTTAATGGTTTTAAAAAAAAAAAAAGGACAGGTTCTGCCAAGCTTGGTTAATTTAAGATCAGCTCCCTAAAGGGCATAAGCCAAAAAGATCTGTGCCACGTGGTTTTGTTATTGTACCCTGTATACACGTATTTCCAACATAAAAATTTGTGATGTTTATAGATAACTGAATTCGGTTCAGCAGGATATATTATTTAGGCACTGTGTCAATCAACTCAGGATGCCATACAAAATACCATGTGGCTGAGTAGCTTAAAAAACAGGAATTGATTTTCTCACAGTTCTGGAGGCTAGAAGTCCGTGGTCAGGGTGCCAGCAGGGGTAGGTTCTGGTGAAGGCTCTCTTCCTCGTTTGCAGACAGTCACCTTTTCACTGTGTCCTCGCGCGTGGCCTTTCCTTCATATATGCTCACAGAGACAGAGAGCCCGATCTCTCTTTCTTCCTCTTCTTGGCAGGCCACCAATCCTATTAGGTTGAGACCCTACCTTTATGACCTCATTTAACCTTAACTAATTCCTAAAAGCCCTGTCTCCAAATACAGTCACGTGGGAGGTATGGATTGGGGGAGGACACAGTTCAGTCCATTGCAGGCACTTTTCCATGTCTAAAATGGGGAGAGGAATTTCAGATAAGTAGTCTGCAACCAAGGTATTGAGGATCCTAAACCCTAATAGAAATAGTATTTTCCCACAATAAGACTATATGGTCTAATAAACATCAAGTTTCTTTCATTTTGACCACAATTTTATAATACTGATTATCTCATTAAACAATTAAAAGCTCTAATTGGACTTTGAATATACCTAGGTGCTAAGTTAATAAATGCCATTTACTTGCTTAACTAATTTTTTTTTAATAAATTTATTTATTTTTGGCTGCCTTGGGTCCCTGTCGCTGCACGCGGGCTTTCTCTAGTTGTGGCAAGCGGGGGCTACTCTTCGTTGCGGTGCGCGGGCTTCTCGTTGTGGTGGCTTCTCTTGTTGCGGAGCACAGGCTCTAGGCGCACGGGCTTCAGTAGTTGTGGCTCACGGGCTCAGTAGTTGTGGCTCGCGGGCTCTAGAGCGCAGGCTCAGTAGTTGTGGTGCACAGGCTTAGTTGCTCTGCGGCATGTGGGATCTTCCCGGACCAGGGCCCGAACCCGTGTCCCCTGCATTGGCAGGCAGATTCCCAACCACTGTGCCACCAGGGAAGTCCGTGCTTAACTAGTTTTTAACTCCACCACCACCGTTAAGTTTTCTTGCTAAAAATATCAAACGTAAATCTAATGAACCCTTTAGGATCTCGAGTCTAGATACTACCAGTGTGCAGGAAATACAGGGGACATAACTCTATGTTAAATGATGCCTCAGTCTACAAACTCCAGAATGTAGGTCCATCTACGGGACAAAATCCCAGGTTCTTCAATTGACACACACAACTATCGATACACACAACAACTTAAAATAATGTTCAGCGACCCTAGCATGTAATCCGAAATGTTGCATACTGTACGATCCTTTGGCGCCAAAGCGCAGAAGGGGTGCTGGTCTCCATGGGACAAGCTTCAGCAGTCATTGCAGTGCAGCCTCACAGGACCACGCGTGGGCCTGAACACCTGTGGGTCACACGCACTTCTGTGGTCAGCACATATTGAATGAGCATAGATGTTGCACTGGCTACTGGAAATAATAAAGGGGAATAAAACATGAGTTTTCAGGGAGACTATGGAGTCAGAATTAGCAAACTTGAATTAGAGAACGAGTACCTCTTAAAACACAAAGTACTAGCTTTGAGGACAGTAAAGATTCTGAAAAGACAGAGTTCAAAATGCATTTTTGTCATACACTACAATATATATAAACCCAACTTGTCTATTTCTGGGACAGTGTGCAAGGATTTAGCGACAAGAAGATACATAATAAGTTGAACAGGTAAGTTGTGAAATTGTGTGTTCAGTATGATCTCATTTCTATAATATATTAAAAATATATACAGAAAAAAATAATTAGGATATTTACCAAAATATTAATGTTGATTATCTCTATATAGAAGGATTATAAGTAATTTTACTTTCTTTGTAATATTTTTAAAAAATTTTTAACAATGACATAAATTTTGTAATCAGGAAATAAATTCCCTTTTTTTTTTTTTGCGGTACGCGGGCCTCTCACCGCTGCGGCCTCTCCCGTTGCGGAGCACAGGCTCCGGACGCGCAGGCCCAGTGGCCATGGCTCACGGGCCCAGCCACTCCACGGCATGTGGGATCCTCCTGGACGGGGGCACGAACCCGTGTCCCCTACTCCGGCAGGTGGACTCTCAACCACTGCGCCACCAGGGAAGCCCTAAATTCTCTTTTTAACTTAAAAAATTTTAAGGCACATGAAGCTTCCTATCTAGATACAGCCTTGTATGAAAATCATATCTCAGCACTTTTCTATTTCACTGTAAAAGGGATCATTTCAATGGCTGTGTTTCTCTATATGATGTTAGAACTATTGAAATGTAAGTTTTTCACTCCCCAAATATTTAGTCCTATTTCAATAAGACGTTTCATTTAGACATAAAATTTCACAAGAATACAGCCTGGGAATGGTCTAGCTATCTATGGACAGAAGCTATTTAAATGTGTGATGCAGGGAATTCCCTGGCGGTCCAGTGGTTAGGATTCCACGCTTCCATTGCAGGGGGCATGGATTCGATCCCTGGTTGGCAAACTAAGATCCCACAAGCTGCGCGGTGCCCCCCGCCCCCCAAAAAAATGTGTAACACAATTATAAACCCCTATGAAAATGTTTCTGCAGGTATGCTGGTATCCTCCTGGGCATCACAAATACCTTTGCCACTATACCTGGAATGATTGGGCCCATCATTGCTAGAAGTCTGACCCCTGAGGTAAGTAGATAATTTGCCTATAAACTGAAAAGCTCTAAACAGTTCATTTGAAGGTACACACCTGTGTCAAAGTTGAGTATATTTTAATTAAGGATAAAATTCTGAATGTCTATTCTTATGCAATTATTTACAGCAACAAAAAGCTAAATACCGTAATAGGTAGGAAAGTATATTTTCAAAGAACACTTTCAATTTTAGACAGAACAACAGAACTAAGTTAAATGAAGATCTTGTAACTGAAACCACACAAGTACTTAAAAGTTGTGATATTATACCAGATAAATAACTTGTATCTTTGGTTTGAACAAATAAAAATTGGCAATGTAGAATTATTCCAGAAATGGAACCACGAAAGTGTCAGGAAATCAGGTGAGAATGAATAAGAACAGTTGAAATAATCAAGAACGTTTAGAAGAGCAGAATACTTAGGAGGACGTATAGGTGTCTTCACAGATTTGAAAGATGGTGACTTATTCTCGGTAGTTCCACAAAGCCAGATGGAGAGAAGGTACGAGGAGACAATAGGCAAGTTTTCTGTTTAGAGCTGTTACTGTGTGGAACGGGCTGCCCTTTGAGTTAGTGAGCCCTGAAACGGTCAAACATGTATTCAACTGGCATTTCTTGAGTGCTTATTACTGTGACAGATACTAAGGATTCAAAGGCAAAATTATAAGATTCTACACTTGATAAATTCATTATTTAGATATTATATGTAAAAGGACTTCCCTGGTGGCGCAGTGGTTGAGAGTCCGCCTGCCGACGCAGGGGACACGGGTTCGTGCCCTGGTCCGGGAAGATCCCACATGCCGTGGAGCGGCTGGGCCCGTGAGCCATGGCCGCTGAGCCTGCGCGTCCGGAGCCTGTGCTCCGCAACGGAGAGGCCACAACAGTGAGAGGCCCGAGTACCGCAAAAAAAAAAAAAAAAAAAAATAGAGATTATATGTAATGAAAGTACAGTGTGACAAAGCTGCAGAAAAATGTATGCTCTTGCTGTGGACACAGAGGAGGGAACAACCAGTTTGCGGAGAAGGAGCCTGGAGGAGTGAGCCAGGGTGTGGGAAGGGCTGGTATCCGGCCTGTGTCAGGGCACTGAGGCCCCGGAAACACGGTGGGCCTGGGGCTGTGTGGCCTGAAGCAGAGACACTGAGTTATATTGTGTAAGAAATCAAATTCAGCGACCTCAAAGGCCCTTTCCAACTCCAGTTTTCTACTGCTTAAGAAAATCTAAAGGACTAGTGAAATGTGTTCTTCAAGAGGCTGACTTAAACCTCTAAAAGAGACTTAATTTTCTCTGTTTTGTCTCTGTGATGAAATTAACACTATCTAATCCTTAGAATTTCAGTATATGCCTACAAATTGTCTTATTACCAAATACTCTGACTTCAGACACAGGGGTGTTCACTGCAGGTGGTGCTCTACCATTTCTAATTCCTTACTCAAGTGAATCAGTGCCTCCTTGTTACCGTTTTCTCTCACTTAACAGAAAGGGATGTTGGGACCGCTCGGTATGTCCCATCACAGATGTTTACCCTTATCTTCATGGAGCATTGTGGCAACACAGGAACCTAAGTCAGCACACTACCACGAGTAATTTCATTCATTATCACTAGTCCTGGCACTTCTGCTGGGAAGATCTGGACTCCTGAATTCAAGTCTTGAATGTTTGTAAAGTAGGAACTGAACTGGATTTCAGATCTATTGTTACAGCATTTGTTTAATGTTATTAAAAAAGGCCATTATTTTTAAAAAGGAGAAACACATTTACCTGTACAATTGTAATTGCTTACAATTAAAGTTTACCGCACTTTATAATTTATAATTTATTTGTTATAAATAAATAATGAAATAGGGAGTCCCTGGCAGTCCAGTGGTTAGGATTTGTCGCTTTCACTGCCATGGCTCAGATTCAGTCCCTGGTCGGGGAACTGAGATCCCACAAGCTTCGCAGTGTGGCCAAATAATAATAATAATAATAATGAAATAAAGGTCAAAGTGTGTCTGAGGTTCAATTCCGTTACAGACACAACAGCATTCTCTAAAAACTGGTGGAGTTTTTGTTAAAAAACAAACCAGGAGCTTTGTGCGATTTCTGGTACAGTTGATTGATTTTAAGTCACCCGTTGCCTCCAGGTAACACTGGGGTATTATTTTATCCTGCAGGTCACACAGAGCAGCTTTTTCTTAGAATCCTAAGAAGCTGTCTTAAACCTGTCTCTCGGGTATATCATGTAATTAGTAATTACTGACCGACTTCTGCTCTAGGATGGTAACACGTTGTTAGCAAGCATATCTAAATAGTCCCTAAAATTTAAGATGGTTTCTAAGATTTTTTTTTCCACCAGAATACATTCATCTCAGATAAGTATAATTGACCACAGAGTACTCCTTTCTTTCTCCGTGTTTTTCCTTTTTTCCTAAATAAATGACTTCATGCCAACTTGCTGGTGCCTTTCCTTTTTCTTCCTCATTGCCAAATCAGCTACTTGGTTTCTTCTTTTCTAACTGCTGCAAATGAAGCACTCTGGTTACATTGAAGTTGTGAAAATCCAAACAAAAACGTTGTTAAAGATAGTCACACGACCCAGAGGTTTAGATAACTACTGGATATTTTTACACCACTGGATTACACACTGTGTCTTGTTGATCTCTTACGGACAGATCCCATCTATGTTCTGTGTTGTGTGCCAGTCAAGAGCCCTGCAGGATCTTTCAGGCCAGGCTGAACCTGTGTCCATCTTACCTCATCCTTACTTGATCTGCCCCCGACACCCCATACCTGAGAACTTGGGAGATGATGTGCAGGCATAATACTAACACTTTCCTAGTAACGCATGAGTTGAGGACATGCCAATGTTTTACTTTTAGCAAACTTTTTTATTGAAGTGTAACATGCATTTTTTAAATGCACAAATCCTAAGTACACAAGCTGGACAGATTTTCAGAAAGTACATCTGTGTGACCAGTGCCCACCCAATCAAGAAACAGCACGTTATCTCCCTCACAAAGCCTCCAGGTAGCCCTTCCTTTCTCTTTCACCCCCACCAAGAGGAACCACTCTCCTTTTTGACACCGTAGATTATTTTTGTCTGATTATGGGCTTTATGTCAGTGGAGTCGTTCAGTGTGCACTCTTTGTGAGGCGTATCGATGTTGTTGTGGGCCATTCGTTGTCGTTGCTGTAAGTAGTCCATGGAACACATATGCCACCATCTCACTGTTGATGGACATTTGGGTTGTTTCCAGTTTTTATGAATAATGCTACTGCCATATAAAAATAATCTTGTGACACCACCTTTTTTTAAAGTGGATTACAAACAAAATCCTTTTTCATTTGCATTTTTTCTTTCCTTCTCTGCAGAACACTGTTGGAGAATGGCAAACTGTTTTCTGCCTTGCTGCTGCTGTCAACGTATTTGGTGCCATTTTCTTCACATTGTTCTCCAAAGGTGAAGTACAAAACTGGGCTGTTAGGGATCACGGTGAACCCAGAAACTGAAGGAACCAATAAATAATCCTGTCTCGATGTATTTTTGTTTATCATGTAACCTAGCAGTGCCTTTGATATTTTAATGTGTAAGCAATCTATATATAAGAAAAAATTGTACTGTATTAAATTTTTAAGGCCTGTAATCATGAAATGTCACTAGTTGCCAGATTAGTAAAATTAGCTGTTTTTAATTATTAATAACACATTTGCTGGAACTTACAATTCAGGGTCACATACCTGGCTGCAAGTCAGGCAGTCTGAAAGAGGGGAGTTCTGTTTATTTTTAAGACCATACTTAAAGGGACGAGCAGAAACGGACCCCTCTATACCTTTGCTTAAGCTGGATAATAATTCTCAGGTCTTGGTAAACACCTTTTTCTGTACACTTTCCTCAAAAACTTATCTGTCATCAACATTCCCTGACACTTAGATCTCAAACTTCAGCATCTCCACGGAGCTGCCAGCCACTGTATCATTCAGCCTGGCAACTTCACTGAGGGAAGCGTGCCCAGGCCGCTGCCAGGCGTTCCCTCTCTGGCTTCAGGGACAGTGCCCAGCACTTACCAGAGGCAGCATCCAAGACCAGGGTCAGCGCCAAGGCTTTGGATGGTGTCATTCCCCTGGGGCTGTTAACGAGTGGCCGAAGCCCTGAGCCGGCAGGGACAGCGCAGTCCGCAGCCATGGCTTCCATGCCCCTCACCCTTCCCTTTCCAGAACGCTGGAAGACTGACTGGCATGTAACCTGCAAAAGAAAGTATGATGCCCAATTAGCCACAAGTAACATCATCCCACCTTCGTGTGGGATCAGAGTATACATTTTCAAGTCCTGTGTTCTGTGAGCTCCACCAGGATAATTAAATTTAAAAGAAGCACTCTCACATGTTTTCTCTCTGTCTTACGTGTCAGTGTCTGGTCGCAGCTCAAGGTTAGGGTGACTCTTACTTCTGCAGCACCTGCAACCAGTGGGGTGACCGTCTTTACTGCTGGTCTCTGAAAGCTCATTCTGCCAGTTTTTCCTGGGCCATCGTCCAGTGGTTTTTGAGCGTGCTTCGAGGGCATTTATGTGGTTTGGAACTTGATTTACGTTTTGTTGTGTATGTTCAACACTACCTGTAACATCTTAACTAAAGCTATTTAATGTAATATGACGTGTACACATTTCTGTAAATTTATTTTTAAATCTGTAAATAACTTTAAGTTGCTATGGTGATTTTTCTTTTATAAATTATCAAAATAAACCTTTTTGGATTGATTATTTTTGGATCTGACAGCCCTGTGACACCTTCTAGTAGCCACAGTGGCTATTTTATATCTTCTCTTTCATCCTCCTCAACCACTGATCTACCTCTACCCACATCTCTGCCACCATTCAGCCAGGATACATAGGTCCTCTAAGTGATGCAGCATCAGAAACCTCTACTGCCATCAGCCTGCCCTTCCTGACTCTGAAATGGGTCCACTCCTCCCGCTAAAGCATATGCCTGCATCCCTGATTATGTCCTCTCACCTCCTCCAGACCTTGCTGCAGTAACTCCTCTTGCACAGTCTCCACCTCTCTTCTTGTTCTTTCCCTTCTGTCTCAAAGACACACAAGCCTTCTAGCCTTTAAAAAAACAAAAATACCTAACCCTCCTGGGGGCATGAAAACACACACATCCCCTGGTGGCCCAGGGGTTAGGACTCGGGGCTTTCACTTCCATGGCCCAGGTTCAGTCCCCGGCTGGGGAGCTAAGATCCCACAAGCCGCACGGCGCGGCACGCACACACAAAACATATGTATGTAATATTTCTAGAATGATCCTCAAGAAACTGGAAACAGTGGTTCCTTCTAGAGAGAAAAAATAGGCAACCAGGGCTGGGACGGGGAATTCATTTTCACCTTGCCAAATGTGACGGTATAACCTATTCAAATAAAAACATCATTTAAAAAAACAAGACACCTGCTGCTCAAGCTACTACTGTGTGATCACCCCCAGGCTTTCCACTGCACGACGGACATGCCCAGCGAGCTGTCTTCACTGCATCTGAGAAGTTTAAATCCAGCCTCACACTCTCACCCTCACCCCTCACCCCCAATAAAACCAGCTCTTCTGTCCAGCTTCCCACCTGTGCTGGGTCATTGGTCCAAGTACAATGCATCCCCTCTCCCGGATCAGGATGCTCCCCCGAGGTGAACCCGCTCCCCGCACCTCCCTTTGCCCACCCGGGAATCAATCCCTTAGCCCAGCAGCCTGCCCTGCTCACTCCTAGGCTCGGTCCGCTCCATCCTCATCTCCCACACCTGTTTCAGCTACATCCGGGGACTTCCCGCACTCTCCATTTTCCCCTCCCCCTCCATAGCTTTACGAACGTCCTTCCCTGATCCTGGAAGTTTGCACTTCATCTGCTTCAGGACCCTCGATTTCTTCTACCCTCTGTGATCTAGATGTGGTCTCTTCCTTTGATCCACTAAAACACCATATTATTTATTAATTTTGAGTTTTTTGCTTTGTTTTAAACTTGAGGACTCAGGCTCAGTGATGAAGAAAGGATCATTCATTCATTCAACAAACATGAATATCTACTCTTTGCTCGGCTGTAAGGATACACAGATATGTGTTTGACACAGTCCTCTTCCTCCTGGAAGTCTCCCTGGAACTGTCAGCCTCCCGGATCTCCCAGGTCCTCCCCAGCATTCTCTGTACAATACACAGGAACACATGTCTGTGTCTGTCTCCCTGTTAGATTCACCACAAGCATCTTTTTATTTATTTTATTTATTTATTTTTGGCTGTGTTGGGTCTTTGTCACTGCGTGCAGGCTTTCTCTAGTTGCAGCGAGCGGGGGCTGCTCTTCATTGCAGTGCGCGGGCTTCTCATTGCGGTGGCTTCTCTTGTTGCGGAGCACGGGCTCTAGGTGCGCGGGCTTCAGTAGCTGTGGCTCACGGTCTCGGTAGTTGTGGCTCACGGGCTCTAGAGCGCCGGCTCAGTAGTTGTGGCGCACTGGCTTAGTTGCTCCGTGGCGTGTGGGATCTTCCCGGACCAGGGATTGAACCCATGTCCCCTGCATCGGCAGCTGGATTCTTAACCACTGCGCCACAAGGGAAGTCCCACACCACAAGCATCTTGAGGGTGATGTCCATTTGATTAATCTCAGCATGATCTTCCTCATAACAATATGTGTTGTCTTAACATTTTAGTTGCTTAACAAATATTTACTAAATAACCCTTTGTTAAATGAATGGAATTTTTAAAATCTCATATATTGTTTTTTTCAATAGGTTGTTTTCTTCTCAAAAAAGTAGTTTAAATGTGCAACACCTTTTAACATATTAATGATATGCTCACCTCAAAGTAAGTTATGAGTGGCGGTTATTGGTAAATGGTTTTGAAAGTATTTGAGAATAGCTCAGTTCAATATAGGCAAAGTACTTCTCCTCTCAGTTATGCAACAAATTTCTACCGCACATTCATCAGGGGCCAGGCTTGGTTCTTGTACCTGGGATACAGCGTGAGAAAAGCAAACCCCTTTTCCCATGGAGCTCACACTCTGATTTATTGAACACTTTCCCTCACAGGGTCCAGCCTTTGAAACCTGCCTTGTAGAATGTCATTATCCACCTAACAATCAAATCCAGGGGGAATGAGCATGCCAACTGACCCTGGGAACCAGAGTTATGAAAGAAACAGAGGCAAACGCTGGAGTCTGCAGTTTGGATTAACTATTTTAATGTCCTTCTTACTTCAGCCTTTGTTTCATTTTCAAGGAATCAGAAATAGAGATGTTTGAATTTAGACCCTATTGCAAAGTAACTAATTTCCCTGAGGGTAGTTTATCACTGCTCAAAATAAAATTCACCCAGTAGAAAAATATTGATAGAGTATTTAGATTTGAAGGCAGGAAGAACACTGCAGGAAATGGCCTGGTTCCTCTTCCTCTCAGGAAAAGCATGTCACTGCCTCAGATGACTAGATATGGGGTGAATGTCTAATTTCAGTTTAAAGAATAAATTATCTTTCTCATAGAAATGCAAACTGAGGTGGTTCACATAGCCTTTTCAGATGCCTCTGCCTCTTAGAGCGACCATAAGCAGAAAAGCCAGTTATAAAAGTTTGTGCTTTAAGAGAGCCATATAGAAACTACTTTCGGGACTTCCCTGGTGGCGCAGTGGTCAAGAATCCGCCTGCCTTTGCAGGGGACACGGGTTCGAGCCCTGGTCCGGGAAGATCCCACATGCCGCGGAGCAAGAAAGCCCGTGCGCCACAGCTACTGAGCCTGCGCTCTAGAGCCCACGAGCCACAACTACTGAGCCTACATGCTGCAACTACTGAGCCCACGTGCCACAACTACTGAAGCCCATGTGCCTAGAGCCCATGCTCTGCAGCAAGAGAAGCCACCGCAATAAGAAGCCCATGCACTGTGATGAAGAGTAGTCCCTGGGCTTCCCTGGTGGCGCAGTGGTTGAGAGTCCGCCTGCCGATGCAGGGGACACGGGTTCGTGCCCCGGTCTAGGAAGATCCCACATGCCGCAGAGCGGCTGGGCCCGTGAGCCATGGCTGCTGAGCCTGTGCGTCCGGAGCCTGTGCTCCGCAACGGGAGAGGCCACAACAGCGAGAGGCCCGCGTACAGCGAAAAAAAAAAAAAAAAAAAAAGAGTAGTCCCCACTTGCTACAACTAGCGAAAGCCCGCGTGCAGCAACGAAGACCCAATGCAGCCAAAAAAATAAATAAAATAAAAAATTAATTAATTTTAAAAAAAAATTTTTTTAAGAAGAAACTACTTTCTAGGGGCTCTGCTATGGATAGCTTTGAGTACAGGAAATACTGAACCCAAATGAAATGTGACCAATTTTCTACCATGTGCCTTGATGAGGAAGAACACCAGTAATTTTCCGAGTGCCTGCTTGCTTTCACTTTATCTTGATGTTGGGAAGGAGGAAACTTTGACGGCCCGGCACTGCCAGTCCTGTGCTTCTAAGTGAGAAGCCCTGATTGTACAACTGAGCTGGAAAAGTATTTAAGCAACCTGTTTCCCTCACACAGCCTTCCTGCTGTGATAGGCTGCACCTGGGACAGAGCGATTCCCCCTTCCAGCCTAGCCGTATTAAGCTTTCTTCCTGGCGTGCCCTCCTCAGCAGAAACCACTGAAATACGCTAGCCCTTCCGACAGACACCGCCGCTCGGGGATCAAGTGTGCATGCTGGCCTCGTCTTGCATTACAGCCACAAATAGCCCCTCGTTTTGAGCATTTCACAACTTCACACTCACCCCACAGCCTGAAACTTGAGCTTCCCACAGAAGTTTGGTTGGGATTGAAAGTGATCGGGCTGGGATATATAGTCTGTTTCTTTTAACGCTCAAGAACTGTTTTACATGAAGTATTGGGATGCTGTCAGAGGAACTTCCAATGGGTATATTGTATAAATTACCTACACAGTATGTATGATAATGCACCTTTTTTTTTTCGCACCAACAAACTACTTCAGGTGTCTGCTGTGCTTTGATTTGTTCCGTCATCAGTGGCAGGAAGTTTAGCCTGGGGCGTTCACAGGGGTCTCTTCTGGATCATAATCAGCTACAGAGAAGCACACGATAGGTGACAGCATGTCTATACCACTGTCACATAGATTACCTCACTTAATACTCATAAGTACCCCTGAATGTGCAGGCAACAAGACCTCGTTAAAGCTGGGATGAGAGATACACGCTCTGTTAAAGGAGTGGTCTTCGGCCCTTACAGGGACCCCGCCAGCAATCTTGGTTCCCAGTGCCAACTTCAACCAAATAAGCCCACTGACTCAAAACTAGTACATTGGTTGGGAATTTGTTGTATCACTATCTTAGCTCCATGTATGATATTAGGGAATATTTTTTCTATGTTTATTCTATAGTACTATGAATCTTTTTAACGTTTTCTGTAAACCTAAGCATGCCAGTATGATTCAGTTGCTTCTATGGAAAGAACTTTAACTCATTATTTCTATTACTGTACCGGTTTGAAATTTTCAACAATTTAGGACACTATGGGGTGGGGCAAAAGACCAACCCTCCCACTCTGTGCTGTTCCTGAAAAATAAACTCCCTCTAGGAGAGCTGTAGACATTCCATTCTTGGTGCATGGACTTTGTTATTTCAAATCATGGGATGGGAAGCAAGGATTTGGGGGGCAAAGATCTCAGTTCCCACTGGGAAGTGAAAGTTCAGAATGTAGGAGAAAAACAAGTCCAGAAGCCTCCGCCTGTGTTTTCCGTACTTCCCCTTCCACATCTTCCTCACTGCTGGCCTCTGACAGGGTCCCCTCACAGATGGCAGGCTCTAACCATCACCCGTCTTTGCTGGTAGCAGGAACGATAGTGCAGAGTCACTGTCGGTGTGCCTGGCTCTTCTGTCCTTTCCAGGAGGCTTCCTCAGCCACCAGTCCCTCTTTCGGCCCTTTCTTTTTAACTTACAAGTAAAATGGAGCCCAATAGGCTGATTTCCTTCACCAGGTTTATACTGGCAGAGGTGCAGGCAGGCATGGGGTGCACAGTGCTGTTAAGTCTTCTGAGTCCCCATCCTTCCGCTATGACCCTGAGGACGCTGGAAAGAACAGGAAGATGGTGGAAGGGATGGAATGGAACCAGGACTATCTGAGGCTGTCAACGGAACAAAAACTAAAGCAGACGAGGAAATAGCAAAGACATGTTCAGAATTGGATGTAGTGGTACCTAGAATTATTATGTGCTAAATAACAACATTTATAGGAATTCCCTGGCCATCCATTGGTTAGGACTTGGCGTCTTCACTGCGGTGGTCAGGGTTCGATCCCTGGTCAGGGAACTAAGATCCTGCAAGCCATGTGGCACAGCCAAAAAAAAAAAATTAAAATTAAAAACAATATTTATAAATTTCTCAGAGTAGAGAGTTAGTGCCAGGTAGTGTACAAGGGCTCTACATTTAACGTTTATTTAATTCTCTCCACACCCCTACCCCACGTTTTACAGATGAGGAAACTGAGAAAGTCACACAACTAAGAGGCAGAGGCAAGATTCAAACCAGGTCTCTCTGATGTTACAGCAGAATCTCCTTAGTCCTAACTATACTGTCTCCATTAAAAATCATGTTTGAAAAAAATAATAATAAAAATCATGTTTGATTCGCACCTATTTATGATAAAAACCCTCCAGAAAGTGGGCATAGAAGAAACATACCTCAACATAACAAAAGCCATATATGACAAACCCACAGCTAACATCATACTCAATGGTGAAAAGCTGAAAGCATTTCCTCTAAGGTCAGGAACAAGACAAGGATGCACTCTCACCACTATTATACAACATAGTTTTGGAAGTCCTAGCCATGGCAATCAGAGAAGAAAAAGAAATAAAAGGGATCCAAATTGGAAAAGAAGAAGTAAAACTGTCACTGTTTGCAGATGACATGATTCTATATGTAGAAAATCCTAAAGACTGCAGCAGAAAACTACTAGAGCTCATCAATGAATTCAGTAAAGTTGCAGGATACAAAATTAATGCACAGAAATCTCTTGCATTCCTATACACTAACAAGGAAAGACTAGAAAGAGAAATTAAGGAAACAATCCCATTTACTATCTCATCAAAAAGAATACCTAGGAATAAACCTATCTAAGGAGGCAAAAGGCCTGTACTCAGAAAATTATAAGATGCTGATGAAAGAAATTGAAGATGACAAAAAAAAGATGGAAAGGTATACCATGTTCTTGGATTGGAAGAATCAATATTGTCAAAATGCCTGTACAACTCAAGGCAATCTACAGAGTCATTGCAATCCCTATTAATTTACCAATGGCATTTTTCAAGAACCATAACAAAAAAATCTTAAAATCTGTATAGAGACAAAAAAGACCTCAAAGAGCAAAGCAATCTTGAGAAAGAAAAACAGAGCTGGAGGAATCAGGCTCCCTGAATTCAGACTATACTACAAAGCTGTAGTCATTAAAACAGTATGGTACTGGCACAAAGACAGACTTATAGATCAATGGAATAGGCTAGAAAGTCCAGAAATAAATCCACACACCTCACCTAATCTATGACAAAGGAGGCAAGAATATACAATAGAGAAAAGACAGTCTCTTCAATAAGTGGTGCTGGGAAAACTGAACAGCTACAGGTAAAAGAATGAAATTAGAACATTCTCTAACACCATACAAAAAAATAAACTCAAAATGAATTAAAGGCCTAAATGTAAGACTGGAGACTATAAAACTCTTAGAGGAAAACATAGGCAGAACACTCTCTGACATAAATTACAGCAATGTCTTTTTGCATCCACCTCCTAGAGTAATGAAAATAAAAACAAAAATAAACAAATGGGACCTAATGAAACTTAAAAGATTTTGCACAGCAAAGGAAACCATAAAAAAAATGAAAAGACAACCCTCATAATAGGAGAAAATATTTGCAAATGAAGCAACTGACAAGGGATTAATCTCCAAAATATACAAACAGCTCATGCAGCTCAATATCAAAAAAAACAAACAACCCAATCAAAAAATGGGCAGAAAACCTAAATAGACATTCCTCCAAAGAAGACATACAGATGGCCAAGAAGCACATGAAAACATCCTCGACATCACTAATTATTAGAGAAATGCAAATCAAAACCACAATGAGGTATCACCTCACACCAGTCAGAATGGTCATCATTGAAAAGTCTACAAACAATAAATGCTGGAGAGGGTGTGGAGAAAAGGGAACCCATCTACACTGTTGGTGGGAATGTAAGTTGGTACAGCCACTATGGAGAATAGTACAGAGGTTCCTTAAAAAAACTAAAAATAGAGCCACCATATGATCCAGCAATCCCACTCCTGGGCATATATGTGGGGAAAACCATAATTCGAAAATATATATACACCTCAATGTTCATTGCAGCACTATTTACAGTAGCAAAGACACAGAAGCAACTTAAATGTCCATCAACAGAGGAATGGTTAAAGAAGATGTGGTACTATATATACAATGTAACTTTACTCAGCCATTAAAAAGAAGGAACTAATGCAATTTGCAGCAACATGCAGGAATCTAGAGAGTAGCACACTAAGTGAAGTAAGTCAGACAGAGAAAGACAAATCTCATATGTTATTGCTTATATTTGGAATCTAAAATAAATGATACAAATGAACTTATTTACAAAATAGAAAGAGACTCAGACTTTGAAAACAAATTTATGGTTACCAAAGGGGAAAGGTGGAGGGGGAGGGATAAATTAGGATTTGTGATTAACACATACACACTACTATATGTAAAATAGATAATCAACAAGGACCTCCTGGGGACTTCCCTGGTGGCACGGTGGTTAAGAATCCGCCTGCCAATGCAGGGGACACGGGTTCAAGCCCTGGTCCGGGAAGATCCCACACGCCGCAGAGCAACTAAGCCCGTGAGCCACAACTTCTGAGCCCCCATGCCACAACTACTGAAGCCTGTGCACCTAGAGCCGCAACAAGAGAAGCCACTGCAGTGAGAAGCCCGTGCACCACAACGAAGAGTAGCCCCTGCTCGCTGCAACTAGAGAAAGCCCACGTGCAGCAACAAAAACCCGACGCAGCCAATAATTAATTAATTAATTTTTAAAAACCAAGGACCTACTGTATAGCACAGGAAACTCTACTCGATATTCTATAATAACCTATATTGGAAAAGAATCTGAAAACGAATGTATATATGTATATGTATAACTGAATCACTTTGCTGTACACCTGAAACTAACACAGCTTTGTAAATCAACTATACTCCAATATAAAATAAAAATTAAATTAAATTAAAAACCAAAAAAAATACAAACCATGTTTGGTTCCTCTCTGGGCTTGGACCTAGTTTGAGGCGATGTGGCTAAATGCACCCGGAAGGTCAGGACCATCGTCAATACAGGAAGATGTCAACATAGTGCCTCCCACAGGAAGATCATGAAGAAAATCAGCCCACACGCCAAGGACACCTACTCCTTCTGTGGCAAAACCCAGATGAAGAGACGAGCTGCAGTTCATGCATCAAAATGGTGGCCGGTGGTGCCTGGGCCACACCACCACTACCCTCACAGTGAAGTCGCCATCAGAGACTGAAGGAATTGAGAGACCAGTAAAAGTACCACCATTGGAAACATTGCTAGCCTATAATAATTGGGTTAATTTATGTAACAACTACAACAGCAGCAAATCATGTTTGAACACTGTTGATGGGAATACAAATCACTGCAACATTTTTGGAGAGTAATTTGTCAGTAAGTCAAAATTAAATACAGTCATTGAACCAGCAATTCTGCCTATGGTAATCTAGCCTAAAAATACTTGAACAAGCACCAGGCATTTTTTAGAGTACTGTCAATTTTCTGTGAGTAAGGAAATTGTTAAAGAAGTTATGGTGCATTCATAGAGGAGAATACTATGCAGCCATTAAAAAGTAAGAAGATCTGAAATAGACACATAGGAGAATGTCCATACAATTTGTTGGAGGATGAAAAAGAGTTACCTAACAATATACATTGTTTTATCGTATTTTTAACAAACAAATTATGGATGTATTGATACATACATGGAAAAAGGTCTGTTAATAGTAGCAATGTAGGGACTTCCCTGGTGGTCCAGTGGTTAAGAATCCACCTTCCGAAGCAGGGAACATGGGTTCAATCCCTGGTCGGGGAACTAAGATCCCACATGCTGCAGGGCAACTAAGCCCAGGTGCTGCAACTAGAGAGCCAATGCACTCTGGAGCCCGTGTGCCGCAACTAAGACTCAACGCAGCCATAAATAAATAAATAAATACTTTAAAAAAATAGTAGTAATGTAAAATTAGAAAGTGAATAGCAAAAAACATTGGAAAATATCTTTAGCACCTCGGAGTAGGGGGGAAATTAAATGGATTTCACTACATTAAATTAAATACTTCCGTTCAGCAAAACATACCAAACAAAGTTAACAGATGTCAGACTAGAGGAGACTGCAACATCTTGTCAGTAGAAGAGGTTCAGTATCTAGATTTTTCAGAGCTCCTGCAGATCAACAAGAAAAAGTGAGAAAACCCAACAGAAAAAATGAGCAACGAATAGACAGTTCAGTTAACAGAACACCAGATGTCAAACAAGCATATGAAGAAGTGATTAAATTCCCTAGTAATTAGAGAAACAAAAAGAAACGCAAACTAAAGGTCAAACGAGATATTACTTTCAACCCATCAAACTAATAAAAATTAGAAAGTTTGATGCTACCAAGTGTTGGCAAAGGATGTGGTGTGGGGAGATGAAAATTATTGTCCACAGGGGGAAGAAGAGAATATAAACTGGCGTATCCATTCCAGAAAGTGAATGATTGTATTTAAATTAAATAAGAATATGTCCTTTGCCGCGGTATACTGCCCCATACCTGGGTATTTGTCGCAGAGTGATAGATCCGAAGATCCCACTCAAGTCCTTAAGGGAGCATATACACCACACTGTTCACTGTGACAGAGCTGGAGGCGAGCCAGGTGTCCCTCATTAGGGAAACAGACAAGCTAAATATGGTGAATTTTACTATGGAATAATATTGCCCAAGAACATGCAGAGGCCTCAGAATGTGCTGTGTAAAAAGAATTAATAGCACAATAACCACTTCCGAAAATTAAAAACCCATACAAAAACATGATATTTTCCAGGGATACTTGCATAATTTAGAACATGTAACAAACACATTAGAGTGAGTGGCAACAAAGGGGAGAATGAAAGCAGAGTTGGGGGGAAGAGGAAAATTAAAAATAAAACAAGGCAGTGGGCTTGCACTGAAACTGAAGGCTCTATGAACAGAAGAGTATGAGATAAAAATAATTTTTAAGCAGGTACTCGGAAGGTGTTGAAGTTGGGCAGGGGGAGAAATACTTCACTTTCTTCTGTTCGCTCTTCTGCATTATTTAATTTTTTTTTAGAATGAATGTGCATTACTTTGATAATTGAAAACAGAAATATTACAGAAGAGTAGTTATTAGGAATATTAGGGAAATGTCCATAATATATTACTGGGTATAGTGAGATTATATCTGCTTTTGTTTTAATAACAGCTTTTTTGAGATATAATTCACGTACCATAAAATTCATCTTTTTTAAAGTGTACAATCCAGTCGTTTTTAGTACATTCACAGAGTTGCACAACTATCACATATGTAATTCCAGAACATTTCATCACCCCAAAAAGAAACCTCATTTCCCCCAGCCCCTGCCAGCCGCTAATCTAGTTTCTGTCTCTCTATATATGCCTATTCTGTACGTTTCATAAAAATGGAATCACATAACATGCTGTCTGTGTGTCTGGCTTCTTTTTAGCATACTGTTCACCCACGTTGCCGCATGTATCGGCATTTCATTCTTTTTTGTCCCAAATAATATTCCATTAAATGGACAGACCACTTTTTGTTGATCCACTCATCAGCTGATGGGCATATCTGAATTGTTTCCACTTTTTGGCAGTTAGGAATAATGCTGCTGTGAACATTCGTGCACAGGTGTATTTTGTGTGGGCATGTTTTCAATTCTCTTGAATACAGCGATTCCATTTTTGTTTCAATAAAATATGCATTAAAAAGAAAAAACAGGGCTTCCCTGGTGGCGCAGTGGTTGAGAGTCCGCCTGCCGATGCAGGGGACACGGGTTCGTGCCCCGGTCCGGGAAGATCCCACATGCCGCGGAGCGGCTGGGCCCGTGAGCCATGGCCGCTGAGCCTGCGCGTCCGGAGCCTGTGCTCCGCAACGGGAGAGGCCACAACAGTGAGAGGCCCGCGTACCACAAAAAAAAAAAAAAACAACAAACAAAAAAAAAAAACCACACGCACACACACCAAAATGTTAATTTCTGGACAGTGGAATAATAGGTAATTCATTTTTTTTCTCCTTTGAGCTTTTTTATTTAATTTCAATTTTCGAAAATAAAAACTGATTTTTTTAATCAGGAAAAAACACATCGTTTAAAAAAAAACCCAGAAACTCAGGGTCAGCCCCAGAACTGGTCCCCTTATCTTTCCAAAACCAAACCCAGAGTCTCTGGCCCTGGAGCTCTTATTGGAAAGAGCCACCCCCCGGCGTCATCGCCTTCAAAAATTATACCTCACCCTGGGCGTAAAGTGGCTTCTGTGGCCTACAAAGGTGGCCCCTGTCGATATCCCTGTCAGCCCACAGGCCATGCCAAACGACCCGTATTTACTTGCCCCCCAAAAACCCCCACAAGATACCGTGGAGGATGCCATTCAGCTCTGCTATCTTCGTCGTTCCTATATCCCAGTATAATGTCCACCGTTTCCACCGTAACAATTTCATAAAGAACTGACGATTAAGGAGCTTGTGCGCGCACGCGCCCCCTCCTCGCACACACACACACACACACACCCCGCAGCAGCTCGGCCTACACTGCAGCTTCACTGCCCTAAAAACCACTCACGGCGCGCAGATCGGTTTTGCCCTGGACACCAAAGAAATCCTCCAGATTTGAGCCACTTGGTGGCGAAACACGAACTGTTGGCACTTCCCATCAGGGTGGGGCGGAGCAGATATTTCTAGCTCTCAGGAAACTGGAGTTTAACTCATATAGTTTAGCTGACTCGTGCATCGGAACTCTCAAAGACTAGATTTCTTTCGTCTGAGGAAAGAAGATGCCTCTTAGAGCAACCATCTGTGCGCGCTCGCGGAGAGAAAACACAAAGAGAAGCATTTAGAACGAGTCAGCCCGGGCCGCGCGAACAATGGAGAGTCACAGCGGGGCCTCCTAGCTGGGCCTCCCAGCCAGCCGCGGCGGCGTCTACACCCGCTCCGGGCACCAGGGACGCTTCCAAAAAGTAAAAGTGACTGTTACTTAACCTTCTTTTCTTGCTTTTTTGCCTAAGATGCAGAACTAGCTTTTACGATTACAATATAATGATGCTATTTTGTAAAACTCACAGGAGTCGTGGGATCTCATTCCCAGAGGCCAGGGTCGCTGCGGCGCGGGAAAAAAAACGCCCGGAGACCCCAAATCGACTCCCACGCGAACCCCGGGGGTGGGCAGGACCCTGTACATGTTCTCCTCACTTACCAAAAACTATCCTGAAAAAAGGCGCAAGGGCCCAGATCACAGCCTCGGCTTCCAGGCCAGGGGTGAAGGCTTGCCTCTCGCGGGGGACGAACTCGCCCTTCGGCGGGAACAGACACTGGGGGAAGAAGCTAGCCCAGGCCCTGGTGGTTAGGAGCTCTTTTCTGGAAAAAGCAATCGTCTACTACAAACGTGTTGAGCTTGGGGTTTCTTGTCCGGGACTCAGTGTCTCTCGAGGAATCTGGCAGCTGCAGCCAAGATTCCAAAATCAATAGAATGTGTTTCATACCCTGATTGATGTCGTCGGCCCGTTTGCCAGTGCGCAGGATGAAAAGCGGTGCTGGCAGGGGCGGGCACTCTTCAGTGTCCCGGGGGGGGGGGAGGGGGGAGCCCCAGCAGGGCCCTCGAGCTGGCCGGGCGCGCCCCCAGCCTCACCCCACACCCAGCCGCCCGTGCAGCCCAAGGGGCTCCTGCGCGCTGCGCCCTGGCTCGGCGAGCCCCGGAGCAGAGTGAGGTCGCGAAGGACGCGCCGCGCTGGGGGAGAAGCATCGCCTCCGCGTCCCACTCAGGCTAGCTGGCCCCCTGTGCTCTGCCCAGGACAGCTTCCTGCCAGCCCAAAAGCCCAGGATGCCATCCCCACCCATGCATTGCCCCCGCCCCCCAGATCTCCCTCCCAGTCTCCAAGAACACACGAATCCCCATACTCTGATACCCCCAATCCCTGACACACTAGCACATGAAGAGTCCCTCTCATTTTCCTGTAGATGAGCTAACCATATGGTTTATTATCCAAACCAAGACTTCTAAGAGGTGCAACTAGAGATGATCACACTAAATGAAGTAAGTCAGAGAAGGACAAATACCACATGATATCACTTATATGTGGAATCTAAAATATGACACAAATGAACCTGTTTTTGAAACAGGGACATAGAGAATAGACCGGTGGTTGCCAAGGGATGGGGGCGTGGGAGAGGGATGGATTGGGAGTTTGGGATTAGCAGATGCAAACTGGTATATATAGAATGGATAAACAAGGTCCTTCCATATAGCACAGGAAACTATATTTAGTATCCTGTGATAAAGCATAATGGAAAAGAATATGAAAAATAATGTGTATAGATGTATAACTGAGTCACTTTGCTGTACAGCAGTAATTAATACAAATTGTAAATAAGCTATACTTCAATAAAAAATATTAAATTTTTTAAAAAAGATAACCAATGATCAAATGTCATTCAATATTCCCACACAGAAACTTTCCACTGGTGTCAATATCTCATTTACTCAACACCCTGTCAGACAAGAGTCATAGAGAACTACAATGCTAAATTTTATGGATCAGTTCAAACCTGAACTTTAGTAGTTACCACAAAGCTTGAGAAAAAAGGTCATCTCAGAATCTCATGAGATTAGGAAATGGTTAACAACAAAATAAAAAACTATAAAAGTAAAAAGGGAAATATCCATATTCTACCTGACATGAATCATACATTGTTTAATTTTTACAGAATGAAGGTAAATCCCCAATTGTTTTATATATATATACATATACATATATATGTATATATATATGGTAAAAATAGGTAAATTCAAAATGTGCTTTTTAACAAACATTCTAAGGATATCCAGATTACTTGATAGATTACAGTAATATAAATACATACAATATTGGGTTGACCGATTTGAATAATAGCAGATTTCTACTTATTTCTTGTGTTCTCTTTAAATTGTCTGAAGAGACTTTCTCTTTAAATAATAAATAAAAATCAATACAGAAACAAACAAACAAACAAAAAAAGACTTCTAAAAGGGAAAGGGATATGTTAATGAGTCACATGGACGAAGGCCAAAAACCCATCTGGGGCAAACCAGGATACTAGGGTCACCTTGGGGGATTTGAGCAATTTATCTGAATTCAGAAAACACTCCTTACCCCTCACGCTCCCAGTGAAAAAGAAGGAGGAGGGAGGGAAGCAGGTGGAGATGCAGTTTAAAAAGAAAAGAAAGCCCAATTCAGCACTGCATTTTGAAAAATATCCTATTTCGTTAAGAACTCTTAGACCTGGGCTTCCCTGGTGGCGCAGCGGTTGAGAGTCCGCCTGCCAATGCAGGGGACACGGGGTCATGCCCCGATCCGGGAAGATCCCACATGCCGCGGAGCGGCTGGGCCCATGAGCCATGGCCGCTGAGCCTGCGCGTCCGGAGCCTGTGCTCCGCAGCGGGGGAGGGGGCACAGCAGTGAGAGGCCCGCGTACCGCAAAAAAAAAAAAAAAAAAAGAACTCTTAGACCTAGTTCGTGTATTTTGCACCGCTTTTGTTAAATACTTGGAGATTTATTTGTGAACTCTGCAACAATTTCTGTGGATATCAGCAAAGCAAGGTTAGCAAATGTGGAAGCGGATGTGGAACTAGCCTGACTGTGCTGACCTGACAAGGGTATTTCTTCCTGGGGATTCTCTTTGTGCATTATCTTTATCTACACATGATTATTACTTACCTATATACAGGGACTTCCCTGGTGGTGCAGTGGTTAAGAATCCGCCTGCCAATGCAGGGGACACGGGTTCAAGCCCTGGTCCAGGAAGATCCCACACGCCGCGGAGCAGCTATGCCCGTGCGCCACAACTACTGAGCCTGCGCTCTAGAGCCCGCGAGCCACAACTACTGAGCCCGTGAGCTGCAACTACTGAAGCCCACGCGCCTAGAGCCCGTGCTCCACAACAAGAGAAGCCACTGCAATGAGAAGCCCGTGCACCACAACGAAGAGTAGCCCCCGCTCGCCGCAACTAGAGAAAGCCTGGGTGCGGCAACAAAGACCCAATGCAGCCAGAAAAAAAAAAGAAAAAAAAATTACCTACCTATAGACAAATTTTGAAAAAAATAGAGTTTTTTTTAGCGATAAAAAAATAGAGGGTTTTTTTAGCATCCTAGCTCTGTGTAGTCAGCACTAGCCAACCAGTTGTCTTTTTAACAAATTCACGGCACGTACTATGTGCACGTGCTGTGTGCTCTAAGAACTTGAACTCATTTAATCCTCACAATAACGCTATGAGGTAAGTATATTGCTATCATTCACATTATACAAATAGGGAAACTGAGGCAAAGAGAGGTTAAGTAAATTGTCCAAAATCTCACCTCTAATAAATTGCACAGGTAGGATTAGAACCCAGGCAGTCCATGCCAGAGTTCACACATCCAGACACTAATCTGACCTGTGAATGCTTCATAAGGGCAGTAGACATGTGAACTGGCTTAATTAAGCGCATTGGCTAAAGATGTGTTAGCAAAACT
The DNA here is from genome assembly GCF_059928025.1 of Delphinapterus leucas. Lineage (NCBI taxonomy): Eukaryota > Metazoa > Chordata > Mammalia > Artiodactyla > Monodontidae > Delphinapterus > Delphinapterus leucas. The sequence goes on along the minus strand of NC_143140.1, from coordinate 16,819,174 downwards.
GTGTTCAACTGCTGCCCATACCTCTCTAACAGGTGTTCCCATCAGCCATCCTAAAATAAATCTGCTACTAAGGTTCACCCCGGCGGTGTAAGGCCTTCAGCAGTGTGACCCAGTCTTTTCTCTTTAACCCCCCGCTTCAGCTAGATGAAAATTCCAATTCATACTTTCCTGCCTCAGCATTGTCTCTGTGCTTTTCCCTCCACCTAGAAGGCCCCCAAGGCAATTCTCCCCAGTTGACTTCTTTCTTTGCAGCCCCATCTACTTCAAGGCCCAGATCAAACTGGCATTCCATTGTCACACTGGACAGAAACTCTCCAAAGTCTGAAATCCCACAACCTCTATTATCTGCGCCACTCACATGCCTGCGTATCTTACCTCCCCTGCTGAGTCAGCATTTTCTCTCCCCACAGCCCTTAGCGCAGCACATTTTCACGTAAGTAGTTCTCTGAATGTACAGTCCACACTGTTTGCCCTTCATTCATCCTCTCTGCTAAATATTGGCAAATATATATATATAATTATATAGATTTATATATACATATGTATCATTGCAAAAGGAAAGTTCCTCCTTCTAAAAGAACCACGATTTTATTCAGGTATCTTTCCATCTCCAGTTCTGAAAGTAGACCCTTGTTTCTTCTAAGCCAGTACTACCCAATAGAAATAGAAAGTGAGTCGCATGTGTAATTTAAAATTTTCTAGTAGCCACATTAAGAAAGTAAAAATAAAAAGGAGAAATTAATTTTAATAATAAATATCATTTAACCCAATAAACCCAAAACATGTTAACATTTCAACATGTAATCAATATAAAAAAACATTAAATCAATATTTTACTTGTGTGTGAGAGATAGTGAAAGAGACAGAGACAGAGAGAGGAGAGACAGAGAGAAGTCTGGGGAATCTGAGGAGTATTTTATGCTTAGAGCCTCTCTTAATTCAGACTGGACACATTTCAAGTGCCCAATGGCCACATGTGGCTAGTAGCTTCCATATTGGATAAGGCAGATCTGAGCCCATCAACAGGGCATTCCCATGACAACCCATATTAGGTCCAGAATGGAAACCCAAGTTGGGCTGATCAGACTGAAGCAGAGGATTTACAGTCCATGTTTGGGAGAGGTTTCTGCCTGCTAGTAGTGACTGGGGAAGCCTCTAGCTCTGTTCGCCTGGCAGTCTTAGTGAGAATCAACTTGGAACCATGAAGGGGAACTGGCAGGCCTGGTGTTAGGATGTCACCAACACTGAGCATAAAGGGATTGGGGAGACAGAAAGAATCCTGGCTCCTAAAATGACATCACTGAGCCACTGATCCCACAAGGCCTGGAGCTCATCCTACTTCTGGTTATAAAAAATAATAAATTTCCTTTTTTTTTAAGCCAGACTGAGTCAGAGTCTTCTGTAACATCCCAACATCTGAGCCAACCCTAAGATCCAGGTCCGCAGACTTCTCCGGGACCAAGCTTCTCCATCAGGATGCTTTTCAAGAATGATTTTTAGGGGCTTTCCTGGTGGCACAGTGGTTTGGAGTCTGCCTGCCGATGCAGGGGACACGGGTTCGTGCCCCGGTCCGGGAAGATCCCATATGCCGCGGAGCGGCTGGGCCCGTGACCATGGCCACTGAGCCTGTGCTCTGCAACGGGAGAGGCCACAGCAGTGAGAGGCCCGTGTACCGCAAAAAAAAGAAGAAAGAATGATTTTTAGCTAATTTTTCTGGATCCCGCTTAGATTCTTTCAATGGCCCGATGGTGGCAACTGCCAATGGCTTGAAGGTAAAGATCTCCAAAGATGCTGGTGCTTGTGAAGACGTCACCCAGCAGGTGGGTCAGTGCATGTACAACGTCATCAGGGGCACAGAGTCCCTTCTCAGGGCAGCCGCTGACAACACTGCATTCTCAAGCTGGCCCGCGCTTGCTCCATCTGCCAGGGCAGGCATTTGTCACAGAACTTCATCACCTCTCTTGGAACCCATAGACCCTGGCGCCGGCCCAAAGCTGGACAGGCAAGAGCCTTTTGCCAGGAGGCAGCTCAGGAAGCCACACTTTCCACCGGGATATGGTAGCTTTTTCTGGCAGGGTGCGGAAAACAGGATCAGGTGCCCTAGGCCAACTGCTGGCGCAAGGAATTTAGAAGAAAGATCAGAAAGATGGACAGAGCCCTGACAGCTGCAGGGCCATAAACTGAAGAGCAGCAACAATAAGAAAAATGGGCAGAAAAGATGCCAGCACGGGAGGGAGAAAAAATTACTCGTAAGCGCGTAGTTGACAAGCAGCAGTAGCATGTGAACGAAACTGCTGCGAGGCAAACAGACTTTAGGGTTCACTGCAGTGCACAGGTCTTACAGCCCCACACTAGGGGAGAGAGAGCCACAAATTTGCCCAGCCTTCCACCCATGTGTCTTGGAGAACACATTTTGGGCACCAGTTGGTAAAAAACCGGCAACGTTGTAGAGTGAGAAGAATGTGGCTTCAGGACTAGAGAACTGCCAATCAGTGTGGTGACCGGTGGGCAAGGCCTCCATGAGGTTCAATTTCCTAGTCTCCAAAATGAACATTATTATCTTAATCTCACAGCTCTAAGAAGCTTAAGTTCTAAAATGCACATGAGAGGACTTCTCTGGTGGTCCAGCGGTAAAGAATCTGCCTTCCAGTGCGGGGGACTCAGGTTCAATCTCTGGTCGGGGAACTAAGATCCCACATGCCGAGGGGCAACTAAGCCCGACTGCCACAACTAGTGAGCTTGCTCACCTCAATGAGAGAGACCGCGTGCCGCCAACTACAGAGCCCAGGCGCTCTGGAGCCCACGTGACACAACTAGAGAAGAGAAAACCCACACACCACAACTAGAGAGAAGCCCGCGCACCACAACGAAGACCCAATGCAGCCAAAAAAATAAAGAAAATAAATATTTCTTTAAAAATTCTTTTAAATTAAATGCATGTGAAACCCCTTGTAAGCTATAAGTGCTATATATGTCACTGTTATGATTTCTTTTTTTTTTTTTTTTGCAGTATGCAGGCCTCTCACTGTTGTGGCCTCTCCCATTGCGCAAGGAGCACAGGCTCCGGACGCGCAGGCTCAGTGGCCATGGCTCACGGGCCCAGCCGCTCCGCCGCATGTGGGCTCTTCCCAGACCGGGACACAAACCCGTGTCCCCTGCATCGGCAGGCGGACTCTCAACCACTGCGCCACCAGGGAAGCCCCATGATTTCTTTTTAAGGAAAAAAAATACCTCTGATGGATTTTTCATGCCCAGAAGCCACTACCTACTTATTAATGCTACTTCTGAAGAACAAATGACAAATATAAGTGTTTTTAATAAAATCATATGTTCTTACAGCATTTATTCCTATCAGCTTACTCTCTCTGTGCCTCTGGTTCCTGGTTTACAAAATGAGACCTCAAATACTTGTCCTGCTGGGGACTGGAGTGGTGGCCGGATGAGATTACAGATCTGAAAGATTTACTGAGATTTAGAGCTTATACATTAGGTGTCACCCCCAAAACATTTACAGCATCTAATTGCAAAAGAGCTTGCCAGTGTGCAGAATCCAACTCCAGTTTTATGAAACATTTCAGACATTGAAAAGTATAGAAAATAAATGACACCCTTATTACCATCTGTTAAAGCTGGATGATAGTCATACGGGTGTCATATTATTGCCTGAAATGTTTTAAATGTTTGAAACATTTCATAAAACAACTTTTTAAATTATAATTTTTCAAAAGACCTAAGTCAAGGGAATTCCCTGGCGGTCCAGAGATTAGGACTCCGTGCTTCCCCTGCCAGGGACCTGGGTTCAATCCCTGGTCGGGGAGCTAAGATCTCCCAAGCCTTGTGGTATGGCCAAAAAATAAATAAAATAAAATAAATTTTTAAAAAGATCTAAGTCAAGTATCAGCAACTTCTCTTGGATGCATTTTTTGCCTCCTAACCCTCCATACACTCCATCCCCAATGTTGAGTTAGATGTTGTTTCTCTGTGGCTCTCTGAGGTGACTTCTGTTTAAATCACTTATCACGCGTCATTGTAACTTCTTATTACCTCAGGTTTTGAGCCCTTTGAGAGCACGACCAGGCCTTCATCTCTGTTTCATCATCAAGACTCATGCCTGGTATGTTGTGGGGCTCAGTAAATGTCTCATAAATGTTAACTAAGTACGTTAATATCAGTGGAAGACTCTGGTTTCTCTCGAAGTCTTCACCAACAACCAGAACCTTCTTTCTCCTGCAAGACTATTTCTCCTCTCCCTTTCTCTTTTGTACCAGACATAAGTTTCTCTGAATGTTGTAACTACGTGTCTTAAGAAAAATCTCATAGCCACGTATCAGAGAAGCACTATGCTTTGGTTAAAATTGATTTAGATATTGCTATAGACTGAACGTTTGTGTACCCCCAAAACGTTGAAACCTAATCCCCAGTGTGATGGCATTTGGAGGTGGGCCTTTGGGAAGCGACTAGGTCATGAGGGAAGAGCCCATAAATGGTATTAATGACTTTAGAAAAGAGACCCTGCAGAGTTCCTTTGCCCCTTCTGCTGTATGAGGACTCAGGGGCATGACAGCTATCTCTGAACCAGGAAAAAGGCTTTCACCAGACACGAAATCAGCCAGTCTTGTACTTGGACTTCCCAGCCTCCAGAACTGTGAGAAATAATTGTTGTATATCAGCCATCCAGTCTATGGTATTCTATTAGAGCAGCTCAAATGTAGATAAGATACATGTACCAAAAATGCAAAAGAAGAGGCAAACAATTAAACATCACTCTTTCTCTAGCTGTTCAAGGCTGTAAATACAAATTTAAAAATATGAGAACTTCTTAACATTGATAATCCAACAAATCAGTTCCAAGGCATGGTTCCTCGGCTCAGAGGACGAAATGTGTACGGACTTGGAGAAGTTTTATACTGTTTGGTCCATAGGAATGAACTCATTTTGATGATTCTTTTCTTTTTCTCATTATACGCGTAATACTCAAATAGCATGACTGAACTAAGGTAGTAAAGTTTATCTACCACCATCCTACAGAGTACTGAGTGTTTTTCTTTTTTTCATATTTATTTATTTATTTGGCTGTGCCGGGTCTTAGTTGCGGCACTTGGGATCTTCGCTACGGGATCTAGTTCCCTGACCAGGGATCATACCCGGGCCCCCTGCATTGGGAGCACGGAGTGTTAAGCACTGGACCACCAGGGAAGTCCTGAGTATTGAGTGTTTTTGGTCACCTAAACTGCCCTTCCTAATACACATTTAACTGAATACTTTTTCTCGGTTTCCTTATAAAGAAACGCATTGTCTTTAAGGTTAATATTGATATGTTATAAACTCCACAATTAGTTATCTCACACTTCCTGAAATTTTCCTACTTTATATTTAACCAATCTGTTCCAAATGCTATTATCCAGAACAAAAGCTGGTATAACTGGTTACAAGTGCAATTGCTTTTTTCGATGTCCTTGCTTATCTTTCTGTCCCGTCTGCTGCCACTTCCTTGCCACACCCTGGAGGCAACCATACGAAGTCATTCTCTTTCTGGTCTCCTTGCCTTTACAGGTACTGTTTCTTTGGCATAAATTAGAATGTCTCCACTCATCCTCCAAGACTCAGGTCCACTGCCACCTCCTCTGGGGATCTGCTCTGAGCACTCTGTACTCCACCAGCCATTATACAGACCTCTATTTCAATATTCACATCCTTGCTGGAATCCCCTGCTTCCTTGTCTTGTCTCCTCTAGTACCCTGAATGCCCCTAGTGGTCTAAAACGATCACTTGCTCATCTTCGTAGTTCTAATGCCCAGTGTGGCACCTGACACTGAATCAATGTTTAGTGAATGAATGGCTGAGACTGAACAGATGAATGAATGAATGCATATGATGCAACGAAGCTGCATTTACTCAGCAGCTCTAGGGTAAAGACCCTTAGCCATACCGTGGTCATCCTGGATTGCATAGAATTTGGAACCAGGAATGCCCAGCTGGCCTATTGCATTCCCAGTCATTGCAAGAACCCACTTTCTTCCTCCGCGCACAATCCTTAATCTAAACGCTGCCAGTCCCACCCGCTTTCCCACCTCTCCCCAGCTTCACTTCACTCACTCGCTCGTCTTCCAATTTACAGTCATGCCACCAACCTCTAAGCCATGTCGAGATAATACGTGTAACAGATAAATGATGCAAACTGAAGCGCTACTTGTGTACTTTTTACCCTGTTCTCTTATGCAACCTCAAATTGCCACCAAGCAGGGTGAGCACGGGCCACCTGACTCCTTCCGCGAGCCCAGAACAGGCCAGGGACACCTAAGGAAGCTCCCTATCCCAGGAATCCTTGGCTCCCTTGCGGTAATAGGAAATCAAATTACACAAAGCAATCGTAGCTTGTGTTTTAAATATTTTATGAAAATATTGCCCTTTGCAACAATTAAAATATTTCTCATGTTTTAAAAATATTTTAAAATATTTTTCATGCTTTCTTTTACTACCTTAGCCTGAGGTTGATGCTGTGAAATAGGTTTTGAAAAATCAGGAATTATCATTATTTTTAAAGTTAAAAAATAAAGGTTTGATGAGTCTCATGATTTCCACAGGCTTAGCTGAGAGGGAGCTGCGTTAGATCGGATGGTTGTTGCTGAGGCCTTAAGGCACCAATCCCCAGAGGGAACTTGGCATCCTTTGGATATATTTGTTTCTGTTTGAGTGCATCCTCCACAAACACATTTAATCATGTAACAACCCACGTCCCCAGTTCATCAAACTAATTCAATGGGGCTTCCCTGGTGGCGCCGTGGTTGAGAATCTGCCTACCAGTGCAGGGGACACGGGTTCGAGCCCTGGTCCGGGAAGATCCCACATGCCACGAAGCAACTAAGCCCCGTGCACTACAACTACTGAGCCTGCGCTCTACAGTCCGTGAGCCACAACTACTGAAGCCCTCACGCCTAGAGCCCGTGCTCTGCAACAAGAGAAGCCACCACAATGAGAAGCCCGCACACTGCAATGAAGAGTAGCCCCCGCTCGCCGCAACTAGAGAAAGCCAGCGCACAGCAACGAAGACCCAATGCAGCCAAAAATAAATAATTTTTTTTAAAAAGAGTGTATAGCTGCAAACTCCAGTGTCTTCAAATTAGAGAGCATTAAAGTCTTCCTTGAATTTGCCTAATGATTAAAAAGCAAATTAGAAAGTAGTCAAATGGCACATTTCCTTGCAGAGTATCTTTGGGGAGGACTGCAGGCTGCATCATCTTATTTACAACTATTCTAGCATTTGCAAAAATGTTTTAGCAAAGTATCTGAGCTACTATCTCTCAAAACTTCCCAGCAGCAGTGCTTCAGGCCAATTCCTAGTAGCATAGACATTCCTGCTTGTCAGGAACCCCGTTTTCTGTCTGCAAATCTTAAAATGGAGGCTGGAGATGGGAAGTTGGTACTCGCTAATGCGATTATCCTCCTGTTGATCAGATTTATTAAAAATGCTATGGCAGGGACTTCCCTGGTGGTCCAGTGGTTAAGAATTCGCCTTCCTGGGCTTCCCTGGTGGCACAGTGGTTGAGAGTCCGTCTGCTGATGGAGGGGACACGGGTTCGTGCTCCGGTCCAGGAAGATCCCACATGCCGTGGAGCGGCTGGGCCCGTGAGCCATGGCCGCTGAGCCTGCGTGTCCGGAGCCTGTGCTCCGCAGCGGGAGAGACCACAGCAGTGAGAGGCCCGCGTACCACAAAAAAAAAAAAAAAAAAAAAAGAATTCGCCTTCCAATGCAGGGGACACAGGTTCGATCCCTGGTAGGGGAACTAAGATCCCACATGCAACTAAGCCTGTGCTTTGGAGCCCACGTGCCACAACTAGAGAGCCCACTCGCCGCAACTAGAGAGAAGCCCATGCACCGCAACCAAGACCCAATGCAGCCCCCCCCAAAAAAAAAGCCATGGCAAAACACACTTTAAAATAACCAGTGCAGAGTTGCATGTTAACTTGGGTATGGTGTCCTATTCTCTGCATATTTATATGCAGGAATCCCAGAGGCCCGGGTCAGGAATGTGTGGCTGCCTGTGCACAGTTAAAAGGCAAACATTCTTTACATGTCTGCGGACCCTGTCCCTCCCCACTCCGTCTCCTAATCTTACACCAGCCAATGTCCTGGTCCCCAGACTTGCCCTCCACCAAGCCTTAACGCATAACAGCACACGCCTCTTATACTTGAATGTGCAAACAAATCATTTGAAATCTTGCTAAAATGCAGATTTGGATTCAGCAGCTCTGGCGTCGGGACTGAGATTGCGCCTTTCTAACAGATTCCCGGATAATACTCCTTGCTCCTGGTCTACAGACCACATTTTGAGCTGCAAACTCTGCAGCAGGGTCAGAAGACTTTTTGTAAAGGGACAGGTAATAAAATTTTAGGCTTCGTGGGCAATAGGGCCCCTGTCCAGCTACTCGAGTCTGCCATTGTAGAATGAAATCAGGCAGATGACATGTGGGTTGTGGGGTGTGGCTAAGCTCCAATAAAACTTTATTTATGGGTCTTGAAATGTGAATTTCATAGAATTTTCACAAGTTAGGAAATTTTACTTTTCTTTTGATTTTTTTCTAACCTTTAAAAATGTAAATGCCATTCTTACCCCGAGGGCTGTAGAAAAACCGGTTGGACTTGGCTGGTACACCAAAGTTCGTCAACCTCTGCTCTAAAGTGCAAACTTCAGAGGCACAGGCCCAAATGTGGGCCCTACCTCAGCCTTATACTAACTCTGCTGCTCACTCAGTCACCTGACCTCTCAGAGTCTCATTTTACAAAGTTTTAAATGGAAGCAATAATTCTTATCCTCTTAGGGCTGTTGGTCAAGTGCCTGGCACAAATCAGGGTTTCAATAGAAAGAAATCAGTATTACTATTCGCTCGTCCAGGCTAACTTCCTTAGACATTATTTTCCTCAGGTTATTCACCCTATACAATCTCCTGTGGGGACTTCCCTGGTGGCACAGTGGTTAAGAATCCGCCTGCCAATGCAGGGGACACGGGTTCAAGCCCTGGTCCGAAAAGATCCCACATGCCACGGAGCAACTAAGCCTGCGAGCCACAACTACTGAGCCCACGTGCCACAACTACTGAAGCCCATGCACTTAGAGCCCATGCTCCACAACAAGCGAAGCCACCGCAATGAGAAGCCTGCGCACCACAACGAAGAGCAGCCCCCGCTCACCACAGCTAGAGAAAGCCCACGTGCCGCAACAAAGACCCAACACAGCCAAAAATAAATTTATTTTAAAAAATTATTTATTTAAAAAATAAATTTATTTTTTAAAAAAAGAATACATTTGTTGTAAAAAGCCCCAAAAGATTGATCAATGTTCTTGAAAAATGGGATGATTCCTCCAGAAGGGAGTGGATTCCCTGTTAATGGAGGCATTCCAAAGTAAGCTGGACAGTCAGCTGGCCAGGATGATGGAGGTAGATGAATAGTATTGATTTAACTGAATAGATTTAAGGTCCCAACTAAGATTTACGTATTCTGTTTTATGATACTTCTATAGTCATACTCTGGGGACAAATAAGAAAATACCTGATGATGCTTACATAATCATAGATATGAATTTTTGAGAATAGATACTAAATTCCCATAACTATAGGGACTTCCCTGGTGGCCGAGTGGTTAAGAATCCGCCTGCCAGTACAGGGAACACGGGTTCAATCCCTGGTCTGGGAAGATCCCACATGCCGCGGAGCAACTAAGCCCGTGCGCCACAACTACTGAGCCTGCGCTCTAGAGCCCGTGAGCCACAACTACTGAAGCCCGTGCACCTAGAGCCCGCACTCTGCAACGAGAGAAGCCACCGCAATGAGAAGCCCGCGCACCACAACGAAGAGTAGCCCCTGCTCGCCGCAACTAGAAAAAGCCCGTGCCCAGCAACGAAGGCCCAACGCAGCCAAAAATAAATAAATTAAATAAATAAATTTAAATAAATAAATAAATAGATTCCCACAACTATAATGTCCAGGAGCAGAAATCCAAGTCCTTTCTTGCATTATACATCCCCTCAAAAAAAGAAAAGAAGGGCTTCCCTGGTGGCGCAGTGGTTGAGAGTCCGCCTGCCGATGCAGGGGACATGGGTTCGTGCCCCCGTCTGGGAAGATCCCACATGCCGCCGAGCGGCTGGGCCCGTGAGCCATGGCCGCTGAGCCTGCGCGTCCGGAGCCTGTGCTCCTCAACGGGAGAGGCCACAACAGCGAGAGGCCCGCGTACCGCAAAAAAAAAAAAAAGAAAAGATCCTAGTGAGAATGAGATCCTGTTCATTCTGTTTGGGGAATAGTCAGGCCATGGCAAGGGAACAGGATAAATTCTTTGCTTGCCCATTCCCTAACCACCTTCTGGTAAGATCAGTAAGGCCGCTGCCCCTGAAGTGTTCCCATGTAGGTCCAAATTGGTTCCTAGATAGTCATGCACTATGATCTCTCTGAAAATTTCCACTGGCAGGTGAACAATATTGTGGGCATCATTATTTTCTAAGTAGCAATGATAGTTTTCCAATTATGAAGGGGCATTTGTCAAATACATGGGGTCATGGTTAAAAATTAATCTTCCATGATTTAGAAAATTCTAAACCTACAGATAAAACTTCAACTATAAGCATTGATATTTAGTTGTTGAACATTTCCCTCTGAAGCACAACAGAAGGAGATAACGGAGTGATGGGATTAGGGTATTTCCTAAAATTTTGATTCCTAGATACTCGAACTTGACTTTTTGTTTCCTGTAAGGCATTTTTAAATTTGCACAAGGAATTGTAGAACTATAATTATCATATATAAAATTTGACTTTGTTCATTTAAATGAGGGGAATAGGGTTAGAAACTGGGTGGCAGGAGGGAGGGCTGCTCCATAATTTGTATCCCAGAAACTGGATTTGGGAGAGGAATTAGAAGAATAGAAGTGAGAAGTGAGAGTCCTTTGGATTTGGCTTTTCTTTTTTTTTTTTTGGCTGCACCCCCCCCCCAAAAAAACAACCAGAGATCGAAGAACCCGTGCCCCCTGCAGTGGAAGCATGGAGTCTTAACCACTGGACCCCCAGGAAAGTCCCGTGGTTTCTATTACGGTTATAGCAGTGGTGATTAGCAATTATAAAAGAGGTAGAAAATTCTGGAACCTGCTCACTCTCTCATTTCACCTTTGGGTGCCTGATTGTCTCCATTTCTGTCTGTTGACAAAGCACACTCTCACCCACAATGACCAGAGTTTTCTTGTTAAAGTCAAAATAACTCCCTAAGCATTTCATGTGGGTGCTTAGATACAAGAGTTACTCAAGGAAGAAGTATTCTCCCTCTTTGATGACAGGATGGTATGAAAACACAAAGCAAAAGAGGGCAAGAGATTGAATAATTTAAAGGTTAAGCAATTTAAAAACAAAAGGAAACAGATGCGGGTTCCCTGGTGGCCCAGGGGTTAGGATTCCGGGCTTTCACTGCCATGACCCGGGTTCCATCCCTGGCTGGGGAACTGAAATCCCACAAGCCACAAGGCTCAGCCAAAAAAGAAAAAGAAAAAGAGAAAGAAATAGATGGATTTTTGTCACAGGTACTATTTGTTAAACAAACCTGGCCATTATTGTAGTGGTAAAGGTCCAGGACTAACAATCAAAGACTTGCACTGGGGATTCCCTGGTGGTGCAGTGGTTGAGAGTCCGCCTGCCGATTCAGGGGACATGGGTTCGTGCCCCGGTCCGGGAAGATCCCACATGCCGCTGAGCGGCTGGGCCCGTAAGCCATGGCCGATGAGCCTGCGCATCCGGAGCAGTCACCTCAACCCTCTGGGCCTTGGCTCCCTGGTATTTAAAATGAGGAACAATAGCACCTACCTCACAGAATTTTCTAGACCAAGTACCAGGTAATGTTTTTTAAAAAACCCTTGAAGTTCTAAATTCTTGTGGGCTTTCCCTTTTTTCTGTGATGAAGCTGAAGCAGGAGGGAAGGGCGCAGGGCACAACCTTTGAAAGAATGACATAGCTCGAGGACATGACATAAACTGATTAGAACCAAATGGGTCCAAGATGGCGGACAAGTGAACTTCCCCTAGACCCTGAGCCTCAGTATCCGCTCACCGTAACACATCAGCAAGCTAAAGACACGCCCACAGGCGCCAGGACAGTTCCAAGGCCGACCACAAAAGGTCAAAAAGTGGGCGGTGGCCTAATTCCTGGAAATCCCCACCCCTTCCTCAAAATAGCTGGAATACTCCTACTCATTAGCCTATGAAATTACCCACCTCTGTAAAAATTAACAACCCCATACCCTGGTGCCTCTCTCGCTTTCCAAGCTCTGTCTATGGAGTGTGTTTCTCCCTGAATAAACTTTCTTTCACTTTACAATGGCTCCCTCTTGAATTATTTCCTGCATGAAGCCAAGAACCCACACTTGGCGGCCATCCCAAGGACTCGCCTGAGACCTGGGACATGACCATCCTCTCAAGCCCCACTCTCTTTCCTGCAACAAGAGCACTAAGCTAGGCCATGACTGGGCTCAGGACTAGATATCCTCTGTCCTGGGTGACCTCTCTTCCCTAAGGTTCCCAGAAATCGCCTATTTGGGAGCGGAAGTGAAACCGTACACCTCAGATTGGGGCTTGAACCCACTGTCTTTTAACCGAGATTGCACACCTGGCCTCAGGACTTGCTGAAGTTCAGGTTCTTTATGTCTCAATGCAGAAGAAATTCAGTGAGAGGTAAAGTGATAGATAAGAAGTAGATTGAGAGAGAAAGTTTCCATAGACAGAACGCAGTCCGTCTCAAAAGGTGAGAACGGCCCTGAGAGAGACACACTCTACAGACAGAGCGTGGGCCATCACAGAAGGCGAGAGGCCCCAAAATACAAGGTGGTTAGCTTTTATGGGCTGGGTAATTTCATAGGCTAATGAGTGGGAGGATTATTCCAACTATTTTGGAGAAGGGGCGGAGACTTCCAGGAATTGGGCCACCGCCCACTTTTTGGCCTTTTATGGTCAGCCTTGGAACTGTCATGGCACTTGTGGATGTATCATTTAGCATATGCTAATCTATTACAATGAGAGTATAATGAAGCTCAAGGTCCACTGGAAGTCGCATCTTCCTCCACCTTGGATGTAATCAGTTCTAATCAGTTTTTGTCGCATCCTGAACAGCTATGTATGTCATTCTTCTTTTTTTTTTTTTTTTGTTTTTTTTTTTGCCGTACGCGGGCCTCTCCCTGCTGTGGCCTCTCCCGTTGCGGAGCACAGGCTCCGGACGCACAGGCTCAGCGGCCATGGCTCACCGGCCCAGCCGCTCCGCGGCATGTGGGATCTTCCCGGACCGGGGCACGAACCCGTGTCCCCTGCATCGGCAGGCGGACCCCCAACCACTGCGTCACAAGGGAAGCCCTGTATATCATTCTTTTAAAGGTTGTGCCCTGCCCCCTTCCCTCCTATTTCAGAAGCATGCAGTGGGTCTGTTAATACCACACTAAAATACTTACCACTTCCATGCTTGTCACCTCCAGCGCCCCCAACCGATCCCACAGCACTCCTGAAAGTTAAAGACCTGGTCTTTTGTGTTTCAGGATCACTAATGCTAAGAACACTGCTTGGGACATAATGGGTGGCTCAACGTAGTTGGTAATCATTCATTGGAACGCTGGAGCGTTCACGGGCTATTTTTTAAGTTCTTCTAATTGGAAAAAGTCAGTATATATGTTACTGTCGATTCTAGACTCTGGTCTCATGTAGGTTTTTTCTCAGGTATAAATGTAGCAGCAATCAGTGAGATTCCAAATCTGTTTGCTTTTGGTTTATATTTATACTGGACAACTCAAGTTAAAAGATTCCTGTCAGCCTAAAACCCTGTTTAAAACTTCTTAATTTCCACGTCTCACTGAAATCTCACCCACTAGCTTATTTTTAGGCTCTAGTGTAAAAAAGTAACCCCAAATCAAAAGGAAGTGGAGGGGCTTCCCTGGTGGCGCAGTCATTAAGAATCCGCCTGCCAATGCAGGGGACACGGGTTCGAGCCCTGATCCGGGAAGATCCCACGTGCCGCGGGGCAACTAAGCCCATGAGCCACAACGACTGAGCCTGTGTTCTGGAGCCCACAAGCCACAACTACTGAGCCCACAAGCCACAACTACTGAGCCCACATGCCACAACTACTTGAAGCCCGCGTGCCTAGAGCCCGTGTTCCCCAACAAGAGAAGCCACTGCAATGAGAAGCCTGCGCACCGCATCGAAGAGTAGCCCCCCCTCGCCGCAACTAAAGAAAGCCCGGTCACAGCAACAAAGACCCAACCCAACCAAAAATAAAATAAGTGAAATAAATAAATTTATATAAAAAAAAAGAAAGTGGAGAGCAGGTGTGGTTGAAGTCGGCCCTTAGTAGCTTTATAAAGGGTGAGCCCTTTATAAACTGATAACAACTATAAATATGAGTGTACCACGATGTAAGTGTGGCACTTACGTTGTGAAATTACCTAAAATTATTTTCCCATTTTTCTGCAGAGTCAAGGGACTTCTGCTGTTAGTACTAGTTTAAACTATTTAAATGAGGCTTTCACACTTCTAAGAAAAACTCAGGCTGGAGATAGCTAAAACAATCCCCATATTCCTAAAAATGAGCACTGCGTTGGGAGTTCAAATTAATTTTTCAATTAGTGAGAAGGGCGCAGCCGAGGCTGTCGTGCTTGTGTTCAGTTCTTAGCTCTCTGGTCTCGGCAGCGAGGGCAGCCAGGAACCTCCTGGAAGCAGCTGTGGCAGCTGGCCCAGCTCAGCCAGTCTTCTCCAGGGGCTGATTTAGCTTCTCCCTCTGTACTCAGAGGGCAATTATAGCGCAGTTTCAAGTACAGACTGAGAAATTAACAGCCTCTAGAGTAATGAGGGAAATGATCAAGGCCACTTGGCCTGGGGATTGAAAGCCTGGAGCACCTGTCGCCAGTTTCTTTTGCCTTTGCCAATGTGCTAGGCTGTTCGCTTTCTGGGGCTTCCTCCATTCTCACCCAGGGACAAAGCCCAGTGATGCTGCAGAGGCTACAAATGATGATAAGCTCCTTCCCCAAATACAAGTCAATGTACACATGTTCAGTCTTTCTCTGTGGCCTTTTAAGAACTAAGTGGTCTGGTTTCTTTAGGAGTATGGAAAGACTTTCTAAACTGTCTGTGGATGATTTCTTCACCTCTGTATCGTTTGTTCAGGGGGGAAAACAGAGATTTCGAAAACTTGTGACCAGCTCAAAGATAAAGGGACTGGCTTTCTCCTTGCCCTCTAGAGATGTTAAAAATAGCAGTGGAGTTATAAAGAGGAATCTCAACCCTCCAGGAGGAAGAGGCTATACATGAACGCAGTGTGGTTTATACTTACACAGCAAGACCAGACAGTGGCTCTTTCATTCCAGCAAGTGTCATCCAACTGCTTCCCCAACAGAGAATTGAAAGTTGGAGAGAGAAGATAGAATCAGCAAGAGAAAGAGAAAATTGGGGCAGATGGGGGAAAAAAACCCCTAGAGAAACAGTTCTAATTTTCCTTTACTATTTTCAAAAAGTACACCTAACAGGTGAAGAAGCACAGATATAAAGTAATGAGTCTTGGAAAACATAGGCAGAACACTCTTTGACATAAATTGCAGCAAGATTTTTTTTGATCCACCTCCTAAAGTAATGAAAATAAAAACAAAAATAAACAAATGGGACCTAACTGAACTTAAAAGATTTGCACAGCAAAGGAAACCATAAACAAAATGAAAAGACAAACTTCAGAATGGGAGAAAATATTTGCAAATGAAGCAACCGACAAGGGATTAATCTCCAAAATATACAAACAGCTCATGCAGCTCAATATCAAAAAACACAAACAACGCAATCAAAAAATGGGCAGGGGCTTCCCTGGTGGCGCAGTGGTTGAGAGTCCACCTGCCGATGCAGGGGACACAAGTTCATGCCCCGGTCCGGGAAGATCCCACATGCCGCAGAGCGGCTAGGCCCGTGAGCCATGGCCACCAAGCCTGTGCGTCCGGAGCCTGTGCTCTGCAACGGGAGAGGCCACAACAGTGAGAGGCCAGCATACAGCTAAAAAAAAAAAAGAGAAATGGGCAGAAGATCTAAATAGACATTTCTCCAAAGAAGACATGCAGATGGCCAAGAAGCACATGAAAAGACGCTCAACATCACTAATTATTAGAGAAATGCAAATCAAAACTAAAATGAGATATCACCTCACACAGGTCAGAATGGCCGTCATTGAAAAGTCTACAAACAGGACTTCCCTGCTGGAGCAGTGGTTAAGAATCCGCCTGCCAATGCAGGGGACACGGGTTCAAGCCCTGGTCCAGGAAGATCCCGCGTGCTGCGGAGCAACTAAGCCCATGCGCCACAACTACTGATCCGGCGCTCTAGAGCCCGTGAGCCACAACTACTGAGCCCACGTGCCACAACTACTGAAGCCCGCGCGCCTGGAGCCCGTGCTCCGCAACACGAGAAGACACCTCAGTGAGAAGCCTATGCGCCCAACGAAGAGTAGCCCCCGCTTGCCAGAACTAGAGAAAGCCCACACGCAGCAATGAAGACCCAATGCAGCCAAAAATAAATAAATAAATAAATTTTTTTAAATTAAAAAAAAAAGAAAAGTCTACAAACAATAAAGGGAGCCCTTCTACATTTTTGGTGGGAATGTAAATTGGTGCAGCCACTATGGAGAACAGTATGGAGGTTCCTTAAAAAACTAAAAATAGAGCTACCATATGACCCTGCAATCCCTGGGCAAATAGCCAGAGAAAACCATAATTCAAAAAGAGTCATGTACCACAATGTTCATTGCAGCACTATTTACAATAGCCAGGTCATGGAAGCAACCTACATGCCCGCCAACAGAGAAATGGACAAAGAAGATGTGGTACATATATACAATGGAATATTATTCAGCCATAAAAATGAATGAAATAATGCCATTTGCAGCAACATGGATGGACCTAGAGATTGTCATACTGAGCGAGGTAAGTCAGGCAGAGAAAGACAAATACCATATGATACTGCTTATATGTGGAATCTTAAGAAAAAAAAAATGGTACAAATGAACTCATTTCCAAAACAGAAATAGAGTCACAGATGTAGAAAACTTATGGTAACCAAGGGGGAAGCAGGGGGATAAACTGGGAGATTGGATTGACATATACACACAACTATATATAAAATAGATGACTGATAAGAACCTACTGTACAGCACAGGGAAATCTACTCAATACTCTGTAATGGCCTATATGGGAAAAGAAGCTAAAAAAGAGTGGATAAATATATGTATAACTGATTCACTTTGCTGTATAGCAGAAACTAACACAACATTGTAAATCAACTATAGTCCAATAAAAATTAATTAAAAATAAAAATTAAAAAAAAGTAATGAGTCTTGCCCTACTCTCCCTTCTTCTAAGTTAGCCAGTGGATGGGGTTCTTCCTTCCACAGATTTCTCCATTCTCATACACAGGTTTTAAGTTTACTGACTGACTTAACCACTGGCAAGCCTGAAAGTAGAAAGTAGGGGGAAATAGGACAAAAATCACCTACTCACAGCCCTATCAACTAGAGACAATCACTGTTAACATTTTAGTGTATCAGTTTCTAGCATTTGTCATACTAGAGAGGAAAAACAGATAGAAAAGAGAAAGGAAAATAAGAGAAAAAGAAAGGGGAGAGAGGGATGGAAAACATTTACATCATCTATAGCACTATGCAGTGCTGAAAGCTTCTTGCACTATATTTGTAGGAAGGCCAAGTTCATTCACCTCTCAGAGGAGCCACCTGAAGCAATGGAAGGCGAAATCTAGGGAGTTGTATCTATTTGTGTTTAAAAGGGAACCTTAATTCCTAACTCCTGTGATTGATATTACTTGCATTTCTAACCTAGAAACTCTTGTTTCCGTAAACAAATAGGGTAGGGGGTCCCTAAAGGAAAAGAACCAGATATAGCTTTTTGACACAAGAGAAGCCGTTTTACACGGAAGCCATTTTGTGATCTAAGCCCAGCCACACTGCTAGCCTTTGCACATGTCTCAGTAATTATGATCTTAAGGGAGCAAAAGAACAAATGACTGTTATCAGGCAAGAGGAGTAACAATAGCAAAGAAAATAAATCAGTTGTAAAGACTCCCAGTTCTGTTTCACAGGTAAAGACTAGCCTGAAGCGCTTTCTTGAGCTGTTTTGCAGAATTTAAACCCCCCTCTGGGAATTCTCTCACGGTCCTGTGGTTAGGATTCCACGCATTCACTGACGAGGGCCTGGGTTCAATCCCTGAAGGATTGCAGCCAAAAAAAGTAAAAATAAACCCCCCTCAAGTGCTCAACCTCCAGATCAACTGAAACCTAAGGGATGGTGATTTTGACCTTTTCTGACCCTCATGACTTCAATCTACTAAAGCTTGGACTCTGTCAACCTTTGCCCCAGTTCTCTGCTGAATTCTCCTGTTCAAGCCGCTTTATGAATATGCATGTATTCTTAGCTTAAAACTTTCCCAACTTTGCTGTTCAGGGAGACGCTGCTTTGGGAAACACCCCCAGTCTTCTCCTCACTTGCTGGAACTAATAAATCCTTCCTTCTCCTGATTTTTGACTTGGTTGTGTCTTTTGACACCCACCAAGAGGGGAACCCGGTTTCCAGGTAAGACTGCCTCTAACAATTTGGAGCTCAAGGCTGCCCACAAAGCTCCATTAAAGTGAAGCGATCGATTTTGAGGGTTCTTGGCGGCAGCAGCTGGAAAGCAAGAGTTTAAGAAGTGTGGATGGAGAATTGAAAAATACCAACTGTTTTTTCATGCTTGAATATACACAGAATTGCTTGAGGAGCTGGTTAAATGGGCAGATTTCCAGGCCCCTCCCCAGAGATTTTGATCCAGTTGACCCGGGGCTGGGCAGGGTCACCACATTTGCATTGTTAGCCTGGGTCCTGGGTCATTCTAATGCAAATTGGTCACGGACCACACTTTGAGAAACACTGCCTGGCATGAAAACTTAGCAATCACTTAAGTGTGAGGAAGAATATATTTTAAATGAATGGGGAAGAGGTTTTACATTTCTTGCTAAACATAATGATGTGGCGGTAAAAGGCTTTGGAATCAGTCAGATCTGGATCAAGACTTGCCTCTCCTTCATAACTAGCTGTAGGTCAGTAAAAAGTTAATCTTTGTGTCCTCACAGGCAAACTGGAGATAAAAATACCTATTAGGCTTCCAGGCGCTTTTGTGAAGATTAAATGATACAGCATTTGTAAAGCACCTGGGATACAGTAAATAAATGTTAATTTCCACTTATCAAATTAAAGAAAGTTAGGAAAACGTTAGGTACTACAATAAGGACTTTATTTTTTGGTGATTAAACTTTTTTTTCTAATAAATTTATTTATTTTATTTTATTTTTGGCTGTGTTGGGTCTTCGCTGCTGTGCACAGGCTTTTCTCTGGTTGAGGCGAGCGGGGGCTACTCTTGGTTGCCATGAGCAGGCTTCTCATTGCGGTGGCTTCTCTTGCTGCAGAGCATGGGCTCTAGGCATGCAGGCTTCAGTAGTTGTGGCTCGTGGGCTCAGTAGTTGTGGCACGTGGGCTCACTAGTTGTGGCTCGCGGGCTCTAGAGCACAGGTTCAGTAGTTGTGGCGCACGGGCTTCGTTGCTCCGCGGCATGTGGGATCTTCCCGAACCAGGACTCGAACCCGTGTGCCCTGCATTGGAAGGTGGATTCTTAACCGCTACGCCACCAGGGAAGCCCAGCGATTAAACTTTTATTTCTTTTAAGTTGAGATATCAAAAGAGAAATGAGATGGGAGGGAATGTTTGGGTTTTACATTTATGACATTAGAATGTTTCTGCTATAACGTTATTCCTTTTCTTCTTATTATAATGCCTCAGTAGTTTAAAAATGTAAATAATGGATTTTTTTTTTTTTTTTTTTTTGGCCACACCGTGAGGCTTGTGGGATTTTAGTTCCCTGACCAGGGATCGAGCCCAGGCCCCTGGCAATGAGAGCACTGAGCCCTAACCACTGGACTGCCAGGGAATTCCCGATAATGGAATTTTTTAATGGCCTGTATTTTACAGGTGAATTTGAAAAAATTTTACTGCACTACAATGTGAATAAAATTGAAACTACAATTTTAGGAGTTTCATTTCCACGTGAGAACAAATATTGATTATTTAGGTTTACACATAGGGTAGTTAACTTCTTGGGTAACTTCCAAGGTTTTTACTTCTAACAATAAAAGGCTAGTAGGATTTCACGGGGCTTACAAAAAGCACTGCTGGGGAAAGGAGGAAGAATAGTTAAGATGGCATTAAAAGATTTTTTAAACTGTATTTTAGAATAATTTTAGATTTACAGAAGATTTGCAAAGTAGTGCAGAGAGTTCCCATATACTCTCATTTAGTAGAAGATTTATTTAAAAAAATAACCTAAGTACTTTGTTATACATGAATATTAATCCCAACATCCGGTAACGTAATCCTGAAGACTTGTCCGTTTTGCTGGCCACCCTAGGCTAGCTTCTGTTCCACCTCACTGTACCTCAGGACAAAGCTCTTCAGGGGATGGTAACGTTCTCTAAACCCTCCATTCTAAGTCCTAGGAGTTTTGGCGCCAAGCACAAGGCACACTGGTTGAATACCTTGGGGAAAGCTCAGCCTTGACCCTTCGATGACACTATTAACGCTGATCAGCATGGCCTCAATTAAAGGAGCTAACACTCTTTAAAAAAATATCTAAACAGGAGTCATTCTGGTTTCTTCCCATTCTTCCTTAAAGAAAACTTTTGTCACATCTTCTGGGGACTGACTTAAACGATGTCTGCAAACAGGACAGGCATCCTATCACTATGTCTACCTCCCTTGATAGATTCTAGCACTGTAGCTCTATATAAAACTGAAATTAAATTTAGAGTAAGTGTTTTTAATTTTAGTTTAAATATGTTTCCTTTACAGCATTCAGCCCCATACAAAGCACACTCTTGTGGATCGGGCTGTCTCACCAGCATGGCCTTTTTGCCCAAGCACAGTATTCTCATTATATTGATTCTAGCAATAACCACTATTATAGGTCATTGAATTAGGAAGTTAAAAAGTTATTTTTCCCATGTAAATTCTTTATTTCCTTAAAGGAGAAGACTGGACTAGATGATCTGAGTGGTAGAGGAGGGAAAAGAATTTGCCTTGGAGTCAGACAAATACCTGTGAATTGCCACCTTGAGCAACTTTCTTAATTTCTCATAGCCCCAGTTTCCTCTTGTGAAGTGGTTACAGTATCTTATTTAATAGCTGTAAGTGAAGGGTTCAGAACACGCTACCTACAAAATATGGCACTTTGGCATACGGAATATTTCAAACTGAAGGAATTTGAGAAAAAGCAGGTCCAGGAAGGACTCTCTGATCTCCCCCTTCACCCCTGAAGCAGGTCATAAGAGCCTCTTGTGAGAGGTGCGGTCCCTAAACTTGGAGGAAAGGAGCATCTTTATCTCCAAAGACAGAGAGATGCTGAGAGGAATCCAAGTGCACAGGCCTCCTAAGCTTCCCCACTTTGCTGCCTTTAGCTCATACTCTTTGGTCCTACCACGTTTTCCCATGACTTTCTACCGTTCATCAAACCTAGTATAAACACACTCGGGTTTAACTGTTTTTTCGCGTCTTCATTTCCTTATGAAGGTCCCTGTGTCACATAAAATTATGTTGTAAAAATCTAATACTTTTCTCCTGTTAATCTGCCTTTTGTTAGTCCAACTGATGAAGCTCCAGCCTGAAAACCTAGGAGGGTAGTAGGAAAAAGAATTTTTCCCTCTTCTGCATTAGGACTAACTGATACAATACACAATACAGTGACTTGTAGCAAGTGGGAGTTCTCAGTGAATTAATTAATGAATTCATTATGGTTTCTTGTACATTCGTGTTGTCTTCCCCACTGAATGGTAAGCTCCTCAAAGGTAGGGAGTTCTTTTATGTCTCCACGGAACCTAGCACAGCACCAACAGGGGGTACACACGTTCTCATCCTCCTGGCTACCAACTGGTTTGAATTTTGATGAAAGCTACACATGAAGTGATATTGACTCACCAAACTCTTATAGTTGCAACATAAGCCACGCAAATTGAGTAATGTTTCAGCTTAAAAAAAAGCAACAACAAAAACCTTACTTATTTAATGAGGTTATTACAAAACTATTCTTCCTGAACAGGAATAGTTCAACATGGATGAAGATAACATTAGAAAGTGATTAAGGGCTTCCCTGGTGGCGCAGTGGTTGAGAGTCCGCCTGCCGATGCAGGGGACGCGGGTTCGTGCCCCGGTCCGGGAAGATCCCACGTGCCGCGGAGCGGCTGGGCCCATAAGCCATGGCCGCTGAGCCTGCGCGTCTGGAGCCTGTGCTCTGCAACGGGAGGGGCCACAACGGTGAGAGGCCCGTGTACCGCAAAAAAAAAAAAAAAAAGTGATTAAGTGGGACGAACTGTGAATGAATTTGGGAGGTATAGTGGAGGAGATCATGCCTAACGTGTGACCAGCAGTGTGGGTAACTTCAAAAAGAGCTGCTGGAAGGAATTCCCTGGTCGCCCAGTGGTTAGGACTCAACGCTTTCACTGCTGTGGGTCCGGGTTCCATCCCTGGTCATCCCGAAAGCCGCAAGGTGGTGGCCAAAAAAAAAAAAAATCCACTGGAAAGGAATAATTAGCAACTAGCTAGGTTGTTATTCAAAGTGTAGCTTATAGTACTATCTTTTTTTTTTTTGGCTTGGATTTTCATTGCTGCACGCGGGCTTTCTCTGGTTGCGTTGAGCAGGGGCTACTCTTCGTTGCGGTGCGTGGACTTCTCATTGTGGTGGCTTCTCTTGTTGCGGAGCATGAGCTCTAGGTGCACGGGCTTCAGTAGTTGTGGCCCAAGGGCTTAGTTTCCCCGGGGCATGTGGGATCTTCCCAGACCAGGGATCGAACCTGTGCCCCCTGCACTGGCAGGCAGATTCTTAACCACTGGACCACCAGGGGAGTCCTGTAGTACTATCTTAGAGTAATAACTTGTTAGCCTGAGTAAGATATTTATTATTATTATTATTATTATTATTATTATTGGCCGCACCACAAGTGCAGGGATCTTAGTTCCCCGAACCTGGGCCCTCGGCAGTGAAAGCACGGAGTCCTAACCACTGGACCGCCAAGGAATTCCCAAGATCTTGTTTTTTGATCAGTACTTTCACTGTTCAAACCTGAGCGGGACTTGACACTTTAAAGAAATGTTAAGATGTTTCACACACTGTGAAACTCAATGGACCTCAATAAGCTATAAAGGCTCAGTGCAAACAAATATATTCATAGAGAGCAGAGGTAGTGATCCCACTTCGGCCCAGCAGGCTGGACCCCCTCCCTGTTTTTGTTGGGCCTGAGAGCTGAGAAAAGTTTTGACATTTTTAAAGAGTTGAAAACAAATCAAAAGAAGAATAAAATTGCATGACTTGTGAAAATTATGTGAAAACCTAGTTTCAGTATCCTTAAATGAAGTCACATTGAGATACAACCACACTCATCGTTTACGTATCATCTATGGACGCTGGGACCACACCGGGAGTTAGACAGACACCACGTGACCAGCAAAGGAGAAAATATTCACTATCT
The DNA here is from genome assembly GCF_059928025.1 of Delphinapterus leucas. Taxonomy (NCBI): domain Eukaryota; kingdom Metazoa; phylum Chordata; class Mammalia; order Artiodactyla; family Monodontidae; genus Delphinapterus; species Delphinapterus leucas. The sequence continues at coordinate 16,795,575 of NC_143140.1, read as the reverse complement.
GGTCTTTTATAGGAAAAGATTGCCAAGGCCTGGTATTGGTTACAAAAGAAGTTTAAGCTGACCTTAGTAAATGACCTTACATAAAAATTTCATCATATCAAGAAGGATTCTGCGTTTTCCTGCACGGCCGTCAGGGAGGAGGTGCCTGCAGCCTGTCACCGGGCTCTTCAAGGTGCGACAGGGTCTATGAGATATATGAAGAAGGTCGTACTGATTAGATGTTTTCCAAAAATTTGTCATATGGCTGTGAAAAACCACAGGGAGCACAACCTCCTGTGAGAGCGGTTGTACATAACGAGCATATAAGCGGCTGCATGATGAATATTTAAGTCCTGAGCTATGTGTTTAAAAATTCTTCACTGCTTCTGTGCGCAGAGTCTTAGCCACTGGACCACCAGGGAAGTCCCAAGTATGATATTCTAAACATGATTATTACAGGATTATTATTATTTATATATTTATTCACTCAAGTATTCTGTAACTTTCTCATTTGGGGTTTGCTCGAATTACCAATTAGATACACCAAACTGAAAGATGTATTACAAACTCACTTTAAGATGCTGAATTTTTCCTCATTGTTTTTAGTTCCCTAATGTTTGCCTTGTATATTTTAAGAAATTATATTAGGTGCATACAGATTTTAAGTTATCTTCCTAGTTAATTTATCATGTGTGTTGGACATACTTATATCTAATAATGTTTTTGCTTCAAAGTCTATTTTGTCTAATATTAAAATATCTATTTAGCTTCAAAAAAAATTTCTTTACTGCCTCAAGCGTGGCATGCAACGTTTTGAAGAATTGGTCAAGAAGATATGAACAGAGGCAAATGATGAAAATTAATATTTTATTTGACACTGATCACCTAATGTAAGAAAAAAAGTTTTCTGTATGACACATTGTTTTCATATGATTTGGTGTCTGAAGACAAGCTCCCATTTTCCATTACTCTCACACTACATTTCTTTCACTTCTGACACCAGATGTGTGGGTTTTCCTGACGCCAGCTGAGTGTCCTACCATTCAATTCAGTTCTGGCGCTATCTACCCTGGAGTTAGTGTCAGATCCCACAAGATAAGGGCTCAGTCCCACAAGACTGCTCTCGACCTCAGATGCCGATCTCAAGTCCAGGTTGTCACTTCTGACCAGCCAGCCAGGAGGGTTCCCATAACCCCCTCCTTTAGTCTGATAATTTGTTAGAATGGTTCACAGAACTCAGAACTGACTTATGTTTACTAGTTTATTATCAAGGATATAATAAAGGATACAGGTGCACAGCCAGATGAAGAGATGCTTAGAGCACAGTATTGGGGAAAGGGCAAGGAGCTTCCCAACCTCCTCAGACTTGCCACCCTCCCAGCACTTCCAAGTGTTCAGCAACCCAGAAGCTCTCCAAACCAAGTTCTTCGTGGATATTTACGAAGATTCATCATGATAATGGATGATGGATCATTGACTCAATCTCCAGCCCCTCTCCCCCTCCTGGAGGATGAGGGTTAGGGGCTGAAAGTTCCAAGTTTCCAAACATGGCTTGGTCTTTCTGGTTACCAGCTCCACCCTGAAGCCATCCAGGAGCCTAGCAAGTAGCCTCATTAGACAAAAGACAGGGTTTCCCTGGTGGCGCAGTGGTTGAGAATCCGCCTGCCAGTGTAGGGCACACGGGTTCGATCCCTGGTCCGGGGAGATCCCACATGCCGCGGAGCAACTAGGCCCGTGTGCCACAACTACTGAGCCTGTTATCTAGAGTCCATGAACCACAACTACTGAGCCCGTGTGCCACAACTACTGAAGCCCATGCTCCTAGAGCCCGTGCTCCGCTACAGGAGAAGCCACCGCAATGAGAAGCCCGCGCACAGCAACCAAGACCCAACGTAGCCAAATTTAAATAAATAAATAAATTGATTAAAAAGAAAAAAAAGACAATCCTATCCCCCAGGAAATGCCAAAGGATTTAAGAGCTATGTCAGGAAATAGGATTGAAGGCCAAATGTTAGAACAAAAGGTCCTCCTAATGCTCTTATCACTTAGGAAATACACGGGTTTTAGGAGCCCTGTGCCAGGAATGGGGGCAGAGAACAATACAGAGATTTTCTGTTATTTCACACTTGGTATTGTCCATTAGCTCTTTACATGCTCGTGTGATTAACTCTCCATCCTGCAGCCTACAATGTAGTGTGTATCTCATGCACAGTCATATCGCCAGCATGTAGATCAGAATATACTTTATAAAAGGCTGGGTGAGAGTCCGATTTATCCCTAATGATAAAGTAACTTAAAATGCCTTTCTGAACAGCTTTAAAATTTAACTTTAGTTTAAGCATGTAGTATTAAAAATGCTCTCTCTGGTAGAAAAAGTAGAGGTTACCAGGGCATAGGGAGAGGAGGAGAAAGGGGAATTATTGCTTAATGGGGACAGAGGATGATGTTGGGGATAATGAAAAACTTTTTTTTTTTTTTTAAGAAGATGTTGGGGGTAGGAGTTTATTAATTTATTTATTTTTGGCTGCGTTGGGTCTTCGTTTCTGTGCGAGGGCTTTCTCTAGTTGTGGCAAGTGGGGGCCACTCTTCATCGCGGTGCACGGGCCTCTCACTATCGCGGCCTCTCTTGTCGCGGAGCACAGGCTCCAGACGCGCAGGCTCAGTGGTTGTGGCTCACGGGCCCAGTCTCTCCGCGGCATGTGGGATCTTCCCAGACCAGGGCTCGAACCCGTGTCCCCTGCATCGGCAGGCGGACTCTCAACCACTGCGCCACCAGGGAAGGGAAACCCCAATAATGAAAAACTTTTAGGTACAGATACTGATAATGGTTACCCAACACTGCGGATGTATTTAATATCATTGAACTGTGCAGTTATGAATGGCTAAAATGAAAAATATGATGTTATATATATTTTATCACAGTAAACCTTATATCCCCCCCCCAAAAAAAGCTCTCTCTGGGTTATTTCAAATAATTTGATAATTTTCTACAAGAAAATTACCTGACCTTATGCTTTGTGTACAGTACAGAAGGAAAAAAAGATATTTGGCGCCTTCAGGATCATTCTTTAAGGTTATTCTTTTTTTTTTTTTTTTAAGGTTATTCTTACTCTATATTGAGACAGTAATCAACTCCAATAAACTTCGAAACCACAAAAACAAATCAATACAAGGACAAAAAAAACCACACAGTAAATAAATCAGGAACTTGGACAAGTAAGGTAGTGATGAGAGGAATGTGAATGATGCCTCCTTGTTTCTACTGGATTCCAAGAACTTCTTTTCCACCATAGGTTATTAGAAAGAAGTTGTTTCATCTTTTGGGCTTGAAAACTGATAATGTGATTTCTAGCAACATAGTCATTATTTCAGATGTCACTAAAACGCAACTGGATACCCAATGGGTTAAATAAAATTAAGGGTGTATGTGTGGTTAGTTTGTTTTGTGCACGCATTGTCAAAGATAAACAAAGCCAGACACAAATTAAAGTGGTAAGGGCAGGTTTTGATTAGTAATATACTATTGCAATAAGGAAGAGCCCAGTGTGAACTGAACTCAACTTCAATTTGTACAGAGGTGACTGGGGGTTTCAAAGGGAAAATGAAGGAATACGGAGGGAGGTGAGTGAGGGCTCAGTAGAGCCAGGGAAGTGAAAATCACAAAAAGTAGGAAGCAAAGGTTGGTCCCTGTGAAACCCACCTGTGTTTGTTAACTGGCCCTTATGGAAGTTAGGCTTCTCCCCTCCCACAGAGGCTGGGAGACAGGGGCCCTATCTCCAGGTGTGGGCTGGAACAAACCAACCATAAATTCTTCTGGCAGTCTTGAGTTTTCTCAGGCAGGCACTTTAAGAGGAGATTGGGCCATTGGGTCATCCTACGGACCGGCCTTGAACTGTTAGAAATAATTTCATTAGTGTTTTGCTCAAGTTTTTATAGGCCACAGTTGAGGTCTAATTGACAAGAGGGCCCAGATGAGAGTGGCTAGAGTGTGGTCAAGAATCTTAGTCAATATAAATGCATGGTAACTTAGTGACCTGAGGGACTTTTGGAAAGGAATTTGAGATTTTTTTTTTTTAACATTTATTTATTTATTTGGCTGCGTCAGTCTTAGTTGCTGCGTGCGGGCTGTTCGTTGCAGCACGCAGGCTTCTCTCTATTTGTGGCCTGCAGGCTCTAGAGCGCGCGGGCTCAGTAGCTGCAGCCCACGGGCTCCAGAGCACGTGGGCTATGTTGTTGCAGAGAGTGGGCTTAGTTGCCCTGCAGCATGTGGGATCTTAGTTCCCACTCTAGGGATTGAACCCGCATCCCCTGCATTGGAAGGCGGATTCTTAACCGTTGGACCACCAGGGAAGTCCCGGAATCTGATATTTTAACAGTATCCTGCCAAATAAATTACAAGGATTTGGGAAGAGAGATGAGTAGTTGAGACAATTGCATTTTAAAAAACACCTTTATTGATAAATAATTTACATATCATAAAATTTACTTTTTTTTTTTGGCCGCACCGTGTGGCATGCAGGATGTCAGTTCACTTGCTGATCAGGGATCAAACTCATGCCCCCTACAGTGGAAGCTCGGAGTCGTAACAACTGGACTGCCAGGGAATTCCCTAAACTTTACTCAGTTTTTTAACTGAAGTATAGTTAATTTACAATGTTGTGTTAGTTTCAAGCATACTTGAAAATATATTCTTTTTCAGATTCTTTTCCATTGATATTGAGTAGAGTCCCCTGTGCTATACAGTAGGTCCTTGTTTACCTATTTTATTTTATTTTTTATTTATTTATTTTTTTAAATTCAGACTCTTTTTTTTTTTATAAATTTATTTATTTTTGCTGTGTTGGGTCTTCGTTTCTGTGCGCGGGCTTTCTCTAGTTGTGGCAAGCGGGGGCCACTCTTCATCGCAGTGCGCGGGCCTCTCACTGTCGCGGCCTCTCTTGCTGTGGAACACAGGCTCCAGACACACAGGCTCAGTAGTTATGGCTTACAGGCCCAGTTGCTCCGCGGCATGTGGGATCCTCCCAGACCAGGGCTCGAACCCGTGTCCTCTGCATTGGCAGGCGGATTCTCAACCACTGCGCCACCAGGGAAGCCCCTGTTTACCTATTTTATATATAGTAGTGTGTATTTGTTAATCCCAAACTCCTAATTTATCCCTCCCCCACCCCCCATGCTATCCCCTTTGGTAAAGCATAAGTTTGTTTTATATGTCTGAAAATTCACTCATTTTTAAGGGTAGGTTTCAATGACTTTCAGTAAATGTGCTAAATTATGCGATCATCACCATAGTCCAATTTTAGAACATTTCCATCAGAGACTATCCCTCAAGTGAACTTAGTGCTGGAAGATCATAATAGAGTGGAAAGGCCCTGAGCTCTGGAGGTGAGACTCTGGCTGCAGACCCACCTCAGCCCCTTACGAGCCACAAGGCATTGGGTCATCGCTTCATCTCTGTCTCCCCTTGAAAAAGTGAATGATCTTACCGAATGGGAATATTCTGAGGATCACATGAGAAAATGGGTAAAAGAAACATTTTTCATACGAATGTTGTGGCTTAGTTGCTGGTGTTGTAAAATTCTATACAGAAACAAATATT